>NC_045438.1:61065923-61084742 GCF_002776525.5 Piliocolobus tephrosceles | reverse complement strand
CACATACACATACATACTATACACACCACACATGACACATGCACCACATACATATTCACATCACACACACATTCACACTACACACATTTACACCCCACACACAGCCATGACATCAGACCTGAGATACCAGTAGGGAGAAGGCAAGGAGGGTGAAGAATGGTCTGGAAAGAAATGAGGGTAACGTGAAACAGATGAAGTTTTAAACCAGGAAGGTTTAAACCTCCTCTGAAGTGGCCTGCTAACCATGGGCTCTCCTGAAGCCAGAGGGCCATCGCTCACTTTTCTGGGCCCTCAAAGTGGAGTAATCTTTCCACGTTTCATTATTTCATAGGACTGTGTAAATAGCATGAGGGAAATACTGACCAAGGGGTATATTTTTCAGTTTGTAGTGAAAGTGTTATTTCTCTGTCAGAATGCATGATGTCCTTCAGCCTCCTAGCCTGTCATCCCTTCTGTGGGATGAAGAACTTCATAGACAAGAGGGGGTAAAGAGATTTAAACATTTTTGTAAAGACTTTTAAGTGTGCAGAGAAGAAGGGGGAAGCAAATTCCATAACATGATTCCTATGCTGAGGGAGAAGACAGAGCTGGTGTTTGAAATGATCACACATTTCAAAGATCCAAATATTAAACACACAAAATAAAAGATTATGAAAAAACTCATAATGTCAAGGAGGCAAAGCAGAACTCTATCCTATTTCTATTTTTATTTGTTTAATGATTATTTTAGGTTTGGAGGTGCATGTGAAGGTTTGTTCCATAGGTAAACATGTGTCCCGGGGGTTTGCTATACACATTATTTCATGACCCAGGTACTAAGCCCAGTACCCAATAGTTATCTTTTCTTCTCCTCTCCTCCCTCACCCTCCCCATGCAAGTAGATCCTGGTGTCTGTTGCTTTCTTCTTTGTGTTCATAAGATCTTCTCATTTAGCTCCTGGGAGCTCCATTTTATTTCCTGGTATAACACATTGCAGTTTAGACATATGAATTAGTGGTAACTCTTGCAGGGTCTTCAAGTCTAGTAGATAGACTTTATCTCAGTTAATATTCAACATGAGGACAGCCATTGCCATGGTTTGAACGTGTCCCCAAAGTTCATGTGTTGGAAGCTCAATCCGCAACACCATTGTGTTGAGAGGCAGGACTTTTAAGAGAGGCGATTAGGAGATGAGGGCTCTGGTCTAGTGAGTGGATGAATGCTGTTCCTGAGGGAGTGGGTCCATTATCAACGATGGGATCCTGACATGAGGATAAATTTGCCTCCTTCTTCTCTTGCTCTCTTGCCTTTCTACCTTCCACCATGGGATAACACCACAAGAAGGCCCTCACCAGATGCAGACCCTTGATCTTGGACTTCCCAGTCTCCAGAATTGTAAGAAATAAATCTCTGTTCCTTTATAAATTACTCAGTCTCAGGTATTCTGTCAGAGCAGCACAAATCGAACTAAGACAGCCACCTCTCCCTGTTTCTTGTATCTTTCACTGAGAAGCTTCCGGGACTGGCAGTGAAGGACAGGGGCTCCTGGAATCACACAGCAGCTGGAGATGGAGGCAGGCAGAATAGCAGCTGGAGACCTGGTACATCGACCTGGGGGTGAGGCCTGTTGTTATCCTCTTTCTGCCACAGAGAGACCAGGGAACCACTCCCAGTGCGCTGCCAGCCAGGTCTGGAGGTGCCTGCCCATGCGGCATTGCTGTGCTCTGGCTGGTCCTCACCTGGGAAGCCTCACAGAAACTTAGCACTAAGCACCGACAGCCAGGCGCAGGCTCCAGCAGCCAGGACCACAGACTTCCTGGACTTCGTGCCCCTTGTTCTTGGTTTTCACGTGGAGCTGGTGGTGAGGAGGGGTTGGCCTAAGGGTGGGGCAGCCGAGGTGGGAGGGGAACATTTGCCAAAGTGTTTCCCGAGAGCAGTTTCCTAGCTAGAAACAGATGTTCTGGTGGCTTGCTGGCCAAAAGCATAATGTAAAAACATTAACATATATATCCTTCAAAGCATTCTGACTTCACTTTTCAGTTCTCAGTAGCTTCTCTCATGCTTTAAAAACGGAGCGGAAACCAGCCTTTTCCTGGTCCGCATTTTGTGGGCTTCAGTAGGCTGCAGGTCCAGCGACTTCTGGGCTGTAGGGGGCCTGCACCGCCTTCCTGCCCTTGTTTAGTCTCCTTTTTCATTTGCAGGGCAGCGATTCCCAACTGCGGAAAGGAGCTTAGATGTTTTTGGCAGTTCCCGTGGAGAAACCCTGTATAAGTTATCTCCAGGAGCTGAAGGGATTGAGTTATTTCCCAGCGGCCTCGTGACTGGAGGTGGGGTCAAAAGAGGAGTGTGGTGGAGAGTGGAGACTGGCACCCAGCGCTGCAGCCCCAGGGAGGGCAGTGGATTTCCAGGGCCCCCGGGACTCAGTGGGGATCTTACTTTACTCCTGGGGTCTGAGGGTTGGCATCTTGTTCACAGTAATTTGTTTAACTCACAGATTAAAGAAAAATAAAAATAAAAAAGATCTGCTAGAAGGGAACTGAATCTGGCCATATTCCCTCCCTGCCTCCTTTCGGATTGTTAAGCCTGATGCTTTTGATTTAGGGACCATGAATTGCAGAAAGGTAGTGATTTCAGACTTTAGAGATCATCCAATTTAACCTCATTATTTTAAAGAAAAGAAATCAAGGAAGAGAGTCGTTCATTGAGTTTCCTGACTGTTAGGGTGCAGTCCCAGCTCTCTTGTCCTCTTTCTTTTTTTTTTTTTTTTTTTTTTTTTTGAGACGGAGTTTCGCTCTGTCGCCCAGGCTGGAGTGCAGTGGCTGGATCTCGGCTCACTGCAAGCTCCGCCTCCCGGGTTTAGGCCATTCTCCTGCCTCAGCCTCCCGTAGCTGGGACTACAGACGCCCGCCACCTCGCCCGGCTAGCTTTTTGTATTTTTTTTTAGTAGAGACGGGGTTTCACCGTGGTTTCACCGTGTTAGCCAGGATGGTCTCGATCTCCTGACCTCGTGATCCGCCCGTCTCGGCCTCCCAAAGTGCTGGGATTACAGGCTTGAGCCACGGCGCCCGGCCTCTTGTCCTCTTTCTATAGCACTCAAAGTTCCCCGTGTGTTCCTTCCTGCTTCCTTCTGAACCAGACCAAAGGGTGTGTTTTCTTGTGTCTTTTGCGACCTCCATGAGTTTTGTCCACGTTGACCTTACATCTGCCACTTGCAGCAGACCCAGACCCCTCCTTCCTGGCTGTGCGTTCCTGTAATTGAGTGCACATTTCTGTAAACAAGTACGAAACAGGTGCATTGTCAAGATGTAATGTGTCATAGAGGTTACTGATTCTCCAAGGGCTTCCCCTGAAAACTTAGAGGAAAGAATATTCACTCCACAGACGCATATGCTTTCCAGGTAATTCGATCCTTTGTCTTATTCCGACCAGCTAGAGGGTGTCATTTTGGCCCTCTCACTCTGGCCAGGGCTTCATAATCCTTTCTCCATCGCTTTTCCTCCCCTACTCATCCTCTGGCCCCCATACCACGAGGTGAATTTCTACAATTTACAAACACTGCCCTTGCAAATTAGATTTTGATTTGTATTGGAAAAGAATTCCCCAAGGAAGGCCGGCCAGCCCCCAGTCCTCTTTCCACCCATGCTTTCCTGCGGCTGCTCCATGGAGAATGGCTCCCTCCGATGGCTTTTGTAGTGGTGGCTAGTTGGGAGGGTCTTACTGCCTCATGGAAAAGCCAGGCTAGGGAGGTGGCGGGGGGGGGGGGGGTGTCTTACTGAGTGACCCCAGGCTGGAGAGATTCCTTTTCCATGGATCCAGCTGTTTCATCAGGCCCCCAAGCTGCTTTCTGTCTTTTCTATTGTAGTGCTAAGCCTGTCTTTTCTTTCCTAGACAATGCTTCATCCCTGATTTCTGGGAGGTTAGCTTTGAAGAAGCAGGATAGGCTTCCACCCAAAATTTGAATACTGAGACTGACAATGTCACACACATACCAAGATACTGTAAAAAGGTTTATTACACACACGATCAAGCTTTTGGGGAGAGCAAGGCAACCTTCCCAGGTTGGTCTAAAAATGTCCTGTGAGAGCAGGGAAAGGAGACCGGCTTGAAGTTTTTATTATGGCTCTTGGTGGGGCTGGGGTGAGGGTTCCAGTGCATGGGAAAGGGCTCGCACGGCTTGCGTGTCCTGCTGGTGCCAAAGAGGGAACACCCAGGCTTCCTATCAGCCTGCTCAGATGTGTGAGTGGGAGAGGGGTGGGTGAGGCCTAAAAGCCCCATCAATCCATGGAGCCAGACTCTTTATTACAGGCTTATTTTAGATTTATAAATATTTGTTCAAAATATGAAACAATTGGTGCCAGACAAGATATACCTATCCTTGACAGATAACCAAATCCAGGGGTTCAGAAGTTCTTGAGTAACAAAGCCAGCAACACATGGTTCAGTCACTTTTTCAAATACACAACATAAACCAAGGCATCTACTCACCTTAAGAAATATTCTGGCCTCATGATATTCTCTTTTCGCTTGGAAGTTTAAAGTAATGACTTTGCTGGGAAACATATGAGATGATGAAAATAATTTTTATCATTTGTTTTAATATTATTTCCTTATTCAAAATCTCGACAATCTCACGATGGAATTCAAATCAAAATGAAGATCTGCATGTTGCTAATCTCCAAATTTACATTTTCAGTCCAGCCCTCACCTGAGGTCTAGATGTTACTCCCAAGCATGTTCTTCATAGTGCTGTTTGGGTGTTTAGAAGGGATCTCAAATTTAACCTGTCCCAAATAAAGCTGTTGATTTGCCCTCCAAGCTTGACCTACCCCCTACTCTCCCATCTCAGTAAGTGGCATCACCATCTTCCCAGCTGCATTATCCAAAATTCTAGAGGTCACTCTCAATTGTCCTCTTTCCTTCACGGTACATAAGTCTTGTGGGTAGAGTTAGAAAACATAGTCAATATGGCTGGGCGTGGTGGCTCACACCTGGCATCCCAGCACTTTGGGAGGCCGAGGCGGGTGGATCACGAGGTCAGGAGATCGAGACCATCCTGGCTAACACGGTGAAACCCCGTCTCTACTAAAAATACAAAAAAAATTAGCCGGATGTGGTGGTGGGTGCCTGTAGTTCCAGCTACTCGGGAGGCTGAGGCAGGAGAATGGCATGTACCCAGGAGGCGGAACTTGCAGTGAGCCGAGATCACGCCACTGCATTCCAGCCTGGGTAACAGAGCTAGACTCTGTCTCAAACAACAACAACAACAACAGCAACAACAAAAACCACCACCACCACCACCACAACAACAGCAACAATAACAAAAACATAGTCAAGATGTAATGTGTTTAGAATCTCGCCTCTTCCTCCCCTCCTAAAGCCTCTGCCTCTGCTCCTCTGGCCCTGTTATTGGTTGAAAGATGTCCCCCCAAAGGCTATCTTCAAGTCCGAACCCTCAGGTGGTTTTTGAATGTAATCTTATTTGTAGAAATAGGACCTTGGCAGGTATAATCAAGGTGAAACAACGTTATGAGGGTGGGGCCAAATCCGATCGGACTGGTGTCTTTACAACAAGAGGAGAGAAGACACAGGCACACAGGAAAGACCGCCATGTGACAATGGGGCAGATTGGAGTGATGCTGTCACGGGCCAGGGACTGCCTGGGGCTACTAGAAGCTACGAAGAGGCAAGAAAGGATCTTCCCCTAGAGGCTTCAGAGGGAGCATGCTCTTGCTAACACCTTGGTTTTGAAGTTCAAGTCTCCAGAACAGTGAGAAAATAAGTATCTGTTGTTAGAAGCCACTCAAGTAGTGGTACTTTGGTACAGCAGCTCTAGCAAAACACACGGGCCCTACAACCACTTTTTCACACAGTAGCCGGAGGGACTTTTTCAAACCTAATGCAGAGGGTGTTCCTCCTCCCACATCAAAACTTCTGTCATTTTTTCTCTGAACTTACGATAAAAACCAGACTCTTCACCAGTACCAACAAGGCCTCATGTACCTGTCCTGGCTAGCTCTGATCTCATCCCATACTTTTCTCGGCTTTGTTCCTTATCTTCAGCATCAGCGGCCCACTGAATAAGGATGATGTGACTGGCTGCCTTGGGGTCTTTGTACTCACTGTTCCTGTGGCCCCAAAGGAATCAGCTGGAGTCACCACCCGTCTCCCTAATACTACCTTGTTTCCTCCAGAGCACTTACCTTGATCTGATAATCCTGTCAGATAAATAAACTAGTAAATCCTAGTTTATTATTTGCCTCCCTCCTGCTCTGTGATAAAGTTCATGAGAGCTGAGCCTTGTTTGTGTTTAAACCTGGACCCATTCTTAGGAAGCTATTGGGCCTTCGGTTCTCCTCTCTGGACAACTGAAACAGACTGAGATTCTAGAATTCTCTCAGGGGGAATAACAGCCAACACTAGTTCTCTGGGAAGATATGAAATATGGAGGGATATAATAGATGTACCCCAAAAAGATCCATACTCATTTTTCTTAACAATTTCTTATTCCAGATAGGGTATTTGACCTTTGATCCTGGTAGGCTAAAAAAAGGAGAGGTGCAAAAATGGGAAAATTCTTGAAGTTGCATACAGTCTGACTTTGTGTAACTTTGTTATCATTTTGGGTTTTGCAAATTGAGTCGGTTGGTGATGTATGAAAAGGATTTGATTCTGTCTTTCATTTCTTATGTAGACAGTTTTCCCTGACAGAGTGACAAGATGTGATGTGCCAGGCTATGGGAATCACTGTCCCTGCTGCCTCTGGAATGATGAGGAATAAATAACCAGAACCCGTCTGCGTGGCTGCCGACAATGCATCATGGAAATACACCTGGCCCTTCCCACCCTTGCTTGGCTATGCTGGAGTTTGTTCCCTTTGTCTATGAGGCAGAGAGAAATTGCACCAGGGCAGTGAGTGATGAGTCTCTTGTGTCATACAGAGACTTGAACAGCATCTATGTTCCTGGGATAGGAGGACTCTTCTGCTATTCTTGGGATGCAATATAAAGGCTTATTTTCATTTTATTTTATTTTATTTTGAGATGGAGTCTTGCTTTGTTGCCCAGGCTGGAGTGCAGTGGTGTGATCTCGGCTTACTGCAACCTCTGCCTCTGGGGTCCAAGCAATACTCCTGCCTCAACCTCCCAAGAAGCTGGGATTACAGGTGTCCACCACCATGCCTGGCTAATTTTTGTGTTTTTAGTAGAGATGGAGTTTCACCATGCTGGTCAGGCTGGTCTCAAACTCCTGACCTCAAGTGATCCGCTGGCCTCAGCCTCCCAAAATGCTGGGATTACAGGCGTGAGCCACTGAGCCCAGCCTAAAGGCTTGTTTTTAAAAAGATCCTTTTTACCAACATGCAACAATGTCTCAAGTTCTTGCAAATGGTCACCTCTTTGTGTTAGGAAGCTTTTGTCTGTAGAAGGCCCTTATTAAATGGTAAATGGGTTAGCTAAAAGACATTCCAGAAACTTTGGATACATGAACCAAAGAAGTGAGAAGAAGTTAATTGTTTTCACCACAAATGGTATTTTTCTGACTCTGGTAAAGACAAGTGAACTGTTGAAACTCCAACTTCTTTCAGGGTCCTCTGACTATTACTCGGTGTCTCCAAGGCTGACTGTGGTTTGTGCAAGAATAAACTGCCCAAGCCTTCACTGACAGCTGAGGCCTTGACTCGAGATGCTGCCGTGAGCCCTAGGTCCTCTCTGGGCTCTGCATCACTGCAGGTCCATGAGTTCACTGGGAAAGGGCACCTTCCCAGCAGGTTCTTCACTCTTTCCTGGGACGGTGCAGGGCCACCTTCGCTCCCAGATCTGGATCCACCAGGGACTGACTCCTGTGGTGAGCACAGCATACGCACCCCCGGGTGTGCTGGTAAACCATCAGCAGGGCAGCTTTTCAGACTTGTTTAGAAAGTGATCATAATATAAATTTGGGTGGGGAGTAGATGGAGTTCCTGGGGCGGGGAGGGCAGCCCATGTGGAACACCAGCAGTCCCTCATGAATGGAGACCCATGCAGTCACTCAGGGCTGCAAGCTCAGAAAGAGCTTTATGCTTGGGGCTTAAGGCTCTGTGTTTGTCATCCTGAGATTCTCAATCTTGTTGAAGTTTGTGTTTTATTTATTTATATTTTTGAGACGGAGTCTCCCTCTGTCACCCGAGCTAGAGTGAAGTGGTGTGATCTCGGTTCACTGCAACCTCTGCCTCCCGGGTTCAAGCAATTTTCCTGCCTCAGCCTCCCGAGTAGCTGGGATTACAGGCATGCACCCCTACACACAGTTAATTTTGTATTTTTGGTAGAGACGGGGTTTCACCATATTGGCCAAACCGGTCTCAAACTCCTGACCTAAAATGATCTGCCTGTCTCAGCCTCTGAAATTGCTGGGATTACAGGCGTGAGCCACTGTGACTGGCGGAATTTGCATTTTGTAAGTGAAGTCTGATGGGAGGGGTGCACCAGATATTCCCACTGCTTCTCTGGGACTTGCTCTCAGTCTCATGCACCAAGCCTCCTGGGGTACCTGGCCCTGCCCAGCCTCCCTTTGCACTCTCCTCCAGAGCCCTGTCGCCCTCTGCCTAGGTGTGTTGGTGGGGAGGTCCCTGGTCCGGATGCAGCATGGGCCCTAAGTGCCTCGGCCTGCCCTGGGATGGTGAGCAACTCTGGGGCCTCTTGTCTGCTCCTAGTCTAGGTACTGGACACATCCAAGAGCTGAGGCTGCAATCCCTTGGGGCCGCCCAATCCCCAGGGTTGAGGCTGTGGGCCCGTGGGAAGCAGAGATTTCCTTTGTGTCCTCAACTGAGGCTCTGCATTTTCATTAAAGAGGTAGGGAGCAGATCAGCTCTTCTACTTACTACTTTCTCTGCTGGTTGGTCCTGGTCTCAGGCGGTAAAGTTTCTCTTTAAGAAACTTTACTAACACTGTTCAGATTTCTTGCCTTTATTCACACACACACACACACACACACACACACACACACACACACACACATATATATATATATTCTGCCCTGGAATGTCTTCTCTTGGCCTCTCATGTTTTTTCAACTTCTACTTATATTTTAAGGTTTATGTCAAGACTCATCTATCTCTCCCCTAAGACTTCCGGCCCACTATGGACCACAGAGCTGGTTCTCTGCATGGAACTTGGTGTTTCATCTTCTCTAGTGTTATTTGCAAATTAAACATAGATTTTCTGTAGTACCTTCAGCGTTCATTGTTTGGGATTGTTATTTAACTTGTTGTGTGTTTATGTTTTGTTTATATTACTCTGTTCTTGGCTCAGTCTCCAGGTAGACACAGGCAAAAATATGTATTGATTACACACTGGGTGTGTCATGGGCACATTTTGGAAAATAAGCAAAGGATTAAAGCCACACTTCCTGTAGAAGCTACTGATTGGCTGAAATCAACTGTCTGATTTAAGTGATTTGGGGAAGAAGTAATGATACATTAGAAACTGACAGTTAAAAAATAAATCTTAAGTGGGGTGTGGTGGCTCACACCTGTAATCCCAGCACTCTGGGAGGCTGAGGCAGGTAGGTCACCTGAGGGTCAGGAGTTCAAGACCAGGTTGGCTAACATGGAGGAACTCTGTCTCTGTTAAAAATATAAAAATTAGCCAAGTGTGGCAGCACACACCTGTAGTCCCAGCTACTCAAGAGACTGAGGCAGGAGAATCGTTTGAACCTGGGAGGTGGAGGTTGCAGTTTGCTGAGATCGCGTCACTGCACTCCAGCCTGGGTGACAGAGAGAGCCTCCTCTCAAAAAAAGAGATAAAGAAATCTTTTCAGCCAGAAGACAATGATTTCTATAGCAGGGGGCTCATTTGATATGAAGGCTGTTTTTAGAAATCCCTGGGTTATTGTATCTCTAAAGGATTAAACTTAACTCTCACCATGACATGAGCATATCTGTCCTTCCAGATCCACAAATGATGTTTTGTGCCCCCACACACGAGGGTGAGTAAAATCTGGGCGCTCAGGCAGCAATGCCACAGTCATTGCTCAGCTTTTGAAAGTCCGCCCAGCCTGGTGAGGATGTATTTGGTACTTTGCCCTCCTCTCTGCCCAGTTTTCCCCTGACTGGTGATTTCCTGCTGTCTCTTGAATTCCTGTAGCTCCTACTGCAGCTTTTGCCACATGGGGCTCCCCAAATACTGTGAAGCACCCAGAACACATAGGGTTTCATTTCACTAAAGAATGTTCCTTTTCTGTTTCTTCCAGTGCCTGTGGATGAACACTACAGCCATTTGCTCCATTTTCTGAGAATTTCTCCGTGGATGCTTTAAAAACCAAGGATGAATTCAGCATCTCTATTTCATGTGGAAGTTGTTCTCAGCGTCATTTGTTTTCTTACTTGGGTGGAAAAGATAGCTGGGTAGGTGTTTTCCTCCCAGGGCCTTCCGAGGAGTTTAAAAACAGAGACTTGAAAGGTCCCTATTCTTTCCTAAAATACTCACAGAATCCCATGACTAATATATAAATAAAGATTGTTTTATTAGTCACCCAACAATGAAAGAAGAAATCCTCCCACTTCTCGAATGCTTCCTTTCAGAGTAAACTGAATGACCTGACTGATTCATGGAACTAATTTGTAACAATAATAAAGACGAAGCAGGACCCCAGACAAGCTTTCAAAGACCCTCGCTGCCTCATCCCGCTCTTCCATTCCTCGGCCTGTGACTGATGCCCTTGAGGAAGCCCCTGTTTGTACTGAGAGTGGCCCAGAAGCCTCTTCTCCTTGCTCAGACAATTGCTTGTGTGGCCGCTGCCAACTTGGGGCTTCCTGGACTCCACAAACTCAGGAGGTCTGAGCTCAGTCACACCCTGCATCACCCCTGCTCCCCAGGCTCCTGCCCTGAACCACAGCTCCCTGCTTATTTAAGAAGGGCCAGTTACCTCAAGGTTCACTTCCAGGCAGAGGCCACATCTGTTAGGAAAGAAAATAGATGAAAAGCATAGTTAGCAAATGTCTGCTCTTGGCCAGGCACTGAGCTAGGAGGTGTCTTATTCATCTGTCATCTTATTTCATCATGTAAATGACCCCGTGAGGCAGAGATGGTTGTTTTAATTATACAGAAGGAGAAACACAGAATCAGAAAGATTAAGAAACTTAATCTGAAGATTGTATTGTGTTCCAGTGGTCTCCAAACTGGGGTAGGTCCACTCTAGTGAAGGTCCCTGGTTAATTCCTGCTGCTTAAGCACTAACCACATGAGACTCATCCAGCTGGCCAGTTTCCAGATGAAACTGTGGTAGGTAAATTCTTTGGAAAAGAAAATGGAGTCCATTTCCATATGACCACAGTAAGTCTCTGTTAATTAATGACTGAAAATAGCTCTGTATGTTCACATAGGATCCAAATTTGCTTCAATAATTATTCAAATATGGAACTAAGAGTTTCAGCTACGGAATACAACCTCTCAACATTTGGAATATAGACATCTTTTCTGGCCTTCCACAAAACTCCAGTGGAAACACAAACATAAAAATCACTCAAGTTTCCACACCTGTAGTCCCAGCCATTCAGGAGGCTGAGGTGGGAGGATCATTTGAGCCCGGGAATTAAAGACTGCAGAGAACTATGGTCATGCCACTGCACTTCAGTCTGGGTGACAGAGCGAGACTCAGAGCAAGACCCTATCTCAAACAAACAAAAAAACAAAACTCAAGTTCCCACTTCAGTTCCTGGCATATTTTCTGGTGGTAAAGAGCTTCCAAAATATGTATGTTGGGCAAATATTTCATTTGTTAGCCTAGTTTCTCTTCTGTTGGGAAATAACTGTAACAGTAGCTAATATTTATTTATTTTTTATGTTTTGAGACAGAGTCTTCCTCTGTCGCCCAGGCTGGAGTGCAGTGGCATGATCTCGTCTCACTGCAACCTCTGCCTTCTGGGTTCGAACAGTTTTCCTGCCTCAGCCTCCCAAGCAGCTGGGGTTACAGATGTGCACTCCCATGCCCAGCTAACTTTTATATTTTTAGTAGAGATGGGGTTTCACTATGTTGGCCAGGCTGGTCTTGAACTCCTGACCTCAAGTGATCCATCTGCCTTGACCTCCCAAAGTGTTGGGATTATAGGCATGAGCCACTGCGCCTGGCCAATAGCTAATATTTATACAGCCCTTATGAAGCAGCAGGCACTGCCCTAAGCATTTTACATAGATTCATTTATTTAATCATCACAGCAATTCTATTGGGTGAGTACCACTATCATTCTCATTTTATATGCAAGGAAATTGAGGCCCAGGGAGGTTAACAGGCTTGCCCAAGGACACATGGTTGGTAAGAGGCAGAGCCAAGACTTCCCAAGGCAGTCGAGACCTAGAGCATGCTCAGCCCCTGGCTTAGACAGATGGTGAGATGGTTAGGTTGTAACTGGTGACATTTACGTTTAGACAGATGGTGGGAATGGTTGAGCGTTACGGCATGCTAAAGTCAAATGCAAGTCTCCCGTTATGTAGAAATCATGGTTTATTGAGAACTATTTTCCAGGCTTTATGGTAACCTTTATAGATGTATTTAATATTCACAGCAATTCCAGTCTTTCTGATTACAAAGCCCATAGTGTTAACCAGTACCCTACACTATGCAGTGGTGGCTCAGAGTTTCTTCACTAGTTTCTTAGTTATTGCTAAAGCTAATTATTATTTCCACATGGGTTGGTTTAATATTCGTGTTAGGTGAAGTTTGTAGTCAATAACAGTGAGCAATATGAAGAAGTTTAAACAAGTGAGATGAATTAATTTCATGTGCTTCAAGCTCTTATAAAACCTATAGGCAGAGGGATTTTAGAGATCTTCTACCAAAAAAAAAAAAAGCCTCTCTTGTTGAATGAGTTTGCATTCCTTCCTCAGGTATTTCAAATTACAGAACCCACAATTTTTCCTTTTTTGCCAAAGTGACCAGAAAGCTCACAGTGTATTTCAATGCTCACTTAAAGTAACTGTAGTAACAGATTTTTTTGGTATATTTATTTCTCTTTTCACATATATTCTGCTTCAGTCTTTTTTTTTTTGTAGCTGGGACAACAGGTGTGCGCTATCATGCCTGGCTAATTTTTGCAGTTTTTGTAGAGACAGGGCTTTACCATGCTGCTCAGGCTGGTTTTGAACTTCTGGGCTCAGGCAATCCATTGGCTTCCACCTCCCAAAGCACTGGGATTACAGGCATGAGCCACTGTGCTCAACCCTGTTTCAGTCTTAATGGTATTATTGTATCTATATCTCAATACACGCATTCCTGGGTTGAATACATTTTATTTATTATTTTTAAAAATCTATTTATTTATTTTTATAAAAATCTATTTATTTATTTATATATTTATTTATTTTAGACAGGGTCTGGCTCTGTCACCCAGACTGGAGTGTAGTGGCATGATCCCGGCTCACTGCAACCTCCACCTCCTGGACTCGGATGATCTTCCCACCTCAGCCTCCTGAGTAGCTGGGACTACAGGAGCACACCACCACACCCAGCTAATTTTTTTTTTTTTTTTTATAGAGACAGAGTCTCACTATGTTGCCCAGGCTGGTCTCAAACTCCTGAGCTCAAGTGATCCACCCACCTCGGCCACCCAAAGTGCTAGGATTACAGGTGTTAGCCACAGTGCCTGGCCTTAAGTTGGATACATCTTAAAACAGAGAAGCTCCACTTGACTGCTTTGGTAGTCCAGGTGAGGAAGAAACCTCCTTGCGCTTAAGGGGAAGTGAGTTGCCCCTGATGGTGGTGGGCAGTTCCTGGCCTGGTGCTCCAAGGCCCTCTTGCCCAGTCTTTCTCATTCCAAAACACACGATGCTTCTGGTTTTGATAAGCAACTGAGACTTGATTCAATCCCTACTGGAAACAATTAGGAGAAAATAATTTGCCATTGTAAGATCAAGCAAGGGAAACAGTCCCTGCTGGAACCATGTGTTTCTTTTATCTGGGATGCCCGTAACCTACAGAGCCCACATTCCTTGAGTTGGAGGGAAGAGGGATTATCTACTCCCATGGCTCCAGCTCCACGCAGACCTGGCAGCTCACTGCTGTGGACAGTCCAGCGTGTCGTACACACAGGTATGGACCTTGGAGTCATAGAAATCCAGATTGAAACCAGCTCTACCTCACAGCTGCCTTGGGAAAGTTGATTAACCTTTATAAGCCACATATGCTCATCTGTAAACTGGGAACACTACTCTAAAGATATTGTAAAAATTAACTAAGGTTATGTTTGTAAAGCAATTAACACAGCAAATGAGAAAAACGGCCCAAAAATGTACATCAGCAGAAATATTACTATTTTATTGCAGTGTTATTAAAATAGAAGCAAAGACTTTATAAATCTATGTTTCTCCTCAGAAATAGCAGGTCGCTTTAAATCCAGCAGCCCCTAACCCAAGATGGGCCACCACATGTAACTTTCAGTCTTTCAAGCACTCATGGAACATTTAAAACTACTTGATGATGTACTGATGATAAACGAAATCTCAACAAAATCAAAGGATTTAATATTGTTAATAACACAAGTCTGACTGCAATAGCACAGAATTTAAGAGCAACAACTAAAAAGATAGCCAAAAAAGATCATGCCTTTTATCAGTGTTTCAAAAGTTAAATAAATAATTCTAAATAATTTATAAATCAAAGAAAATATCATAATAGTGAATTTAAATATTTTGAACTAAATAAATGTAAATACACTATCAAAAATTGTGGGAGGTAGTTAAAGTAATATATGGAGGGAGATTTTTGACTTTAAATGTTTAATAAAACAGTGAGCTGAGTTTCAATTTTAGAAGTAAGGAAAGGCAGGCAGATCATGAAGTCAGGAGATCAAGACCATCCTGGTTAACACAGTGAAACCCTGTCTCTACTAAAAATACAAAAAATGAGCCGGGCATGGTGGCGGGCGCTTGTAGTCTCAGCTACTCAGGAGATGAGGCAGGAGAATGGTGTGAACCTGGGAGGTGGAGCTTGCAGTGAGCCGAGATTGCGCCGCTGCACTCCAGCCTGGGCGACAGAGTGAGACTGTCTCAAAAAAAAAAAAAAAAAAAAGGAAGTAAGGTAAAAAGCAACAGTGCAGACCCAAAAAGACAAGGACAGAAGTAATAATGATAAGAGCGGGAATAACAAAACAGAATTTTAAAAAGCCACAGGGTACTAAAACTAAACTAAATCTGAGTACTCCCAGCTTTCTCATCTGTGGAAAGGAGGGGGATAGTATTGACCTCAAAGTAAAGGTGTGAGGGACACATGCCATAATCTGTGCAAAATGACTTTACCGAGAACTATTTTCATTTTGCACTTCCATTTTCATTTTGTTTATTCAACACATAATTACTAATTACCTATTCTGTGCCAGATGACTTGTCTGGCTGCGGATGTACAATGCCTCCTTGGACCTTATCTCTATAGGGATTGTGAATGTTAAGTGGGTCACTGTATGACTGTATGCTGTGCGGGAGATGTGCACTGGGTAAGGAGAGCGCAGGGTGGAGATATAGCCTACTCAAGGATGTTAGGAAAGTTTGGTTGGAAAATGAGGTTCAAGCAGAGATCAGGAGGTGGAGTGGAGGGAGAAGTACTGTGAGCAAAGGGAAGACCAGGTATGTGTGTAAGGAACAGGAGATTGGGCCCAAAGTGTGTGGTATGGAGGGAGATGGGGTTGCAGGTGCCAGATGGAGCTGTGCAGGCTCTCATAGGCCATGTTTGGATTCTAGAATTTTAAGAGCAATGAGAAACTGTTCTGTTGTTTTAACCAGGGGACAGAATGGATTGGAAGGAGACAGAATGAATGTAGGGGATTATTTAGAAGCTCATGCATGGTCCAGGTGAGAGATGAGATGACGGTGGCTTGAATTAAGATGACAGAGGTAGAGATGGAGAGAGGTGGATGAACTCGAGAGCTATTTCAAGGATAAAATCTAAACGCATACTCTAGCGTTCAGGGATGTGGATTAAGACACCTTACTGGCTCCCATGGATAAGGATGATTCAAGGAATTCCTCTCTGGGGGTGTGTGGTTCTTGTTTGTGGACCTACTGGTTCATTTGCCAGAACATGGCACTTCTATGCTATCGTTTTTGCATCTTGGGTCAAAAGACAACAAGGTTGCTGACCAAGTGGGCTCTGGTCTGGCATCCTCTGGCCAGGCGGGTCCTGCTGCACTTGACTGAGAAAGCTGGCTGCTCTGACTGCTGCTACATTTGGTTGAAATTTCTTTTTCTTTCTAAAATAGTAATGCAATATACCTGGAGGTCCATTTATATTATTAAACTTTTAATACATTTCATAAGTAATATCCTACTTATTGAAAACATTTACTGTTTAGGATTTCCATTAGATCACTTGGATAAATGCAGAATTCCCTTGAAGTTGACAATAATGAGGAAACTTACAAAACACATGATTTGTCAAAAGCTCAAATCTGAATAATTACGTTAGTTGTGGAGGTCTAGGTAATTAATATAGTTTGGAAATAGAGGATCTTAGTGGGGTATAAGCACAATATATCTTCATGAATCGGGCTTTCTGGGAAGATGTGCCACATACTCAACAGACCTGATTTCCTTTCTTCCTGTGACTGCATTTCCCGGCCTCCCCTGCAGCTAGGTAAGATCACGTAATGGAATTCTGGCCAATAGAATATGAATGGAATTAATGTGGGCAACCTCCATGATGGGCACAGAAACGCCTCCCAGGAAAAAGTCTTGATTTTTCCCCATGTCTGCTGACTAAATATTGACTCTTGAATAAACTTGAGTATCAGCTGTTGAAGGAGGCAGAGGCTCTGTCAGCCTGGGCCCCTGAGTGACTTTGTGGAGTATACCATCTCCAACTAGATTTTTTTATTTTTTATTTTTTTTATTATACTTTAAGTTCTAGGGTACATGTGCACAACGTGCAGGTTTGTTACATAAACTAGATTTTATGTAAGTGGGAAATAACCTTCTACAAGGTTAAGCCACCGAGATTTGGGGGTTTGCCTGCTACAGGTATTTAGCTGCAACACATATTAATCTGCATGACGGTCTAAGTGCAGTTGAACCAGCTAGCATCCTGTTTCTAAGCACCGGTTTTCAGTCTACCTGGTCATTCTCACTTCCCTATCCTTTCAGCTTTCAGTGGTTCAGTTTCTCTCAACTGCTTCCACCAAAATACCATCAACAGTAAGGAGGAACAATGTGGACGACCGGAAGGCTTGGGTGTTTGCTGCCCCTGCTTGGACTTTGGGTGGAAGTCATGATTGTTTGAGGGTTCATGCTGGCGCTCCCCCAGTGAACCCAGCTCACCTACCCTCTGCTCTGGCTCTAGTCTCTCTTCCCTTCTTCTAAGGGAGGCTACTGCCGAGCTCAGTAGGGAACTGGATTAAAGGAGAGCTGGGGCTTTATGGAGTCCTGGGGAGAAGTCTGACGTGAGTCCTGAGCGAGTGGACCTGCTCTAGCTGGACCTGAAGAGGTCAAGAGGCAACTGGATGTGTGGCCTGAGTCTTTCCTGGCCCTGAAGCTGGAAATGGAGGTTTTGTTCAGGATCCTCAGCGGAGGACTGAAAACCTGTGCTTTCATAACTCAAGCCACATTGGCAAGTGTGCGCTGTCTCCTCCCACCTTTGAGACAGCTGCCTTCGGGAGCGCATCTACCAGGAGCCAACAAAGAAAAGCGACAGCCTTTTGGAGGGGCCTTGCTCCGGGTAGAGAACGGTGAGGCAGCTCAGGCAGAGCTGGTGTAGGAGATGCAAGACAGTGTGAATTTCAAAAGCAGAGCCTTGAAGGAGATTCAAATATGGCACAAAAAGACTTTCTGGAGTTAAAAATCATAATTTCCTAACTAAATACTGTTCAGTAGATTAACTGAAAAAGAGGAAGATCACCATGGAGGTCTGCTCAGCCCTCCTGGAGGGTCAAAGGGCAGACAGACCCCTTGATGTGAAGGGTGGTATAGAGCAAATGTAGAAAGAGAGGGGAAGGAAGTAGGAATGGATAAGGAATGTGGGGTGGATCCTAAAACCTTGACTGGTGAATAGAGAAACCTTGACTTGAAGAAAGAGGAAAAAATAGAACCAGCGGAGGAGCAGTGACCATTATACCAACAATAAAAGAACACTTCCCTGAACTGAAGCAAACCTGAGCCTCTGTTCTTTTTTTCAAATTTAATACACTATTTTTTAGAGAAGTTTTAGATTCACAACAAAATCAAGCAGAAAATGAAGAATTCCCATGTACCCATTCTCCTTCCCACCCCCCATAGCTTCCCGAACTATCAACATTTCTCACCAGCATGACACATTTGTTATAATCCATGAGCCTACATTAATCATTATCAAAGTTTCTTTACCCAGGGTTCTCTCTTGTTGTTGTACATTCTGTATGGGTTTTAAGGAATGTATCCACCATTATAGTATCATACAGAGTAGTTTCACTGCCCTAAAAATCCCCTGTGCTCCATCTACTCAGCCCTTCCTCCCCAGGTCCCTGGAAACCACTGATCTTTTCACTGTCTCTATAGCTTTGCCTTTTCCAGAGTGTCATATAGTTGGGATCATTCAGCATGTAGCCTTGTCAGATTGACTTCTTTCACTTAGTAATGTGCATTTAAGGTTCCTCCATGTCTTTTTGGTGCCTTGATGGCTCATTTCTATTTTAGCACTGAACACTATTCCGTTGTCTGGACGTACCACAGTTCATTTGTCCTTCCACCCACTGAAGGACATCTTGGTTGCTTCCAGGTTTTGGCTATTATGAGTAAAGCTGCTATAAACATCCACGTGCAGGTTTTTGTGTAGATATAGTTTTTCAATTCATTTGTGAAAATGTTAAGGACTGTAGTTGCTGGAGTATATTTTAAGAGCATGTTAAGTTTT
>NC_045438.1:61026468-61060923 GCF_002776525.5 Piliocolobus tephrosceles | reverse complement strand
TCATTGGTAGCTTGATGGGGATGGCATTGAATCTATAAATAACCTTGGGCAGTATGGGTAGTGATATTTCATTGTTTTGGTTTGCAATTCTGTACTGATGTGCGACATGGACCCATCTTTTCGTATACTTGTTTATCATCTATTTATCTTCTTTGCTGAGGTGTCTGTTTTGATCTTTGGCCCATTTTTAAATTGGATTATTCATTTTCTCATTGTTGAGCTTTAAGAGTTCTTTGTATATTTTGGGTTACAGTCCTTTCTCGGATGCGTCATTTGCAAATATTTTTTCCCAGTTTGTGGCTTGTCTTCTCATTCTCTTGAGAGCCTGCCTTGTAGAAAAGAATTAACTATGTTAAGGGAAAAATCTTATTTATTTATTCATTTCTTAAATTGACAAATAAAATTATATATGGTTATTTTGTACAACATGTGTTTTGAAATATGTATACATTGTAAATTGAGCTTATTAACATATGTATTTCTTCACATACTTATCATTTTTGTGTGGTGGAAAGAGAGAAATCTTAAGTGTTTCTGAGCAGAAAGAATGATAAGAGCCTCCCAGGCCCTGGATTTCATATTTGACACAGGCAATTGTCATCCTCCTGGAAAATTCTTTCCTTTTTTCCTGCCTGTCAGTCTCTTGGTATCTCTCCTTCAACATATCCTTTTTTAAAAAAACCCAGATCTTTACATATTAAAAATATAAATATCTGTTGACCTGGAAATTGTACTCCTTGGAATCTAATCCATAGGGAAAAGAAAACAAACAAACAAAAAACACCAGAGGTAATGACACTAGAGTCAGGATGCCTCTGGTGGCTCACCTGCAAAAAACCTGTAGACAAAGGGCAGATTTATTATTAGGAAAAAGGCTAAACAATTGATGGGATATATTAAAGAATTATACAAGCATCAAAAAGGATAAATAGAACTAAACCAGTTGATTTGATGGTGTTGAGTAAGAAAAGCAAGATTCAGAAAATGATGTTTAATATGTTTACAGTTAGATATCACTCTTTCTATGTGTAGTCTATGTTTACATGCATAAATTCCTGTAACACTAGAAAGTAAGCTCAAGCAACAAGAGACTGTTTATTGTTCACCACAGGATCCTCAATGTCTAGAAGAGAAGTGAGAAGTGTAAAGTTGGAGAAAAATATCAGAAAGGCAGCAACTAAATTGATGAATTACTATTATATGGACAAATGGGTAAAAAAAGTCCAAGAAAAAAAAATTTCCCCTCTCAACCCAAACAGCATATGTATTACCACACTTATTTATTTATGTTAAATTCTATGTATATTTGTTTGAAGAAATTTTTAGAAAGTAAAACAAACCAAAAAAATTTATGCACAGTTTACATTTTACTATATTATATATTTATGCTTGTGCATAATGTTTACATTCATTTTAACTAAAAAATATGTTAAAGTAAAACATATTCAATTACTTAGAGGGAACCCTCTCAAAAGATTCCTTCTCAATTCAAACAGTGACTGTGATATTAAAAAATGAGTAATTTTTAGATGTGGGGGCAGTGTTGTGGTTATGTCAAACCACAAACCCTCAGCAAACTCCTGATCTTTTTGAAACACATACTGAGGTATTTGGATGAAATGATAGGGTATCCGGGTTTGCTCCAGTGTGGCTGGAATGAGGTAAAGTGGGGATGGCATGTGGAAGAAGATTGTCATGTGTTGACAATTCTTGACACTGGGGGATGGGTTCATTATATTATTGTAATTATATGATTGAAATTATATACCATTATACCATTGACATGATATACTATTACATTATTTGAATTATATACTCTTCTGCTGTTGAAATTATATATTATTATACTATTGAAATTCTCCATATAAAATGTTTAAAACTAAAACCTTACAATTTCCATGATTAACTCTCTTTATGTAGCTTTCAAACTTACATTTTACAGCAATAATCTATTTTGGAAAGTACCTCAAATCTTCACTGCTAGCTTTGTACTTATTAATTCAGATTATTATTTGGAGTACTATTGTTACTTCAGAATAATAATATCTGTTCCATAAGTTAACTTTGAGAGTCACTATTATTAAGACTAAAACATAGATCAATTTACCTAATTTCGCCTTTTTTTTTTTTTTTTTTTTTTTTTGAGATGGAGTCTTGCTCTGTCGCCCAGGCTAGAATGCCTCAGCATGATTTCAGCTCACTGCAACTCCTGCCTCCCGGGTTCAAGTGATTCTCCTGCTTTAGCCTCCATAGTAGCTGTATTATAGGCATGCACCACCACCCCTGGCTAATTTTTTGTATTTTTAAGTAGAGATGGGGTTTCACCACGTTGTCCAGGCTGGTCTCAAAAACCTGACTTCAGAGGATCCAGCTGCCTTGGCCTCCCAAAGTGCTGGGATTACAGGCACCTGGCCTAATTTCGTCTTTTGTCAGATGATTTTCTCTTTTCCACTTGAAAAAAGATAACAGTTCCATCCTACATGTGAAAGTTTTGATCACGACTTTGCCTGGCTCTACCTTCCAT
This sequence comes from Piliocolobus tephrosceles, assembly GCF_002776525.5. Taxonomy (NCBI): domain Eukaryota; kingdom Metazoa; phylum Chordata; class Mammalia; order Primates; family Cercopithecidae; genus Piliocolobus; species Piliocolobus tephrosceles. The sequence continues at coordinate 61,058,399 of NC_045438.1, read as the reverse complement.
CTGTGTAATATCAAAATCACTTTCCGTTTTCTGTACAAATTTCTTAAAATACAGGCATGTTTAAACTGTTCTTTTGTGTTATTTGATAGAAAAGGTCTTCCTTCTAGCAACCAACCAATCACCCAACAAAGGCAGCCAATAAGTCAATCAATCAACCAATTGGTCAATCAATTAGTGGCATTAGAAGAACAGAGAGGCAGGAGACAATGGTCTCTAATAAGAACTTGCACTGTAGCCAAGGAGATGAATCTAATCATCGTCACTAACTGAAAAGTTCAGGGCTAAATTCTGTGGAAAGACTGTAGATGCTAAAGCTGGCCCTTTAATGAGTTCCCTTTCCACTACCCTTTTGTTCTCAAGACCAAAGTTTTTCACAGGCCTTCTTTCTACCTTTGATGCTCAGGATGGCTCCACAGGAATAAGTGGCTGGAAACTATATGTGACGGATTTCCCTCCATTCCTCCATCTTTAAAATGAAAGTGTGACTAAGAATGACATGCGTCTATGGATGCTGGGAATCCCTCAGGCATAGGAGGCGTCCGGGGCCTTCTGCTGACTCTTGCTGTCTCCTGCCAGACAACACCTCCACTTCCGGTGGAGGAGTGGGTCACTCCAGGGAAATTAACTCAGAACAGGACAAATGTGCTGGGGGAGGGTCGGCCTTCATTTTCACTGAGAGGGTCATTGGCTGGAACAAAGGGGTAAGAGAGTGAAATTATAAAGACTTAGAGCATTTGGAATTCTCTTGGTTCAAACTTCTATCTGGCAGCCTCATAAGGCAGCTGAGTCTCTTTTTTTCTGAAGCTCCCAAATCTTTGCTTTGCCTGTTGGCCTCTTTGTTTTCAAAACCCACACCTTGACTGATCATGCAAATCACTTGTTAAACTTTTGTAAGGTTGAGTGAAGTGTTTCTGTTAGGGTGTTGTTTTGGTTGTAGACAGCAGAAAACCCAAATGAAATGGCTTATGCAGTAAGACTGATCACCTCGCATGACAAGAGGTTACAAACTTATATTTTACAGCAATAATCTTTTTTGGAAAGTACCTCAAATCTTCACTGCTAGCTTTGTACTTGTTAATTCAGATTATTATTTGGAGTGTTATTTGGAGCGCAGTGGGTAAGCTGTTTGTGTTCCTATCTAACTGTCACTCCTCCGGACTGTGCACGCTTATGCTCCCACCTTGCCTACCAAAAGATTTCATTTGTTCCCTTATCAGCCTTCCCTTCTTCAAAATCCAGTTTCCATTCTGCTGAATAATGTTATACATAAGCAAGATGGCACACACAAAAACCCTGAGACATCTCCCAACCTGAAAAAACAACTTCTTATTTATTTATTTCCTTTTTTATTTTTTAAACTTTTATTTTAGGGTCAGAGGTACATGTACAGGTTTGTTAAATAGGTAAATTCATGTCAGGGAGGTTTGTTGTACAAACTATTTCACCACTCAGGTTCTAAGTGCAGTGCCTAATAGTCATTTTTTCTGATCCTCTCCCTCCTCCCACCCTCTACCCTCAGGTAGACCCCAGTGTCTGTTGTTCCCCTCTTTGTGTCCATGTATTCTCATCATTTAGCTCCCACTTACAAGTGAGAACATGCCGTATTTGGTTTTCTGTTCCTACGTTAGCCTGCTAAGGATAATAGCCTCCAGTTGCATTCATGTTCCTGCAAAGGACATGATCTCATTCCTTTTTATGGCTGCATAGTATTCCATGGTGTATATGCACCATGTTTTCTTCATCCAATCTGCCAATGATGAGCATTTAGGTCGATTCCATGTCTGTTATTGTGAATAGTGCTGCAATGAACATACGTGTGAAAGCACCATTTCTTTGATTTTCTTTATAGCAAAACTCTTGCAAGAAGTTGCCCTCCCTTGCCGACTCTCCCTCTATTCCCTCTATTCCTTTCAGCTTTTTTCTAATCATCTCCAGTCAAGCTTTCCTGCCCTATACTCTGCTGAAACTACACCTATCAAGGTCCCAGATGCATTGACAAGCCCAGTGGCTAATGCTCCTTGCTTGAGTTATTGGCAGCCTGTGGCATAGTTGCTTACTCACTCTGTGGCCTTTCCTATCCCCTCCTGCAGCACACAGATTCCTTTTCTGTCTCTTTGTGGGATCCTTCTGATTTTCTGGACTTCAACTATGGAGATACCAGTGGGCCAGCCCTCAGACCTCTCTTCTCTGTTCACATTCTGTCTCTTAGGGGTCTCATCCTATCTCTTGGCTTTAAATGCCATTTATATGCTGATGTCTCCCAAATCTAGACCTTCTACTTGGACCTCACTACCAAACTCCAGACTCAAAAATCCACCTAACAAATCCGCAGATTCAGCCTGCCTGTGAAACGTCTAATTGGTATCTTAAACTTAACACATCAGAACTGAGCTCTTGATTTCTTCTCTGTTCCAAACCTGCTCTTCCTCCAGATGTCCCCATCACAGTAAATGGCAACCCCATTCTTTCGTTTTCTCCACCCTCAAATCTTGAAGGGATCCTTGACTCTTCTCTTTCTCTGACATTTCCCAAGCACCAGCAAATCTTCGAATTATATCTAGATTCCGACAGCTCCTTGCCACTCTAGTTCAAAGCGCTGCCACGTCTCACCTGGGGCCTTGCTGCAGCCTCCGGACTCGATCCCATTTGCCCCCTGCAGTCTTGCCCACTTCAGGAGTGAGCATGGTAAAACCTCCTGAAAACCCTCCATGCTGCTCACGTTGCTCAGGCTAAAAGCCAGAGTCCTTGGAGTAGCCTGGGAGTCCCTTCTGGCCTTAGACCCTGCTTCTCTGACGTCAGCCCCTCCTTCTTCCCTTCACCTCCTTCAAGCAACATGACCCTCCTTGGCATGCCTCATACCCCCACGCCTGCCTGGAAGTCCCTGCTCAGGCCTTTGCACTGCCTTCCCCCAGCTGAGGCTGCCTCCCAGGTGCTCTCAGTTCTTGTGGCTCACTCCTCACTTCCTTCTTGTGTCTGCTCAAAGTGTGCAAACCAGTCCAGTGAAAATAGCACCCTCCTCAACCATCGCCCTCTGTCCACTTGCTTTGCTTTCTCCTCTTTACTGTACTTACCTAGTTATAATCTAATCATATTTCATTTGTGATATAAAATGATTGATTACATGTTGAAATGATAATATTTTGGATACTTTGGGTTTAATGAAACAAATAATGAAATAGGTTATAAAAATTATTTTATTCTTTTATGTTTATTTTTCAGTTTTGCCCACCACAAAATTTGAAATTGCACATGTAGCTTGCATTTGTGGCTCATATTCTGTTTCTCTTGGACAGCGCTGGCTTAGAGCACTAATACTGTACTTGGATAATTGGGGAGAGGTTACTGGCTAGTATGAAACTGGGGTTCTGCAAATGTTGAAAAGGCAGGTAACGGCAGGTGGAAGGCAATCAGCCGTGTTGGCTGCACAGGAGCAGGAGTTTACAATGTGGGTTTTGGAGCTGGACAGGCGTTTGCATCCTGGTTCCACCACCTATTGGACATCTCTCAGCCTCAGTTTCCTCATCTGGAAAATGGGGATTATAATATCTACTATGTTGGATTACTGTGAGAATTAATGAAAATATGTATACAATTCTTAATACTGTACCTGGCATATAGAGAACACAAATAAATGGTCCTTATTTTCCTCAATTCTCAGGTCTCAGCTGGTCCCGCTGCTGGGCAGATGGCTCATACTGGTTTCCTAGGTGCTGTTGTTATATTCTGAAGCTCCCATTTTCTAAACCACAGTCTTGGAAGTAGTTGGTTATCATGGAAACTAATTTTTGGCTTATTGATACACCAACTGGGTAGAGGTGAGGTATATTATCTATTATCTTAGGATTCAAAATTTATCAAAATTACAGGCCTGTGGGTGTGAGACATGCTTTGCACTACAAAAGGACATCTCAGCATGTAGTTGGAGGTGCTCATTCAGCAGACCATTTTGCCAAATACTATCTACCAGTTCCTGAGCCTGTGGATTTTTTTTTTTTTTTTTTTTTTTTGAGACTGAGTCTCGCACTGTCACCCAGGCTGGAGTGCAGTGGGATGATCTCCACTCACTGCAAACTCTGCCTTCCAGGTTCATGCTGTTTTCCTGCCTCAGCCTCCCAAGTAGCTGGGACTACAGGCACCTGCCACTACGCCCAGCTAATTTTTTGTATTTTTAGTAGAGATGGGGCTTCACTGTGTTAACCAGGATGGTCTTGATCTCCTGACCTTGTGATCCACCCACCTCAGCCTCCCAAAATGTTGGGATTACAGGCGTAAGCCACCGCACCTGGCCAATAATCATACTCTTACCAGCCCTGACCAGTGTCCTCAGGTTTATGAACACTGAAGCTCCTGGCCAAAGGTCTATGAACTGCTGTTGGAGGTGGAACCTGCCCTTGGGGACCCACCAGTTCACCCAGAAGCTGACAACTTCGCCTCTGAGGAAGGGAGCTTTCTGTAGGACATTAGTGAGACACACCCAGACTGGAGCTCTGCCTGCCTATCTCCACCCAGCACACCTACAGCAGACTTAAGGTTCTGCTGGTGCCGTGGAACATACTTCTCAGAGAAGTGAAGCCTCCTCAGTACTTGTTTTTGCTTCACTTATGGGTCCAGCAGGGGCAGGTGGGGCCATCGCCTGCACAGAGCTGATTGCCAGGTTGAATGGAGCAGACTGCAGTGCTGAAATCATCTTGGAAATCAGTGGTAAACTAGGCTTCGAGTCATCCAGTGTCTGAGAGATTCTCAAAAACGCACCTATTGTATAAAGCAATGATTTCCAGTACTACGTAAGGAGGAAAGCATTGTCACGTGTGTGGTTTGTCATCACCACTCCCCACCTTTGATTTGTTGAAATGTACCATTCAGTTTATTTTGGTGGATGTAAATTAATATTTTTTAAAAGCAAATGAAACTTAATGGACATTTCTGTTTTAACATCAATATGTATTTTTAGAATTTTGTGATTCTGCTTCTCCTTCTAACCTACTCCACTCCCTTGGAGATAACGAAAAACACCCTGCAGTATGGATAAGGTGGATTATGGTGGGGATTCCTCTCTTCCTTGTGTTCTGTTTCTGCCAACTCTTAGGTAGGTTTCATAGTTTGTCCTGTCGTTTCACACACTGGCGTTTTGTAGAAAAAAGGGAGAACTGGAACAAAGGTGCATCTCATAGCTCTCAAGCCTTGGCAGGGAAAAGTTTTGTCCTCCTGTTTTGGTCCTTACTCATAAATGGCTGTGTGTTTATCCTTAAATGTTTGCCTACCAATTGTTAATTAATTTCTCATTTGCATGTCTCAGCCCTCAGTGAGACAGTATGCTTCTGAAGGGCCGGGATATCCGTTTCTGTTGGTTTCAAGTGACAGAAATTCAACTACATGTGGCTTAAGCAAGGGTTGAACTTACTGGCCGTGAGCGGGAAAGGCAGGGATGCCCCAAAGGTATCCAATTATGTTTACCAGGGCTTGTTCCCATTCTGCCTCTCTCATCTCCAATTCTCCTTCTGTGTTGGTTTTCTTCTCTCTTATTATAGGTGGTTTCCTCTAGATGGTAGGTGGTGGGGTGGGCAGAGGAGTGAGTGGACCCGGCTGCACACGGCTACAGACTTTTACCACCCAGCTATTGTTTAAGGAATCTGACCGGCCTTTGTCCCTGGTTCCCAAGAAGAAGCCTCTAAACTCTCGGAATTTCCCGAGTCATAGGAATGCTGTTGTTATTCACTGTGGGCCGCTTAGACCACACCTGATTTATACCAAAGAGGTGACTCATGGTCAGCCCCTAGATAGTTTCAGGATGGAGGCTGCTCAGCCAGAAAAACCAACCTTTAGAGAGCTGGGGCTCTGAGCCAGAGATATCAGCCAACCTGAGAGGGTAGGGTAGTGGAGGCTGAGGTCAATCACACAGCTGATGACTCAGGCAATCAGACCTACAGAAGGAAACTCCAATAAAAACTCTGATGGTCATACATCCATGCATTGGAGGGTAATGCCTCCTGAGGACATGGGAGCATCATGTTTGGAGCCCTCCCTGACATCAGCCCGTGTGTCTCTTCATTTGTGTGGTCCTCATTTGTATCTTTGTGCTGTAAGAAATCTGGGATCCTGAGTATAGTGTTTTCTTAAGTTCTGTGAGTTATTCCAGTGAATTATCTAACCTAATTATTCCCGATAATTTGTGGGAAACTTTAAATTTGTAGCAGTTGCTCAGGAGCGTGGGTAACCCTGGGACTTCTGAACTTGTAGCTTTTGTCTGAAGGGGGGACTGTCTGTGGAGGACTGTGCCCTTAACACAGGGCACAGGGTAGTGAGTGTCAGAACTGCATTGCACCAGCTTGGCAAAGGAAGAGGATATCTTTTCCTCTTAACATCCAAATGGAGAACGCCATGGTAACACTTTGGACAGACAGGGTAATGCTGCCAACTTTGAGACTGGAGCTGAGTTGTGTGGGGAGGAGCAGTTTTGCAAAGGAGGGGGATGCTGTAGTGGAGGAAGAGGGGATGGTGCTGGGTGAGAGAGCAGTAGTTGTCTGCCCACAGACCCCACCTAATTTGATGACTTCACTCAGCATGTTGCAGAGATAGTCAGTGTTCACCAAATGCCCACTTACCTCCTGACATATGTTGGCCTTCTTTGCAGTTAGTTCAGGTTCGCATGATTACTTCTGACCAGTGAGCTGTGAGCAGAATTGATGTTAGTCAATTTCAGGCAAAGGTAGGTAAGAGCCCGGAGTCCTTTACCATCTCTCTTCTTTGTTGCTGTGACCCTGGCAGCCAAGTGTTCCAAATGGCACACCACAAGATGGAGGAGGGCCACAACCACCCATGTTGGTCTTTAACTATGTTAAAGCTAGCGCGATTTGGAAGTTGTGGTACGCAGAATAATGGCTCCCCAAAGATCTTAGGTCCTGATCCCCGGAACCTGTACATGTTACTTTACTTGGAAAAAGGATCCAATACTTTGCAGGAATAATTAAGTTAAGGATCTTGAGATGAGATTATTCTGGGTAATCTGGGTGAGCCCTAAATGCCATCACAGTGTCATTATAAGAAAGAGGCAGAGGGAGATTAGTCACACAGAGGACAAGACGATGTGACCTTGGAGGCAGAAACTGGAGTGATGTGGCCATAGCCAAGGAAGTTTATTCTCTCATAGTTTTGGAAGCCAGAAGTCTGAAATCAGTCTCACTGGGCCCAAATCAAGGTGTCTGCAGGGCCACCTTCCCTTTGAAGCTGCAGGGAGAATCTTTCCTCTTCCAGCTTCTGGTGGCTCTGGGCATTCCTTGACTTGCTGCAGCTCCAACCTCTCCAACTCCAGTCTTTGCCTCTACCTTCCCATGAGCTTCTCTGTGTCTTCTCCTGTATGTCTATGTTGTCTTCTCTCCTTATAAATACACATCATGGCTGGGCGAGGGTGGCTTACGTCTGTCATTCCAGCACTTTGGGATGCTGAATTGGGGGGAGCACCTGAGGTCAGGAGTTGGAGACCAGCCTGGCCAACATGATGAAACCCTGTCTCTACTAAAAATACAAAAATGAGCCAGGTGTGGTGGTGGGCGCCTGTAATCCCAGCTACTCGGGAGGCTGAGGCAGGAGAATTGCTTGAATCCAGGAGGTGGAGGTTGCAGTGAGTGGAGATTGCAACACTGCACTCTAGGCTTTGTGACAGAGTAAGACTCTTGTGTCAATAAATAAATAAATAAACAAACACATCAATGGATTTGGAGCCCATCCAGATAATCAAAGATAATTTCATCTTGAAATCCTTAAGTTAATTCCATCTTCAAAGAACCTTTTTCCAAAGAAGTTTACATTCACAGGTCCTGGGTGGCCATAGTTTTGGGGGCCATCATCAACCACCTGGAGATACCAATGCCTCTGAGAACAAGTCTGGGATGGGTGGTGTCTCCAAAATATAGACTCATAAAGACTTTGTTCAATGAGCAGCTGGCGTTTATCTAAATAACATATTCTCTAAGGAATATGAACCCTATCTTCTTTTCAGTATAGGTATTCATCAATGATTGGTTTATGGAAAACATGCAAACCCCAGAACTGCCTGTGTATTGTTTGTGAATGTTCTACATTAGGTTAAACATGTGTCCTACCTAGTATCCACTTTCTTGGCTTTGAGTTATTGGCCAGGAATGTCATCAGCATGTCTGACATACTAACCCTGTTGACGGCTGTTGAGGTATCTCAGTTCCTGTCTTCTTAGTTTAAAATAATTTAAAGAGACACACTGCAAAGAAGGTGTAGCATAGAGTAATTTATTGCAAAAGAAAAAGAATATGTTGAAAGTTAGGGGCAGCATGGCAGTATACCCTGAGAGAGATTGGATTCAGGATGAGACAGCAGAGACTGACACTAGGGAGGCTCCCTTTATGGGAGTCCTACATGATTATTCATAAGGAGGTCGGAAGAGGTGTTGCTGGTAAGCATGTTCTAGGTGGTCCTCTGGGCTCACACACACAGTAGCTGTACATGCTTGTTCATACATCTCAGGTGTCATTAGCATCTTATGTCTCCACCTGGGCTATGTTTTTTACTATTAAAATGAGCAAAGGGTCAGTTTGAGGACAGGTAAAATCAAAGGGCACATGCCCTCTATGGGGGAAATTCTCAACTGAAGATAGCTTTGCTGGAATGAGCTCAATCACAATGTGAATGCTGACTCATTTTTGTTGATAGTATGGTCACCAAGGTTGCTGTGTCTTGAGGACATGGTCACTTCCTTGACTACCTATGTTGCCTCAATCCCATTCTTACTATGATTATTTGATTCCTGTAATAAAGATGAGGTTTGGCCGGGCATGGTGGCTCATGCCTGTGGTTCCAGCACTTTGGGAGGCTGAGGCAGGTGGATCACAAGGTCAGGAGATTGAGACTAGCCTGGCCAACATGGTGAAACCCCATCTCTACTGAAAAGACAAAAAGTTAGCTGGGCATAGTGGTGGCTATGTCTTTGCCTGTAATTCCAGCTACACTGTCTTTGCCTGTAATCCCAGCTACTCTGGAGGCTGAGGCAGAAGAAGTGCTTAAACCAGGCAGTCGGAGGTTGCAGTGAGCAGAGATTGCACCACTGCACTCCAGCTTGCGAACAGAGCGAGACTCTGTCTCAAAAAAAAAAAAAAAAAAAAAAAAAGACGAGGCACTAGATAAATAAGTCATGACTAAATTAAAGGCTCCAAATAAATCACAGGACATAGCAAACATGGCATGTTTACTTATGGCACTGGCCCCAAACCAGAGGTTGACTTAAATACCATTCTAATCATCTCGAAGTCTGAAATCATTTGATTCAGTTGAACAGGGTTACATTGGGCACTTTGCATTTTGATAGCTTAAATTCTAAAATCGAGGCTGGGCATGGTGGCTCACACCTGTAATCCCAGCATTTCGGGAGGCTGAGGCGAGTGGATCACCTGAGGTCAGGAGTTGGAAACCAGACTGGCCAACATGGTGAAACCCCGTCACTACTAAAAATACAAAAATTAGCTGGGTGTGGTGGCAGGTGCCTGCAATCCCAGCTACTTGGGAGGCTGAGGCAGGAGAATTGCTTGACCCCAGGAGGCGGAGGTTGTGGTGAGTCGAGATCACACCACTGCACTCCAACCTGGGTGACAGAGCGAGATTCCATCACAAAAATAATAAATAAATAAATAAATAAATAAATAAATAAATAAATAAATAAATAAAAAACAGTGTATTATTTGCTCCAAAGCAGCACAGAAATTTTGAAAGGTATCTAAAGGTTTGAATTGTTTTTCAGTATCTCCATTTAAAATACTTTAATTTTAAAACAAAATATTTTAATTTAGGGTCAATTTGGAAATCAGGCTCAAACAAAAACTGTAGAGTCTATGGTTGAGGTAGAAAGAGTTCTGCATCCTCTGGAGACCTCAGCACCATTCCTGGGTCTGCAATTGGATTACTGTGCAAACTGGTATACGTTACTTAACCTCTGTGAGCCTCATCTTTTCATCGGTGAAAGTAAGTGTTAGAGTAGTTGATTTTGTGTGTGTGTGTATGTGATGGAGTCTCACTCTGTCCCCCAGGCTGGAGTACAGTGGTGTGATCTCAGCTCACTGCAACCTCCACCTTACAGGTTTAACTGATTCCCTTGCCTCAACCACTCAAGTAGCTGGGATTATAAGTGCGTGCCACGATGTCTGGCTAATTTTTGTGTTTTTAGTAGAGAAGGCATTTTGCCATGTTGGCCAGGCTGGTCTCGAACTCCTGACCTCAGGTGGTCCACCCACCTCGATCTCCCAAAGTGTTGGGACTACAAGTCTGAGCCACCATGCCTGGCTTAGTTGATTTCTAAGATTCCTTCCAGCTCTAAAATCCCAATTCTCTAAAAGAGGACAATTTTATAACTGCCCACCCAGGTGAAAGTGAGCTCTCTGTCACACGTCTCATCTCGGAGCTGGGAGGGCATGCCACTGCAAGCCATCTCAACATGACCATGGGCCAGGGCAGGCCACAAGGCACAGCAATACAACAGAAACTTGGACTGGCACTGGTTTGTTTCTAAGATGTGTTTTTCCATTTTCTCTGGAAAGTTTTCTCTCACATCTAGTCAGCTGAAAAAGTATGAGCTGGCAAGCAGCACTGAGGCCCTTCTGCTTGTGGAAGCCTTTGGGGTCCTGGTCGCCTGCCGAGAACACCTCCTATTCCTCACTTCCCCCATCAGCTCTTCTGAGGGAATGTTGGCTGTGGCTGAGTCCCTCTGTGTCTTGCTGCACAGATAGAGGCTCCTTCTCCAGGGCCCTGGTCAGGTCGCCTTGACACCTTTGTGTTCTGTTGGGAGGTGTGGTGCCCCTCCCAGCACACGAAGAGTGTGTCCACAGAGGACGCCCAGGGAGAGGGGATTGTGTCTGAGGGGAATGGTGGGCTTGTGATGAACTGGATGAGGGAGGCGTTGGACGGTTTCCTGAGGGTGACAACATACAGCCACTTGCAGTATTTTGCCAAAACAATATTCCATAGCTCAAGGAATGTCACGGCCTTCCAAGCCAACCGCCTCACATGCTCAGGCCCAGATGACTTCATGTGGACAGTGACAACTGGCTGTGCCATAATAAATAGCTCTTTAGCACAGGGCCTGCCAGACTTCGTGTTTTCTCTCTTTTATAGGTTGGAGATATGGAAACCAGAGGCTTTCCTTTGAGAAATGTGTTTTTCAAACTTGGGAAGCTTGGGGGAATTTCAAGTTGTGTTTTCTTAGTTTTTTTCCTTATGATATTTGACCCCCTTTGGAGGGGAAGAACAAATTATCCTAATTTTGTGACCTTCCCACTTCGAAGATCCCCTGAGAAGATTGATATGTCTGGCCCTGAGAGTGATTAGTAAACCAATACAGATCTGAAAGTTTGTTTGTTTGTTTGTTTTTTATTGAGACGGAATCTCACTCTGTCGCCCAGGCTAGAGTGCAGTGGCGCGATCTCGGCTCACTGCAAGCTTCGCCTCCCAGGTTCACGCCATTCTCCTGCCTCAGCCTCCCGAGTACCTGGGAATACAGGCACCCGCCACCACGCCCGGCTAATTTTTTGTACTTTTAATAGAGACGGGGTTTCACTGTCTTTACCAGGATGGTCTCGATCTCCTGACCTCGTGATCTGCCCACCTCGGCCTCCCAAAGTGCTGGGAGAAAGGAGTTTTTTTAATCTGGGTGTGGCATGGGCGCTGCTTAGCGCCTTCAGGTGTTTCCAAGATCAGATGCTCTTGGCAACATGAGATCCAGTGTCCAGGGTAGGACTGAAAATCACCCACCCCACCAAGACCAGGAAAATCTCCACTCGAGAGAGAAGAGACAATCAACAGGTACCAACACCAAGATGGCAGACACTGAAACCAACTCAGGAGGATTTTACTAAAGAAGAGCTTAATTATGAAAGCAAGATAGTTGTGAGGAATGGTGTTCAAGAGGTGGCAGTGTCAACCTTAGAGTTTTCTGAATCAGGATAAAGTTGAGAGAGGCAGAGGAAAGCAAAATGCAAATAATTGGAGCAGAGCTAAGACCCCTTCATTGACCAGGTGGAGACCAGCTGGTCCTGTAACCAGGTCAAAGGCTGTGAGTGACCTCCAACACAATTCTGCACAGGTTGGTCTCCAAGGCATCACTCATGTGAGGAAGCAAGTGAGGGTTTGGATGGGCCCAGGCAGTGCTCAGGGACAGTGCAGGCCAGGCGACTACCCGGAAAAGATGGTTCATTAGGGGTGAAGGGAGTTAAGGAGCCCAGCCCAAACTCAGGAGCCACTCACTTGGAGCAGAAGAGGTCTTTGGCAATCAGCTAGTTTGGGAAGTTTTTCTATGAGCTAGAATGCAAATGTCTTTGTTCTCAGCATGATCCAAGCTGGTGTGTGTGTGTTCAGATTTTACAGTATATGGACAAAGGGGTTGATATAGGCATGAATATGCAAGGTCACGGTGCCTCCTTGGTGTCTCGCGATTTATTGGTCCCTACACACACACAAATACATATGATTCAAAGCAATTGTGATGAGCTAGGAGAGCACAGAGGAAGGATTCGTGACCTGACCCATTAATGTTAAGCTTGTAGAATTAGTGGTTTGTGTGTCTCCAGGGAACAGGCTCCATTTCAAGCTCCTGTGACCAAGCCATGGCATGGCTATCATCAGCCACACTGAGATTGTCCTCAGCATCATCCCAAACTCCACCTGGAAAGCAACTCTCCACTTTTGATATCAACCTCAAATCCAAAGTCTATGGGCAACAGAGGTTCCCTTCCCACATCATTCCCAGTACTAGGATTGCCATACTTGTCTCCATTGACCTCTGTTTTCCTTCCAGAGCCTTTAGCATACACTGCACTATAAATTACACACACACACACACACACACACACACACACACACACACACACCAGGTTGGATAATACTGAGAACAAAGATTTTTGTATTCTAGCTGTCAGGAAAACTTCCACAAATAACTGACTGCCAAAGATTCCCCTGTTCTCCAAGCGAATGACCTTTTGGGTTTGGGCTAGTCTCCTCGTCTCTCATCACCCCTAATGGACCGTCTTCTCCAGGTCTGCCTGGTCTGGACCATCTTGCCTGCTCTGGACCATCCTTGAGCACCACCTGGGCCCCACATCTGAACCCTCACTTGCTTCCTCACGTTGATGATGCCTTGGAGACGGACCTGTGCAGAATTAAGCTGAAGGTCACTCATTCTCCTTGGCCTGATTGCAAGAGAGGCTGAACTCTACTTGTCAGGAGAGGTCTTAGCTCTGTGCCAGTTGTTTGCTTTTTGCTTTCCTCTGCCTCTCCCAACTTGACTCTGATTCTAGAAAACTCTAAGGCTGACACTGCCACCTCTTGAAAACCATTCCTCACAGTGATCTTGCTTCCAGAATTACACTTTTCTCCAGTATAAGATTGATCTGGATTACTTTCATAGTTGGGTCAATCACACAACTTAAATATCTTCCTACATATGGGTCAGCTTGGTGTCGGTTTTTGTCAATGGTCCTTTCTCATTTAAGTGGAGATTTCCCTGGTTCTTGGTATGACAGGTGATTTTTAGTCATATTCTGGACACTTTGGGTATCATATTATGAGACTCCTGATCCTATTTACTCTTCTTTTTTGCAGGCAGTTACCCTGTTAAAGTGTACTGTGTGGGTCCGGATGGGAATGGATGTTCTGCTCTCACTGGGCTCCACTGATAACAGCCCAGCCAGAGTGGAGTGCCAGCTGGCCCCACCTTGCTTTGCCTCACTCTGCCTTGTAGCTGATGGGTGGGGGTGGAAGTCTTGCTTGGACTGCTGATACCAGGAGTGGGGAGGGGGAAAAGGGATGGTGTTGTTGTGTAATAAAGGATTTGACTGACCTTTGTCCCTGGTTCCTGAGAAGGAGACTCTAAATCTTTGGAGATTCCCAAGTAAGAGGAGTGTCTTTGTTTTTCATGAGCCCATTGGATCACATCTTAGTTTATGCTGAGATGAAAGGGGTGGATTTTGAGCCAGCCTGACATTGGGGAGAGTAGGGGGGATGGAGTTTGAGTTGAGTCATGTGACCAATGATTTACTCAACCATGCTTATGTCATGAAACCTCAGTAAAAACTCTGGACACTGAAGCTCAGTGGAGTTTCCTGGCTGGTGAACACGTTGATTTGACACACTCTGATTTCATGGGTAGAGGGCATGGGAACTCCAGAATTCACCCTATGTGTCTGTCCACTTGGCTGGTCCTGATTTTTATCCTTCATAATACAACAGTAACCATAAGTAAGATGCTTTACTGAGTTCTGTGAATTATGAAACATCAGAGGATTGTGGGACCTCTAGAATTTGTAGACACTTGATCGTAAATGTGATTGACCTGGGGACCCCTGAGGTGCAGCTGGCATCTGAAGTGACAGTAGTCTTGTTGAGATCCCTTTAACTCTCTGGGTCTGCATGAACTCTGCTGGTTTGTGCAAGAGTTGCATTGCAGAGTGCCAATTGGCATGGGCACAGAGGGGAAGGGAAATGTTGATGAGAGTCCCTCGCACTGTCTCACTTGGCCTCCCTGCTGTTGTGTAGTAGTGGAAGTTTAGTTCTCTGATGGGCCCAGCTGACATCATTCCTGCAAAAGCAGAAGGCCCACTTACATCCCCAGCTTGTTGCCACCACATGTGGGTGTGCTGGGTCCTGATCAACATGCCTGTATTGGATGGTGATTATTTATACTTCCTCTGGAATCAATACCATAGAGAAGGACCCTCTGCCTTTTCCAGATACTGTCTTGTCTCAGTTATGCAGAGAAAGACCCTCTGTGGATATAATAGGGACTGGGCCAATCATACTCCAGAGCAAATTGGGATTACCCTTCAATTTCCTTAACTTATCCAATATATATTAACCACACTAGAAATTATTAGTACACTTGGGGGAAGGGGCAAGATTTCATGTGGTTCTTAAGATTTACAGCCATCCCAGACAGAGCACATATTAAAATCAAAGTTTAAGATAGAGCAATGAACTTAAATCTGGACTGATGTTAGGCTGTGAGTTCACTGGCCGAAAGAGCTTTTTGGGCTGGAAATCTAAACGGCATATTTATACTTCACTTTTGGATACATTTTTGTACCCGGGATGTCTAGAAAACAAGCAGTCAAAAAAGTTACTTACGTTATTTCTGAGAGGCCAATTTATAGCTAATTTTGGTGTCAGAGACATAGTATAATACTGTTAGTGATTAGACTCACTACGGGTGGATTATGGAACCAGAATGCCTGCCTTTTAATCTCAGCTCAGCCATTTAACCCCTTTGTGTCTCTGATTCCTCTGTAAAAAATAACAGAACCTACTTCACTAAGTTGTGAACGTTTATATAAATGCATACATAGTGTTTAGAATAAGGCCTTGTACAGCCAGGCACGGTGGCTCATGTCTGTAATCCCACCACTTTGGGAGGCCAAGACAGGCGCATCATGAGGTCAGGAGATCGAGACCATCCTGGATAACACGGTGAAACCCCATCTCTACTAAAAATACAAAATATTAGCCAGGTGTGGTGGCGGGCACCTGTAGGCCCAGCTAATTGGGGGGCTGAGGCAGGAGAATGGCAGGAACCTGGGAGGCAGAGCTTGCAGTGAGCCGAGATCATGCCACTGCACTCCTGTCTGGGCAACAGAGTGAGACTCTGTCTGGAAAAAAAAAAAAAAAAAAAAAAAGGCCTGGTACAAAGTATTTGACACAGGTTAGCTCTTACTCATTTGAATAAAAATTTCATAATACATATCAGTTTATTAGCATTTATAAAATCCACAAATTGCATAAGCAGAGTATTTTAATGTTGAAAAGAAGAAACCACTAGCATTTGAAAGCATGAAAAGTTGTGTTAAAGCCGACTTAAGAGATGTTTGCAAAGAAAATCCCATTAGTCTGAGAACGGAGTTCATGAGCAAAAAGACATTGCCTTTCGAGAGTTACTGTCCAGCACTCTGTATTGAGAGAGAGAATGCACATTGGCACAAACTCTTTGAAGGGCATTTTGGTAACATTTAGCAGTTTTTCTTGAAAAAGCTTACATCCTTTGGCCTAGCAATTTTACTTCTAGGACTGCGTTCAAATGAAATAATCATGGTGCAAGCTATATTTGTTTACAAGGATGATCATTGAGGCATCACATATAACAGCCAGAGACAAACAAACAAAAATGAACATATCTTATAATAAGGAACTTTTTGGATGAAAAATGAAGTTCTGCACACTTATAATTCAACAGACTGGGCATGGTGGCTTATGCCTGAACCCCAGCACTTTGGGAGGCCAAGGTGGGTGGATCACTTGAGGCCAGGAGTTCAAGACCAGCTTAGGCAAATGGTGAAACTCCATCTCCATTAAAAATACAAAAATTAGTGGATGTGGTGGTGCGTGCCTATAGTCCCAGCTACTCGGGAGACTGAGGCATGAGAATCACTGGAACCCAGGAGGTGGAGGTTGCAGTGAGCAAAGATAATGCCATTGCACCCCAGCCTGGGTGACAGAGCAAAACTCTGTCTCAAAAAAAAAAAAAAAAGTAATGTTGAAGCTTATTTAATGATGAGAAAATGTTAAGAAGGTATTTTTAAGTGAAAAAGGTTTACAGAACTCTGTTTAGTGTGCTCTTCATAAAAATCTCCCCTTTGCCTGCCTCTCCCTGCTTTCCTTCCAGTGCCAGTCCCAAGATGGAGGTGTGCATGCCTCCGGCATGTGGTCATTGTACCCTGGCTCAAGTCACTCCATCATGGACTGCAGAGCCAGTGGTTGCCCCATGGCCCCCACACCATGGATTTAAGTGACTGTTCATGTCCGTTATGTGATAGCAAATGAATGCTCAGGCTGTTTTAATAGGAAATAAAACAGTTTTGCTTTTTTGTTCATTCTTTGATGTACTAGAGGGATGGAATGCAAAGTATTTCTCTATGCCTCATGGAGAATTTAAGAAATTAAATCCTCTGTGCCCTTGAGGATAAGGCAACTTATTTTTGGGTAGCTAATGATTAAGACTCTAGATTTGATAGACTGTTAATATCTACTGTGGCAATAACAAGTGGGAGGAAAAAGTTTGAGGTAAGAAGCTGTTTATTTTGGAGAAAGAGGAGCAGGTATTGCCTTGGAATAAAAGCAGGGAGAGATCTTTGAGTTTCTGACAGCTGGATGGTCTTATGATGTGGCAAGACTCATATCCTGAGCACGACTGAATCCCAAATGTGACACTAAAGAGCAGAGGGGCCGTAGGCAAAGGGAAAACATGTTTCAGAGATAATGTATGTGGAACGGAGGAGCCCTCCAACTATGTACTCACCCCTGGAATTGCAGGGATTTGTGTTCAACTCTACGGCTTGACAATTTCGAAAGTGCTCTTACTGAATCACTGCTGGGGAACGCAGGGGTCAGGCGGCAGTTTCAAATACTCTTTGAAATTGTTCAACAAGCTCGGTTTTTAAGCTACCTCTATTTCTTACTCTGTTTTTGACTTCAGAGAATTATTTCAAATAAGCTTCTCCAGCCTGAATATCCATTCAAATATAAACAGTTTGGGCCAGGCATGGTGGCTCATAACTGTCATCCCACTGCTTTGTGAGGTCAAGGCAGGTGCATCCCTTGAGGCCAGGAGTTTGAGACTAGCTTGAGCAATATAGTGAGATCCCGTTGCTACAAAAAAATTGAAATAAGATTAGCCAGGCAGAGTGGCACGTGCCTGCTGTCCCATCTACTTGGAAGGCTGAGGTGGGAGGATCTCTTGAGCTGGGGTGTTAGAGGCTGCAATGAGCTATGATCACACCACTGTTATCCAGCCTGGGCAACAGAGTGTGACCCTGTCTTCAAAAATAAAACAAAACACCAAAAAAAAAAAAAAAAAAAAAAAAATCCAAACAACAACAGAAACCAAATATAAGTAGTTTATATTTCAGAAGGGTAAACACAATATCTTATAGGAGAATAATTTAACAACAGAGGAAAATACAATAGAGAAAAACAAAATCCTTTTGACTCGTGAGAGAGAACAGGATACGGACAAGTTTGATCTTCCTCGGGATCTTCCTTCAGTGGATGAGCCAGTCCGCCAAGATTCTGTTTACTTCATTAGCTGTAAATATGCAAGTTTCCTTTCAACAAAGACTAAGCCGTTTTTCATCTTAGCAACAGTGTAAATAAAGTACTGTTAGGTCCTGGCGATGTGCTTTCTTACATTAAGGCAAACACTCACAATGGGATAGTGGAAATGAGAGGGCAGCAGAGAACAAGCAGAAGCTTGCCAGGTCTTCGTGTCCCCAGAAGGCCCCAGCTGTAGCTAATCCTGCCTGTGGGGTAGGGGAAAGAGACTGTCAAGGTCCTCTAAGAAGCTCCTGTTCCACCCACACCTGGGTTTTATACCTTCCAGTCTTCTCCCACTGTTCTGGAGTCTGGTTCCACACCTGCCTACCCACCAGGGGGAAGAAAGCTTGGCCCAGGCCTGAGCGTTAACTGCAATATGGGGGAATCGGTGGTCAGTTTTTCAGAGGGACTGTTTTGCCCAGTAGACCTAAGACTTAGGACTTTTTTTTTTTTTTTTTTTTTTTTTTTTTGAGACGGAGTCTCTATCGCTCAGGCTGGAGTGCAGTGGTGTGATCTCGGCTCAGTGAAACATTTGCCTCCTGGGTTCAAGTGATTCTCCTGCCTCAGCCTCCCGAGTAACTGGGATTACAGGCACCCACCATCATGCCAGGCTAATTTTTGTATTTTTAGTATAGAGGGGGTTTTGCCATGTCGGCCAGGTTGGTCTCAAACTCCTGACCTCAGGGGATCTGCCTACCTTGGCCTCCCAAAGTGCTGGGATTACAGGCCTTCATTTTTGACCTTAAATAAATTCCAGTGTTTCATCATCAAAAATTAGGTTATCATTGATTTCGTTTTAGGCACTTTTTATCAGAAGAAGGACGTGCTGTGTTCCAAGTTTGCTGAGAGCTTTTTCAAATCATGAAAGGATATTGATTATTGTCAGAAGGTTTTTGTATTGTTATTAAGATAAATGTATAATTTTTCCCTTTAAGTTGTTAATGTGGAGAGTTGCATTGATTGATGTATTAATGATAAATCAACCTTGAATTTTTAGAATAAGCCCAATTTTATTATGATATTATTATTTTTACACACCTGTTTTCCTTTTGATAATATTTTGTTTGGATTATTTTCATCAATTTTCATGATTGACATTGACCTGTAATTTCTCTTTCTCATACAGTTCTTTTCAGGTTTTGATATCAATAACTACTAGTACTACTAATAATGGCTATACATTATTGAATATTTATTTTCCTAAGTCCTTTTGACAGCTCATTTCTTCCTTTAAAAAAATCTATGATATAAGTTGTTCCTAAATACATATTTTACACATCGTAAATCAATCAGCACAAGCAAGCTAATTAGCCATCTAAACCATCATTGCAATTTTCTTTATTTTTTTATTTTTAATTTTATTATTATTTTAAGAGACAAGATCTTGCTCTATTGTCCAAGGTAGAGTGTAATGGCGTGATCACATCTCACTGCAGCCTCGAATTTCCAGGGTTAGGTGACCCTCCCACCTCAGGGAGGATCTCTCCTCCCCTATACTCCCAAGTGGCTGGGACTATAGGCACAAGCAACCATGCCTGGGTAATTTTTAAATTTTTTTTGTAGACATGGGGTCTTGCTATGTTTCCCAGGCTGGTCTCGAACTTTTGGGCTCAAGTGATTCTCCTCACTTGGCCTCCCAGAGTGCTAGGATTATAGGCATCAGTATGCCTAACCTGTTTCTTTTTGTTTTTGCTTTCCAAGTGAAAGCACTTAAGATCTACCCTCTTAGCAAGTTTCAAGTGCATAATACAGTATTGTCAACTGTAGTCACCAATCGGCACATTGGACCTCCAGAACTCATTCATGCTGCATACTGAACCTTTGTACTCTTTGACCAATATGTCCCCATTTCTCCCAATTCCCAGCCTTGGGAAACCACCACTCTACTCTCTGCTTCTCTGATTTTGACTGTTTTAGATTCCTTATGTAAGTGAGATCATGCAGTATTCGTCTTTCTGTGTCTGGCTTATTTCACTTGATGTAAATGTTCTCCAGGTTCATCCATGTCATTGCAAATGGCAGGATCTTCTTTTTAAAGGCTGAATAATATTCCTTTCTGTGTGTGTGTGTGTGCATGCATGTGCGTATGTGTGCATATGTGTATGTGTGTAACATTTTCTTTATCCATTCATCAGTTGACAGACATTTAGATTGTTTCCACATCTTGGCTATTTGAATAATGTTGCAGTAAACACAGGAGGGCAGCTATCTTTTTGAGATCCAGACTTACTTCCTTTGTCAGAGGGATTGCTGGATCATTTCATAGTCCTATTTTTAATTTTTTGAATTCTTTGAGGGATCTCTATGCTGTTTTCCGTCATGGCCGTATCAATTTACAGTCCCATCAATGGTGCACAAGGGTTTCTTTTTCTCCATGTCCTCGCCACACATTTGCTGTTAACTGATTTTTTACAAGGGTGCTAAGAACTCCACATAAGGAAAGGATGGTCTCTTCAATAAATGGTGTTGGGAAAGTTGGATATCCATATGCAGAAGAATGAAACTTGGACCTTTATTTCACATGATATACAAAAATCAGCTCAAAATGGATTTTAAAACTAAAAGAAAAATCATAGGGAAAAAGTTTCTTGACATTGGATTTTGCAATAGTTTCTTGGTCATGACTCCCAAAGCACGGGCAGCAAAAGCAAAAATAGACAAGTGAGGTTGCATCAAACTAGAAAGCTCTGCACAACAAAGGAAAAAAAAAATCAACAGACTGAAAAGGAAACCTACAGGAAACCTACAGGATTGGAGAAAATATTTTCAGAACATGTATCTGATTAAGGGTTAATATACAAAATATAGACATAACTCATACCACTCAATAGCAAAAAACTCCAAATAATCAGACTCCTCATTCTTAACCATACAATATGCTGTTATCCTCACTCTTGCTCTATTCTTCCTCTGCTTTTTACCTACCTGTGTTATACTGACCTCACACAATGGGTTGGGAGGCATTTCCTCATTTTCTGTACTCTGGTATAGTTTGTACAAAAATGTAACTACCTGTGCCTTGAATGAACTATTGATTCAATTTCTTTAATGGTCATTGGATTATTAAGGTTTCCCATTTCTTCTTAACTCAGCTTTGGTAAGTTATTTTTTCTCTAGGAATTTGACCAATCTTCTATGTTTTTATTTGTACAAAGCTGTTCCTAATATTCTCTTGTGTTTTTTAAATATTGGCCACACTACAAGCTATGCTCCTAATTGTGTTTGTAATTTTTCTTTTTCTCTTTATCAATCATATTTACAAGTTTGCCATTTTATTAGTCTTTGTCCCTTTCTACTGTATGCTTCTTTTTAGTTTCGTTATTTTTTCTTCGTATCTTACTGATAGGGACAGCAAGCAGGGAAATTCTGGGCAGAAGAGGGCGGGGCCCCAGTGAGGGTCCCACCCACAAGCCAAAAAGCCTGATACCATGGCCCAAAGTGAGAACTTACATCCCGTTTTCCTGCTCAAATGTTGCCTTTTCCAAAACCACCCATGACCTGCCCTGCTCCTCTTCCTGTGCCCATTAAAACTCCAGGCTCAGCCAGCAGGCAGAGGAGAAGCATCCAGACATCTAACATGGTTGGATGTTAGAGAGAAGTGGCTTGACTTCAGAGGGACAACTTGATGGTGTAGCTTCAGAGGGGAGTCTGGTCGGGGACAGCTGGACTTCAGGGGAAGATTACCTTACCACTCTGTCCTTTTTTCAGCTCCCTTTCCTGCTGGGAGCCACTTTCATCGGCAGTAAAATCTCCCACATTTACTATCTTCAACTTGTTCATGTGACCTCATTCCTCTTGGACGCTGGACAAGAACTCAGGTGCCATGAGTGCAGGTGCAAAAGGCTGACACACTGACCTTTCACCCTCACTGGTGGAAGGCAGCTGCCTCATGCGAAAGGCAGATGGTCCACTGAGCTGTTAACACTTAAGCCATCCATGGACGACTGAGTTAAAAGAGCACTGTAGGCCGGGCATGGTGGCTCATGCCTGTAATCCCAGCACTTTGGGAGGCTGATGTAGGCAGATCACAAGGTCAGGAGTTCGAGACCAGCCAGACCAACACCGTGAAACCCTGTCTCTACTAAAAACACAAAAATTAGCCGGGCGTGGTGGCATGCGCCTGTAATCCCAGCTGCTCAGGAGGCTGAGGCAGGAGAATTGCTTTAACCCCGGAGGCAGAGGTTGCAGTGAGCCGAGATTGTGCCATTGCACTCCAGGGTGACAGAGTAAGACTCCGTCTCACAACAAACAAACAAAGAATCAAATAATAAAAAAAACAAAAAAGAGCACTGTAACACTTTTTTTCTGGGGCTTCAGGGGTCATGGGCACCCCCTTGCACAGACACTGCTGTGTGGCCAGTACGGAGTTCACTCCTGCTGGTGCCCAAAAGCACTTGCCGCAGCTCTGGCACCCACTCACCTGCATGTTCTCCCCAGCAAGGGGTGGAATGCAGCAGGTTCGAATGGGTGGAGTCTGCCCTTGCTGGAACTGAGCAGCTGGCAGAGTCCAGCACTGCTCACGTACTCCAGTTCCTGCCCATGAAGGGATCAGGGAAATATCCTGCTTCATTGCAGTTGCCCTTTCCCACTGAATTGAAGTTTATTTTGCAGTTCTTTTTCTAACTTCTGGAGATGTATGCTTACACAGTGCATTTTCAGCGTTTCTTCTTTACTAATCTAACTGTTTAAGGCCATGAATTTCCATCTAAGTTCTACTTTATCTGCATCCGGAATGTTTTGATACATAGTCTTTTCGTCATTATTCTGTTAAAATATTTTCAATTCTCAATTTGAATTTTCCAATTTATACATTATTTGGAAGTGTTTCATAATTTCAGAACAAATTTTAGTAGTGATTTAACTAAAATTACCGTTGTCTTTTAACATATGGTGATTTTAGTTATTTTTGTTATTGACTTATATGAATAATATTATAAAATGTGTTCTGTGTGATACCAATTATTTTAAATGTGTTAAAACTTGCTTTATGGCCCAGCTTACGGTCAGTTTTTAATGTGTATTCTGAGTAGCGATTGGGTGCAATGTTTTATGTGCCCGTTAGCTCAAGCATTCTAATTATTTTCTTTTCAAATTGTCTCTGTCTTTAATGATCTTTTTGAATGCTTGGGCACTCAACTTTTGAGAGTAGTACATGCAAATCTGTTACCATTGTGGTAGATTTATGTATTTTTACATGTTTTTCTATTTTGAGGCTTTGTGATTAGGTGTATAATAGTTTACAATTATTTAAACTTGCTGGCAAATTAAACCTTTTGTCATCAGTAGTGATTCTCTTTACCTTTGTCAACACTTTTTGCTTTAAAGTCCTTTTTTTTCCCTAAAGTACTATAACTACATGGTTTTCTTTTGACTACTATTAACCTGCACATGTATGTTTATCCTTTTCCTTTTAATGTTTCTCTTTTCATATATTTTTTATGTGTATCTTCAAAAATATCTATTAATCATTGTCTTTTAATTGGATAATTGAATTTGTATACATTTATGGAAATTACTGATATGTCTGGGTTTCCAGCCCCCACAGTATTGATTACGTTGTGATTTCCACTTGTCTTACCATTTCCACATTCCTTTCTCTCCTCTTTCTTATCTTCTTTTGGGCCGATTGGCTGGTTTTCCTCATCTTTTTCTGTATTAGTTTAAAGTTATGCACTTCACTTCTAGTCTTTCCATGACCGCTGTGGAATTTAACATGCGTAGTTAAATCATGCAAGAAGAAAATTCATCAACATCTAAACCCTCTCAGCAAATATGTGAAGTCCTTAATGTGCTTGTGTCCATTACTTCCATCTAAGATTGTGCTCTTGTTTATTTTAATTGTTTTGTTTCTTATGACTCCCAAAGAACATTGTTATTATTATTCATATTATCTCATCCTTTTTTTCATTTTATATGTCAATGTTTTTCTGGATTTATCCACACATTTCCCCTTTTTTTGCTTTCATTTCTTTTTGTATCTCATTCTTTCCATCTGGGATAATATCCCTTTTTCCTGAAGTACATCCTTAAGAATTTCCTTTAGTGAAGCTCTGCTGCTATAAACTCTCTCAATCTTTGCATTTCTTAAAAGGCTCGTATTTTTCCCTTGTCTTGAAAGATGTTTTTGATGAATACCATCTTCTTTTCTTATGCCATTGTTTATCTTTCTGTTAGATTAAGTTTGTCTATAACAGATGAGCATTTAGAATCTACCTTAGTGTGGTGGCCTCATATGGAGGCAAGCTGGACCCTTCCATAGCTGGTGGGCTTAAAGTAAACTGCAACAGTTCCTCCCTGTCCATTGCTTGTCTCAAGCACCACAGGGCTGGAAATGTTCACCTCCTGATTAAAGCACGTGGTTCTACAAGTCTTTTATTAAAATGCAACTTTTCATCAGAAGGAAGAAATGGTTAATTCTCATAGTCAGCCACATGTGGTGAGTTAATTCACGGAGTATTTTCTATGACAGGGCCAGGTAATGATGGAGTGGGGTCACATAGGGATAAACAGGACAATTATTCTTTTTTTCTTCTTCAGAAAATTAATTTTAAATGTAAGCCTAAATTACATTTATTTTATTTTTTGCAACTGGGTCTTGCTCTGTCACCCAGGTTGGTGTGCGATGGCACCATCACAGATCACTGCGGCCTCAAACCCTTGGGCTTATGCAATCTTCCTGTATCATCCTCATGAGTAACTGGAATTACAGGCATGCACCACCATGTCCTGCCTGCCTTTCCTCCCTCCCTCCCTCTTTCTTCCTTCCTTCCTTCCTTCCTTCCTTCCTTTCTTCCTTTCTTTCTTTCTTTCTTTCTTTCTTTCTTTCTTTCTTTCTTTCTTTCTTTCTTTCTTTCTTTCTTTCTTTTCTTTCCTTCTTTCCTTCTTTCCTTCTTCTTTTCTTTTTTTGTTTTTTTGAGATGGAGTCTCACTCTGTCTCCCAGGCTAGAGTGCAGTGGCACGACTTTGGCTCACTGCAACCTCCACTTCCCAGGTTCAAGGGATTCTCCTGCCTCAGCCTCCCAAGTAGCTGGGATTATAGACACTTGCTACCACACCCAGCCCAGCTCATATTTTTACTTTCCTCTTCCTCCTCCTCTTCCTGCTCCTTTTCCTCCTCCTCCTCTTCCTCCACTTCTTCCTCCTCCTCCTCCTTCTCCTCCTCCTTCTCCTTCTTCTTCTTTTGCCCAGGCTGGTCTTGCCACTTTTTTGCCAAGTTGGTCTTGCACTCTTAACTTCAAGTTATCCTCCTACGTAGGCCTTTAAAAATACCGGGATTATAGGCATGAACCACCATGCTTGGCCAAGAAAATTAATTTTATAGGAGGAAGAAGGAGGACAGATTCTGAACAATGGACTCTGCCCCAAGAGGCCATCCAGACTGAGGAAACAAGGTACACTCTAGATGGGAAGGTGCTGGGAGGAGAGCCCTGGTTCCTGGCAGTGGTGGTGGTGGTCAGGGTGGGGGTGTGGAGTGCTGACCGTGTGCTTCAGTGTGTTTCTTAACGCCCCAACTCTGACCCCCTCACACCATGCCTCCCCTCTTCTTCCTCAGCAGGCATCCTTACCTCCAGCTTAACAGGGAAAATAAAGTATTAGATGAGAATGTTCTCCACTAACCTTTCCTGTGCTCCCATCTCTCTGAGAACTTGGCCCACAAGCTGCTCCTTCCCCTTCGCCTTGCCACCAGCTCTTTTCTCTCTTGCTTATAAGCAAGCTTAAAGTGAATCCATTAAGAAACAAACAAACAAACAAAAAAAGGCTGGGCGCGGTGGCTCACACCTGTGATCCCAGCATTTTGGGGGGCCAAGGCGGGCAGATCACCTGAGGTCGGGAGCTGGAGACCAGCCTGACCAACACGGAGAAACCCCGTCTCTGCTAAAAACACAAAAATTAGCCGGGCGTGGTGGTTCATGCCTGTAATCCCAGCTACTCAGGAGGCTGAGGCAGGAGAATCGCTTGAACCTGGGAGGTAGATATTGAGGTGAGCTGAGATTGAGCCACTGCACTCCAGCCTGGGCAACAAGAGCGAAACTCTATCTCAAAAACAAAAACAAAAACAGCCCCCCTCATCTTACAAATGCAATACAATGTTCAGTATAGAAGTTTTGGAAACACAGACATTTACAAATTTTTTACAAAGAAGAAAAATAAAACTCACATGTAAACCTACCACCAAAAGACAATCACCTCTAGCAGTTTTGCATATTACTTTTTGAATTTTGTTTTTGAGTTTTGTGTGTTCTCTCTCACTCTATCCACCCCTTTTCCTACATACAAAGATGGGGTTATGGTAGGAGGCAAGACATGACTGTGGAG
The DNA here is from genome assembly GCF_002776525.5 of Piliocolobus tephrosceles. Classification (NCBI taxonomy): domain Eukaryota; kingdom Metazoa; phylum Chordata; class Mammalia; order Primates; family Cercopithecidae; genus Piliocolobus; species Piliocolobus tephrosceles. The sequence continues at coordinate 61,031,996 of NC_045438.1, read as the reverse complement.
ATGGGGCTTGGACACCTGACCAGATTGAGGACTAGCTAAAACAGGTGCCAGCCAAAACAGCTTTTCTTAAGACATGTCCACCACTGAGCCATGTCAATTTAGTATTGCCATGGCAACTCCTGAACCTTACCACCCATTTCCATGGCAACCACCTGGTTACCTGGAAGTTACCACCCTCATCCTATACATTTCTGCATAAGCCACCCCTCAATTTGCATATAGTTAAAAGTGGGTATAAATATGAGTGGAGCGCTGCCTCTGAGCGGCTATTCTGTGCACACTGCTTGAAGGGTATGCTTAGTGCTGCTGTACACTGACGCTTCAATAAAAGTTGCTGGTTAGCGCCACTGGCTCGCCTTCGAATTCTTTCCTGGGCAATGCCAAGAACCTTTCTGGGCTAAGCCTCAATTTTGGGGGCTTGCCTGTCCTGCATCAGAACGGTAATGTAGATCTAATTCTAGTTTACTTTGTTTTCCCATGGAAACATCTTTCTCTGTTGCTGTGTTCCTTCTGTCTTTGCAAGGTCTTCCTTTCCCTCAAAAACATTAGAAGTCTACACGTCCTGTTGACACTTCCTCCATTCCATTTGGTCCTCGGGCTCTTGAAGACTGTGTTCTACACCCCCACACTCTCGGCCCCTGACTGGAAGTTGGCAGATGGTGTCGGTAGCCTTGGCAAGAATGTTTTTCATTCCTCACCTTATAGAACTTGTAGGGACAGCTGTCACTATTGGTTATTGCCTCTTGAAAACTCTGTCCTCCTTAATTTTTGTGAAAATGTCAGTCTGTTTTCCTATTTCTCTTCCTTCTTTGATACGTCTCTCGCTTCCTGGTGTAGTCCTGCTTGTGAAGTGCCAGTGGTCTTCATGGATCCATCCTCTGTTGTTTTCTTATTCTCCAGTCTCTCTGGGCAAACACATCTCTATCGATGGTTCTATCTCAAGTTCAGACTTCTCTCATGAGCTCCAAACGCACACAGCTGGGTGTATCACTGGCACATCAAACTCAATATACCCAAAGCAAAACTCATCCCCGCACTGCAGGAGGGTTTAATGGGCCAGCCTGAAAATGGCAGGCATAGTTCTGCCCACATTCTTTTGGCTAGAACTCCGGCATGCAGGTGCACCCAACAGCAAGGGAGGCTGGCTGTGTCCTCAGGAGGACATATGACATGGCAAGAGGGATATTACATGACAAAAGTCCTCAAAATAAGTGACTTCTGCTGTGTCTATTGATGAACAATCAGAATGGCAAAATCAGAGTGCCCTGGAAATAGTCTTTCAGGGAAGTCTGGGATGAAGCTGCTCTGGAGATTATACAATAAGAAGTCATAAAACAAGGGCAGAAATTAAAAGCAGCACATCAAACACGAGTTGCGCCTCCTCAAAGCCATCCAGAATGAGCTCAGTGAAAGAGCATGAGGTCAGGAGGAACATGTCCAAAGTGTCCAGATGGGACTTTTCTCAGCACGGGGACTTGCAGTGCTCTCTCAGGAGGACACCCAGGACAGGCTTAGGTAAGAGCTGGCATGCTTTCACTCATCACTATCCTTTTTTCTTTTTTCCATTTCAGTTGCAAGCTTGAAAAGGTTTTATGCGTTTAGGTTTCTGGTCATTTTCAAAGATAGCTGTAGTATTTCAGTTCTGTTTTTAATCTTGATACCTCTCCTTAACTTTCTGCATCTATTCTCCCATCTCTTCCTGTCTGGTATCTTCTAGAAATTGTGGCCTCAGAAAATGGAGAAGGCTTAGTGCACATATGGCCTGGATGCCTGTCCTCGTGTTCCCTTCACTTCAGCCATCAGTTATTTGGTGACTCTGTGGTGCCGGGCATTAATCCCATCAGACCAACTATAGGTGTAATAGTTAGAAGGAAAATTCTTAGAACGTCTGTGAATATTTTTTTTTTTACCTGCCAAACAGATGTGAAATGAATCATTCTTCACCAACCATTCTACTTTTAAAGTTGTTTAATGAGAGATTTTTTGAACTACTTATCAGGTAGATTTCTACAGACACAAAATAATAATGTAAAAAAAGTCCACATTTATTTGTTTTTTTCTTTGTTTTTATTTGACAAGTGGCAATATCATGCTTGTCATTTTAATCTAGACACAATTATTAGGTTATATATCATATCAACAATATTTAAGTTACTTTGTTTTATGTCTTTTAAGATACATTGACACACACACACACACACACACACACACATCAACTGCAAACGTGAATGGGAGAAAAAGCATGGAACCCGACCGAATTTCCAAACTTCAGCAATATGTCATTCATTCTTTTAATAAAGCTTTAAGAAATATCACAATGACATGAGCTTGAAACATCTCTAGGCATTTTCTTTGAGGCTCATGATGTGGTACCGGTGATGTAAACAGCAGAAAACAGGGGCTGTCAAATGATCAAATTATGGAGACTCAGGGCTGCTTCTCCCACAGGAACACACCAAATGTTGATGGCAGTGATCTCGCACACTGGAGGGGAACGACATGTGGTGACGTAGCTGTATTCATCCACCGACGCTTGGTGGCGTTCAATGTACTGCTTATCTATCAGAACTTCATTACCCTTCTTACTCATGCTGACACTGGGATTAAACTAGCTCTCGACTGGCTAATCACCTCCTGAATAAGGGCAATTGTGCCGAAGCACTCTCGTGCTTTCACGATACGAACTGTAGCAGCTTGGAGATGCATTTTCCGGTTGCATCCCTGGTACAGTAGAGATCTGTTCACTTGAGGGCTTTCTGCAATCCTACCACTTCTCAAGGTGGGAGGAAAAGGAGGTGATAATAACACTCATGGGAAGAGACTACAGACCATGGGTCTCCCGTGCCTCTGAGGCGGCTGCAAGTCGTTACTTTTCCAGAACACAAATGTTTGCAGCAGACACAACAGTGTGATGACAGTATGCATTCCATGCCACATGTGGAAATGGACATGATGTATTTCATGTGTTTGTTGAAGGCCTTGGGGGTTACAGGGCAGGAGATCGGGGAGATTGCTTTCAAACAACCAAGCCCTTTGCTCCCAGTGACATATCTTTGAGTATATTCTCATGGAATTTGGCAACAGTGCTGAAAGCTGAAGATTAAAAATTTATTGAAAAAAGATAAACCGGTGACTTCAACTGCTGAGAATATCTGCAGTCATTCCTGCCTGCAGACCTCCCAGTTTTATATAAATCAGTTTCTTGACAGTTTTGGCCTATTTTCTACATAATAGGCATCTTAGAAATGTTCACCTAGGTTAACCCTCCTCCTTTCATTCTTTTTAAACAAAGAAGGCACATATTAGAAAGCAAGCGTTTCTTTTCTTTCTCTTAAGTGTTGGTGTTAGAGAAAATGGGCTGCTCCAGAAAGTGAACTATGAGTTCAAACTGATGTGGTTAGGGCAATGCTGACATCATAAATTCGAAATGGGGACTTCCTGTTGCAAAACTTTATTTATATCATATATAAAATGTTTCCTCAAATTATCCATATTCTTACTTAAATTTTTTTTGGTTGTATTGTTTCTACCTAAAATGCAAGCTAGCTAAACTTTGGACTCTGTTCTTAAGCTCTGTTTTGACTTTAATGAAACTCTTAATTTCTAAAAAAATGAAATTAGGATTTCAATGTTTATTTCTTGGCCTGGTCATAAAAATTGGTGTACTACTTTCTGAAGGAACTTTAGAATGAAATAAACCAAACAACAACAACAACAAAAAAAACAACTTCTTTATCTTTTCCAAATTAAACAAAATGCTTCCCTCACTGTCCTAATTCCAAGGATCCAGAGTAAGATAAATTGTATTGTATTTTTAGATAACTATCAAATATTAATTAATAAAAAATAATAATTATCAAATATAATCTCTAATGGTGTTGTAGGAAGTGTGCTAGTTACTTAGCTTTGAAATAAAATAAGCCTGGTTTTAAGTGCCAATTCTAGTATATGCTATGATCCTGGTGAAGTTTCTTATCTACTCAAAGCCTCAGTTTTCTCATCTTTAAAATGGGAATATCGCTACAAATCACTCTGATCGACTGGGAGAACGAAATGAGAAAGTTTGGCTGGGGATGGTGGCACCTGTTATTCCAGCACTGTGGGAAGCTGAGGCAAGGGGATCAAGGCCAGCCTGGGCAATGTAGCAAGACTCCCAACTCTACAAAATATTTAACAAAATTAGCTGGGAATGGTGGCATGCACCTGTAATCCCACCTACTTAGGAGGCTGAGGTGGGAAGATCGCTTGAGCCCAGGAATTTGAGGTTACAGTGAGCTGTGATTGTGCCACTGTACTTCAGCCTGGGTGACAGACCAAGACCTTATCTCTGAAAAAAAGTGAAAATGTACATAAAATGTGCCATGTGCAGATAGTAAATGCTCAATACAAGTAAGATCTTCTGATTTCTTTGACGCAGTCTGCATCATACAACCACATTTTATATAGACATCCCAGGAATGCTCAGAGGAAGGAGATGGGGGAAAAGTAGGTAGCTCTTGGATCGAACAGTTGGAGATTTATCAAGGAAAGCAAATAGAAGCACCAAAGTGATGAGACGTCAAGGAAGACGCGGAGAATTGTTTGAAGGAGGTAAGGAGTCAGACAGACACTGTCTAGGAGTAAAGTTTGTCTATTGGTTAGAACGTTCTTATTTCCGTAGGACTTGGGAAGGAGGTCAGGGGCTGGGGTATGGTTTCAAGCACCCTGACAACTACACAATATTCTAAACATATTTTTTTGATTTTTTTTTTTTTTAAAGAAGAAACTAGGAGCTTTGGTGCTGTGCATAAATGGGTCCTAAAGTGTTCTGGACAAAAATATTTGGCCAGTGATTCCAGGTAGCTCCGTCCTGTTTTCTGAAGGGCATGAGCCTGGATGCTCTGAGAATGTACAAGGTATAAGAGGATCTAAGGAATGTTGGGATTCATTGTCAGTTTTTTTCTCTCACACAATCTCAGCAAAAGATTTCTGCCTGGTCCTTGTAATCGTTTGATAATTCAGGTATGAAGTATTTATTTATTTATTCCCTTTCAGGCAACCTGTGGTGATGAGGGTTGCTGGAAAGGGCAGGGGATAAGTCCCTGGTGAAGACTCCAGAGAAAGGAGCTGTTCCTGTGCAGGACCTGCAGATTGGAGTGATTTTGTTCAGTGTCTTTCCTTCATCATCCCACTTGGAAAATGGGCAGGGATGCAGGGCAGCCTGGGGCTACCTACAGGAATTTCTAAAGGCTGCCTATCTCACCCAGTATCAGAAGAAATGTGGCCTCTCATAAAAGGGAGGTGAGTTTTGACATGGGAGTTTGCTTAACATTGCACTGAGTCAGTTTATGGTATATGCCATAAAAGCACACTAGAAATTATTTCTCCCTGGGGCTAGACTGTATGGACTTGAATTATCTTTTACTGCCTAAATTGATACGAAATCACCTTCACTAAAAGGAAAACAGGAAGGAAAGAAGAAAGGAAGAGAAGACCACAAAACAACCAGAAAACAATTAACAAAATGGTAGGATTAAGTCCTTACTTAT
>NC_045438.1:60993360-60996468 GCF_002776525.5 Piliocolobus tephrosceles | reverse complement strand
TTCCCTTTGAAAACTGGCACAAGACAGGGATGCCCTCTCTCACCACTCCTATTCAACATAGTGTTGGAAGTTCTGGCTAGGGCAATGAGGCAAGAGAAAGAAATCAAGGGTATTCAGTTAGGAAAAGAAGAAGTCAAATTGTCCCTGTTTGCAGATGACATGATTGTATATTTAGAAAACCCCATCGTCTCAGCCCAAAATCTTCTTAAGCTGATAAGCAACTTCAGCAAAGTCTCAGGATACAAAATTAATGTGCACAAATCCAAGCATTCTTATACACCAGTAACAGACAAGCAGAGAGCCAAATCATGAATGAACTTCCATTCACAATTGCTTCAAAGAGAATAAAATACCTAGGAATCCAACTTACAAGGGATGTAAAGGACCTCTTCAAGGAGAACTACAAACCACTGCTCAGTGAAATAAAAGAGGACACAAACAAATGGAAGCACATACCATGCTCATGGATAGGAAGAATCAATATCGTGAAAATGGCCATACTGCCCAAGGTAATTTATAGATTCAATGCCATCCCCATCAAGCTACTGTGTTTCTTCACAGAATTGGAAAAAACTGCTTTAAAGTTCATATGGAACCAAAAAAGAGCCCACATTGCCAAGACAATCCTAAGTCAAAAGGACAAAGCTGGAGGCATCACGCTACCTGACTTCAAACTATACTACAAGGCTACAGTAACCAAAACCGCATGGTACTGGTACCAAAACAGAGATATAGACCAATGGAACAGAACAGAGTCCTCAGAAATAATACCACACATCTACAGCCATCTGATCTTTGACAAACCTGAGAGAAACAAGAAATGGGGAAAGGATTCCCTATTTCATAAATGGTGCTGGGAAAATTGGCTAACCATAAGTAGAAAGCTGAAACTGGATCCTTGCCATCACTTAACTTTGAATGTGTCAGCTTCGGAACTTGAAGCTGTAGTCCCTGCGTCCCCACAATGGGCGCCCTTTCCTTGCAGTGCTGGAACTTCTCCACCAGGGGCAGCAGCCCTCAAAGTCCCCTGGGGTGTTCTGACATCAAGAGGAATGCATGTCCTCAGACCTACATCCGGCTGTGAATTTTCCAATCCCTACTTGCATGAAACCCATGTATTTAAAACTATATATATGGAAAATTTTACAGTATTTTTATAAAATCCAAAGTTAAGCAGTAATCTTAGGGAGCAAGCTTTTAAAAGAAATAAACTCCTAATTCTACTAGCTTCTATATTGATTTCACTAAAAAACAAGAATCATTTAAAACAACTGAGTCTAAAACTGCTCTAATACTTGACCTCAGAGAAAAAATTCAATTGGTCTTAGTCTATAGATAGGGGCCCTGCAATTACCAGTGACTCCTGTCCCCCAAATCAGGGATAGGAGATTTATTCACTATGCTTAGATTATTCAAACTAATCTTAATCAGTATCTTTAATGTAACAGGTCATCTAAGAGGTTCAGCTCACTCTGCTATGACTCTTCGTTCGTTATCCCTGTCATGCAAAGGTAAAGGAAGATAAAAGGCTGTTCATTTAGTTACTTTACACCAAGCACCTGGTTTCTCTGAAATAGAAAGGGAGGGACTTTCCACTTCACTCTTAAGCCAGAGGGAAGCAGCCCTTTCTCGCTGGCATGCCTCCTAAGAGATGCTAGTGGAGGGCTTAATGGCAGGGGGGTCCTTGCAGCCTCCAAAACAGAACCCCACATTATATGTGTATATGGCAATGTGTATTTTCTGGAAAGAGGGTCCACAGCTTTCCATGAGGAACTCACAGGGGTCTATAACCACGCCTACCCCAAGGGTGACGCCTCTGGGAAGTGCTGCTGGTAACACACATGTGGACACTGTTGTTATCAGTTTTCTATCAGTGGATAGAACTCATTTGCAACCTTTATAAACTGCTTCTGAGGCTAGCCTTTCCAGAAATCATTTTCTGAAGCTAACTTGAGCCTCTTCCCAGAGATTATTTTGAACAATATTTAGGGAATTTTAAAATAGTTATGTTAATTTAATAAGCCAGATAATTTGCTAAGCTTAAATTTTAAATAGGACATTTAAGTTATAATTTTTTATTATAAAAGTAATACATTTATTGTATATAATTAAGAAAATATAGAAAAATATAAAAATACAAAATTAACTTGTTAATCTACCACTGAAATAACTTTTGAGAAAATTTTGTTGCATTTTAAGATAAAATTATAAGTTTACACATATAGGGATAGTATCAGAATGCACAGAAGAATATATTGTAAACTTTTCCTATTTTGTAAATAGTTTCTGATATTATTTTAGTGGTTGAGCAGTTATGATAGTTTGGATGTACTGATACATATTTAATTACTTGTGGTTGTACTAATATTATTTTCCAGTTTTATATAATTAAATAAACATGAGCATAGCCGTGTAAACAACTATTACTTGGTAAGCACTCATTATTTTTTAGTTACTATGCTAAACATATGGCCTACGTTATTTTGATTTTTTCTTAGTATAACTTGTGATTTGATATTACTAGCCTATTTAATGCATCAAGAATTCCATTAGACTCAGAGAGATCCAGTGCCGCAGAACCATTAAACAAAGAAGCTGGAATTAGATCTCAGGCTTTATGATAAATCCCATGAATGGAATTTTGGGTTAAAGGATATGAATATTTTTAAGCCTTTTGAGACATTATCAAATTGTTCTTCAGCTGTGAATTCACAGCACTACTTTCATTTTTAACAGTTTCTAGGGAGAGAAACTCTATAACCTCTCTTGATAGTCCTTTTTAGGTTTCGCTAAAAATTAAAGCCATTGGCCGGGCGTGCTGGCTCAAGCCTGTAATCCCAGCACTTTGGGAGGCCGAGACAGGCGGATCACGAGGTCAGGAGATCGAGACCATCCTGGCTAACATGGTGAAACCCCGTCTCTACTAAAAAATACAAAAAAGCTAGCCGGGCGAGGTGGCGAGGGCCTGTAGTCCAAGCTACTAGGGAGGCTGAGGCAGGAGAATGGCGTGAACCCGGGGGGGCGGAGCTTGCAGTGAGCTGAGATCTGGCCACTGCACTCTAGCCTGGGCGACAGAGCAAGACTCCGTCTCAAAAAAAAAAAAAAAAA
>NC_045438.1:60983470-60993260 GCF_002776525.5 Piliocolobus tephrosceles | reverse complement strand
AAAAAAAAAAAAAAAAAAAAAAAATTAAAGCCATCAAACTATTTTTCATTCAATAAATTAAGTACCTTAAAAATTGCATATATGTAAGGTATACAACATGATGTTTTGATATACCTTTTTTCTTTTTCCTTCCTTCCTTCCTTTCTTTCTTTTTTCTTTCTCTTCTTTCTTTCTTCCTTCCTTCCTTCCTTCCTTCCTTCCTTCCTTCCTTCCTTCCTCTTTCTTTCTTTCTTTCTTTCTTTCTTTCTTTCTTTCTTTCTTTCTTTCTTTCTTTCTTTCTTTCTTTCTTTCTCTTTCTCTCTTTCCTTTTTTCATCTTTCTTTTTCTCTTCCCTTCCCTTCCCTTTCGTTTCCTTTCCTGTTTCCTGTCCTTCCCTTTCCTTCTTTTTGACGAGGTCTCACTTTGTTGCCCAGGCTAGAGTGCAGTGGTGTTATCGCAGCACACTGCAGCCTGACCTCCTAGGCTCAAGTGATCCTCCCACCTCAGCCTTCTGAGTAGCTGGGACTACAGGCACATGCCACTGTGCCCAGCTACTTTTTGTGGAGATGGGGTTTTGCCATTTTGCCCAGGCTGGCCTTAGACTCCTGGGCTAAAGTAATCTGCCCGCCTTGGTCTCCCAAAGTGTGGGGATCACAGGTGTGCACCACCATGCCCAGCCTGATATACTTATTTTGATATACATTTACATAGTGACATTATTACTATAGTCAAGCAAATTGGCATATCCACCATCCCATATAGTTACCTTTCTCTCTCTCTCTTTTTTTATTTTTATTTTATTTTTTTGAGGTGGAGTCTTGCTCTGTCGCTCAGGTTGGAGTGCAGTGGTGCGATCTCAGCTCACTGCAAGCTCCACCTCCCGGGTTCACGTCATTCTCCTGCCTCAGCCTCCCCAGCTGGGACTACAGGCTCCTGCCACCATGCCCAGCTAATTTTTTGTATTTTTTATTTAGTAGAGATGGGGTTTCACCGTGTTAGCCAGGATGGTCTTGATCTCCTGACCTTGTGATCTGCCTGCCTCAGTCTCCCAAAGTGCTGAGATTACAGGCGTGAGCCACCATGCCTGACCCTCTCTTTTGTGTGTGTGTGTGTGTGTGTGTGTGTGCGCGCGGTGAGGGCAGGGAGGTGAAAGTAAGAGTATCTAAACACTACTCTCCTGGCAAATGACCAGTATAAAATACTATATTATTAACTATAGGCTTCATATCTTATGCTAGATCTGTTAGACTTATTCATCCCACATAACTGCAGCTTACCTTTTGCCCGACACCATTCTATTTCCCTGTGCCTCTGATAACTGTTTTTTATTGTCTGTTTCCATGTACTGTATGTGATTTTTATCAATTAAGCATAAATGTGAAATTATGCAATCTTTTTCTTTCTGTCTGGCTTATTTCAATGAACATAATGCCCTCTAGTTTCATCCATGTAGTTGCAAATGGCAGGGTCTCCTTTTGAAAGATTGTGTGATATTCCCTTGAGTACACACCACAATTTCTTTATTCATTCATCTGCCAACAGACCCTTTGGTTATTTTAACACTGCTATGGTCTGGGTACTTGTTCCCTCCAAAACTGATGCTGAAATTTAATGGCCACTATAGCAGTATTAAGAGGTGGGACCTTTGAGAACTGATTAATATCCTTATAAAAGGGCCAGTTTTGCCCCTTCTTGTCTGTTTGCCCTTCTACCTTCCACTACGTAAAGATGCAGCAAGAAGGCCATTGTCAGATGCTTGTGCCTTGATCCTGGACTTCCCAGCCTCTAGAACTGTGAAAAAATAAATCTCTGTTCTTTGTAAATTACCCAGGCTAAGGTATTGTTACAGCAGCACAAAACAGACTAAGACACATACCTTGACTATTATAGGGAATAACGCTGCAATGAACACGGTGTGCAGACAGCTCTATGAGGGGGCTGATTTTTTTTTTTTTCTTTTTTTTGAGACGGAGTTTCACTCTGTCTTCCAGGCTGGAGTGCAGTGGCATGATCTCGGCTCACTGCAAGCTCCGTCTCCCAGGTTCACACCATTCTCCTGCCTCAGCCTCCTGAGTAGCTTGGACTACAGGCACCTGTCGCCATGCCCGGCTAATTTTTTGTATTTTTAGTAGAGACGAGGTTTCACTGTGTTAGTCAGGATGGTCTCAATCTCTTGACCTTGTGATCCACCTGTCTCGGCCTCTCAAAGTTCTGGGATTACAGGCGTGAGGCGGCTGATTTTATTTTTTCGAGTATATTCACAGAAGTGGATTGCTGGGTCATGTAATCATTCTATTTTTAACTCTGGGGGGAGCTTCCATATTGTTTTCCATAATGATGGCACTGATCTACATCCCAACACCAGATATTTCTTTCTAGATTAATCAACTTCTACCTGGCTTTTTTTTGCTTATTGATTCTTTTAAAAAGTGAAGAAAAAGATGGCATCTTTAATACTTACTCTTTGAGTAACTGTAAAACAATACTTTAAGCACATTTTAAAAAATGTATATGTGTGTGTATATATATATGTATTTGCACTATGCCTTTTTCTAAAATTATTTGGGATGGGCACAGTAGTTCTCAAGCCCTTTTTCCTATAATTTTTTATGTTTTCTATGTAGGATATATTTTCCATTCCCTCTCGCTTTTTTCTTTTTTCAGACTTGTTTTAGGGCAGCTTTTTAAGCATGTGGAGGTCTAAGTTAGATTTAATACTATAGGAATTATGAGACCAAAACTGATGGTAATGGAAACATGATTTTTTGGCTTTTGAAAGAGCTGCGTTCTCATAGTTGCATTTCTTCCTGCTGAGCTATACCTTTTTAATCTTTATCCTCTGTGTATATGTGATGATAATTTTAAACCTCATTCATGGAGAATTTCATGTTTTTCCCCCACTTTGAACCATTTGTCTAATTCATTCAGGTGCCTGCATTCTAAATCTCTTTCCCAAGGTGCCCTCTCCCCTGCTTCATGCAGCAGCATCTACCACACTAATTGCAGGGATCCTCCATGCCTGTTCCAGGTCAATGACAGAGAAATGAAACCACACAAATTATGAGGCTGACCTCTGGCAGACATCGCTGGACATGTTCTCTAGGCGCTGATCATGAGCCATGGATAAGTCAGTGTTGGATGCAGAAGTATATGGTTATCAGCCAGCCCCAGACCACGTGAAACCCGCCACCAGCAACTCAGATGCTTATTTTCAAAAGTGCAAGGAGCAGAACCTGAAGAGCTGCTCTCTCCCAGAGGAGGACGAGCTCTCTCTGCCACCACCCTTCTCTGTGATGGCGGGAAGTCGAGGTCTTTACTGCACCTTAGCTGCATCCATCCATCCATCAATTGCAGGGCTTGGATGGCTTTCTTCTAAAGCTCTATCTGGTTCTAAAACTCCTCAGTTCCCATAGAAAACTGACCCATGTTCCAAGCATACTTTTCTCCTCAGAGATTTTCTCCTCCTCCAAGCATACCTTTCTCCTCAGCCTTTACCCTTCTCTCCTGCGTTTGCCCCTCCCCCCTCTTCGGTTCATCTCTCTCAGGCTACAATATGCTCCCATCTCTTCTAGGGAGAAAACACAAAATGTCTCCGTGGATTCTGCATGATATCTGGCTACCTCTCTTCTTCATTACTCTATAACCCTTTCAAACCCATCACCTTCTTTCTTCCAACTGCATTAAGATGGTAGAGTTGTTTTGGCTAAGGCAACCTGTCACTTTTCACGTGCAAAGTCCAGTGAAGCCTTATCTTACTGGATTGATTTCTGGGCAGCATTTGACGTGATGACTTTTTCCTTCTCAACATTCAGCAGTGTCGCATCCTTGTTGTCTGCCTTCTGCCCCACAAGCCATTTCTTCCTCCATCTTCCTCACGAGCTCGTCTTTCCACTCTAATCGCTGGTGTATCTAAGGCTCCCATCTCCTACCCGTCTCTCTCTTGCCACATTTTCCCCCTAGATGATCTCATTTTGGTCCTCATTTAACCTGTACCTAAATGCATGTTAATGGTTATTTCTGTCTCTACCCCTGACCACTGCACATTCTTTGGACACATTTTTAACCATCTCCGAGCATCTTTCCCACAGGAAGCTTAGAAACAAAGTGTCTAAATCCATGGCCGTCCCTCCTGAACTGTTTCTGCTCCTTGCACAACCTTTGGACACATTTTTAACTATCTCTGAGCATCTTTCCCACGGGAAGCTTAGAAACAAAGTGTCTAAATCCATGGCCCTCCCTCCTGAGTTGTTTCTGCTCCCCGCAATCTCTCCCTCATGAGGTGGCACCATCATCTGCCTCTCCCGGCTAGAAATCCAGGAATCTGGCCAGATTCTTCCCTGTCTCCCATTTTCCCCTCCAGTCGACCTCCCTACTCTCCTACCATAACCCCCTAACTCTCGTGAATCTGCGTCGCTGCTCTCCAGCCCTGCCAGCTCCTCCACACCAGCACTGTCCCTTTTCCCCTGCCAGTGTCCTGCCCCCAGTCTTTCTCCACTGGAGTCTGCTCTCCACATGGTCACTACAGAGATCAGCCTGAGAAGACAACGGCTTCTCAACCTCTCTGGCAGGTTGTTGGGGGTCACGTATGCCTTTGAAAAATTTATGAAAAATATACAGATATTTTGAAGACAACTGCAAGGGCTTCAGAGAACTCCCTTTCTGGACACCGGGTTAAGACCTTCTGCCCCACAGGCTCGAGTTGCTTAACATGCGAGGTGGAGACCTTGCCGGTCCAGCCTGCGCCTGCCAGTCCAGCCTCATCCTCCTCACTCCAAGCCTCATGCATTGTGTTTCAGCTCCACCTCACCAAGTGCAGGACCCAGATCCCTCCAGGCCGTCTCCTGCTTCCAGTGCTGCCCACTGGACTGCTTCTGCCTGGAGTGTCCCCAAGCCCTCTCTGCGTGGCTAGTGCCTGTGCCTTCTTCAAGACTCAGCTCCTTCTGGAAGTCTCCCTTGGGCCTCCTTCTCCACCCCAACCCCCTCTCCCACCATCCTCACTCTCTTTGCTGAGTTCATTGTACCTTCTTAGAAACTTCGGAACAAATAAAGGACACAGCTGTGGGGTACGTAGGAATCATCCAAAGCAATGCCTAACTTGCTCTTAGAGTCCTGCCTGCAGAGACAGACGTATTCTCTCTGTCCTTACAGAAGGGGCTCTAGGGGCTGGTCCAGGTCCTTGGAGTTGTTGGCAGTGGGGCCAAACAAAGGAAGATTTTAGAGCTTCAAACCCTCGGATCTCTCTTTAGTTGGCCTGTGCTTGCTTTCCCATATTGTATATGATTAGTCACCGAGGTGGAAAATTGAATCCATCTGTGAATGCTGGAAAACGAACCTTCAAAAGGATGAGGCCAAGGTTCAGCCATGAGCAATGCCTAACCTAGGAGACTTTGTTTCAACGCTGTCCTTAGTAAACGAATAATGAAGCTTAATAAAGAATGTATAATCATTATTCTTATCCTCTCAACTCAGTCCTTCCATCAAATAACTATAAAAGTAGATGTCACCTCCTGGTGCATGCTACTGTCCAGAGGAGGCACTGGGGCCTCTCGCGTCACAGGATGGCCAGGAATAGATGCTGTCAGTCACATTGAGACAGAAGACACATTGATAAATGGATGGAAGATACTTTTATGATGGAATGAGAATAAAAGGCACCAAAAATATCCAAGGGTGAATGGGTCATGGAAGCAAATAGAAAAACCATTATTAAGTAGGCAGAGGAGAATGGGACATTTGGATGAAAACTGTTGACGCAAATATGGAATTTTCAGACATTTGTCTCTGGCATGTATTATCTTTAGTACAAAAATAGCAGTGACATTAGGTCACAAATTCTGAATCTTTGGGAAGTACAAAGTAATTTAGACTGCAGGGCAGCAGAGGTACTTTAATTCCTGCTCTACACTGATAGAAGAGTGACATTGAACTGTCCTCAAAGCTCCAGACCTCAGTGTCATCATCTGTACAGTGGAGGAGTTGGCCTGTGTGGTCTCAAATATCATTTCCAACTTGGAAATGCTGTGATTCTGTGGCTTTATGGATAGAATTGCAGTGCCCCAGGCAGTCTGGCAATAAACTATTACAGAAAATTCAAACAAGATAAGCTAACAAAATTAGAAGTGGCTTAGTTAAGCAGAGGGGGGTTAGCCTTCAACTAAATTAGAAAAGAGGTTGCCTTATTTTTGTGCAATTTTGTTTTATTTTATCTGCCTTCCACCCTGTGTTTTGGAGCCCTGCCACCCCGGGTTTCCCCAACCCAGGCACTGGGGCTCTCATGGCCCCCCCTCTCTGACTGCCAGGACCCCAGCCCTTGGGTCGCACCCACTTCGCACGCAGGCCCCTCTGATTCTTGGAGGCCCAATACCTGAGGTCTCCATTGGGAAGCGATGGCTAGGGGTTTGGTAGTGAGGGGAGCCGTCCTGTTCACAGCAAGCTCAGCTCTTGAATGACCAGGAACAACACAAAAGCAGGCTCCATGGCAGGCAGAAGGGCCGACGATCTCTGGGCACCCCCACATGAATCCCATCTTCAGGCCGTGATTTCCAAGTGCCATCACTGACAAGTGAAGTCAGTTGACTCACCTCTCTATGCTAATAGGACAGTAACAGTTTTCCTCTACGAATCTGAGAAGGCAGCTGAGATGTTGCAGTGTAGTGTATGTGAGTTGGCCTCATGGCCTGCAGACCCCTTCCTGGTATCAGGTCGTGTTCTAGGCATTCTGATTGGCCCAGGCAGAAGGTGTGCCAGATGTGCAGCAACAGAAGGAGAAGGGAAGTAGGCCCTCGGCTAGAATCATGCTTCTAAATCACCATGCCAGAAACTGGTGCCGGAGACTGTGGGATTCTCCCTTTCCCTGCATCACCCACATAACTGCCATTTGTTTTGCTCCAGCTCTGTACTGCTGGCTTTATATATTACGGCTTTCCATTGGGCAGGCTGGGGAGGGCCTCAGAAAGATTAAAGCATTTGTTCAAGTTTGCATGATTGGTCTGTGGAAAAGCCAGACTTCAGGCCCAGTTCTGACCCAGTTCTGTCTGACTGCAAAGGCCTCCAGAGCCCACAGCTCCAATTCTGGGATCTGTTGCTCACAGAGAAAAGTTGTAGCATCTTCCAGCATCCTTTGAACATAGGGCATGTCAGACACACTCCTACCCTGGACCTTTGCCCTGACTGTCCCCTCTGCCTGGAATCCTCTTCCCCTAGTTATTGGGATGACTCACCCTCTCCTTTACTTAAAGTCCCCTTCTCTGTAATGACGTTTCAGACTAGTTAGTCACAGCCCCTCATTCCACTCTGCGTCCCTCTCCCTTCTCTCTGCTTTGCATCTCTGCACGCTGTTTGTCGCCACCAACACCTTTCACGCAGGCATTCTTCAGGGCCACTCTTGCTCTCCAAACCTAGGAACCGGGCTCCAATTCGGAGAGCAAGGGGGTGTATCTCATTTCTTTGTTTTGTTTATCACTGCCCTCCACTGTCTCCATGGGGCCAGCATTGCCACCGCCTGGACAAGGGTCTGGGGCATAGTGGCTGCGAGTGCTGCTAGATGGGCACTGAGTGAGTGCCCGTGTGTCCACAGCAGGTGCTGGAGTGATGAGGACAGGAGTGCAGCAAGGGTGAGACACAAAGCAAGGGTTCAACAGGAGACTGAGGTGAGGGAGTCCTGGATTTTGAGGGGGCCAAGCCTGAAAATCTCAGAGGCACTGGGCTGCTCGGGACTGTTAATAGCATCTCTCCAAGATAGTGAGTCCCCCATCACTGAGGCAGGAAGAGGGCTGTGAAGGCATAGGAGGAACTCACAAAAGCAGCAGCCGAATCAGCACTTATCCCCATAGCACGGAGTGGAGAACATTTTCCATTCCCTCACGACTTTATTCAGAAAGTTGGTCTTGAGTCCCTGGGCACCTGTGAGATGCTGCCATGATGGCGCTGGGGGCTTAAAGGTGGTGAGACAAACTGGGGGACATGGTGTGCTCAATGCAGAGGGACCCTAGGTAAAGTCTGTCCCTCTCTGTGTCCGCGGTTCCCTGCAATCCATCTCTAGAACATTCTACTCGTGCTGCTCGGCACTTGTGAGCCCATTAGTTCGCTACTGGGTTGTGAGGTCTGATACATGCATGAGCTTTTGGGACCAGAATGCCTGGGTTTAAACCTTAGCTCCAGCATTTAGTAACAGTACGACATTAGTCACATCACTTAAAGTGCTCTGTGCCTCTATTTGCTCTTCTGTAGAATGGGAGCATTAGCATAGTCTCTATAGGGTTATTGTGAGAATTAAATAAATGGAAATATATAGAAACATTGGACCTGAGCTATTAGAGTTGTCTGGTAGTAGACATCTGCATAGCAGAGTGTCTGCTGCATAGTAGGTGCTCAGTGAAAGTCCACTGGAGAGCTGAGGGGAATGACGGGAAAGAAGCACAGTTGGAAGTAGCTAACTTCAATACTGAAGCAGATGGCGGGTGGAGGGGTGGCCCTCACAGCACAGTGCTCAAACAGGAGTGGATTTTTAGTCAGCCTCTGGCAGTCTGATCTCAAAACCAGGGCCCGGGAAATAAACCAAGACAATTTCTAGTGATTAAAACAGAAAAGGGGATGGATTGAGTTTGTAAATATAACTGCAAACACACACTTGGTAACTAAGCAATTTGGCAAAGATTCTCACTCTCTTGAGAGAATTTTCCCTTTGAAAACTAAATAATAGCACACAGCAATGACTTCATGCAGGGCCTTGGGTGTGTGTCTGAGAGGGGCCATCTTTTCACTGATGGCCTGCAAGGCCCTGAGAGTCAGGTCATGTACAAATGTAGGGTCCCAGTTACTACTGGGCATGGTGACAGGTCACTCCAGACTGGGGCCTTCCCATCCTGTCCTTCCATGGCCATCACTCTGTTGAGTCATTGGCCCTGTCTAGATCTTATTCCCTGTGTTTTCTTTGTTCTTTTCTGTTGCCCAGGCTGGAGTGCAGTAGTGCTCAGTATAGCCTCAAACTTCTGGGCTCAAACAATCCTCTTGCCTTAGCCTCCCGAGTAGCTGGGACTGCAGGTGTGTACCACCATACCTGGCTAATTTTTTACATTTTGTAGAAATGAGGTCTTACTATGTTGCCCAGGCTGATCTTAAGCTCCTGGGCTCAAGCTGTCCTCCCACCTTGGACTCCCAAGTGTTGGGATTACAGGTGTGAGCCACCAGGCCCACCTTTCCCTGCATTTTCTGCAAGGCCTGCACTACCAGCTGTGATTTTCTCAATTAAATTTATAACCCAGGCATTTTAGCAAGCTTTTGCACCTGTGTCTCTTGCTCTTTCCCTGCCTTAGGGGTTATTTAGAACCAAGGGTGAGTGGACAGAGAGGTGCAGGAAACACCTGGTGGTTGTGCCATCTCCATCCTGCATCAGAAGCACAGAGATTTTGCTTCTTGACCTCACAGACCAAGGGCAGGTGCCCTGCACCTTCCCCATATTCCCACAGTTCAGGATGCTGGGCTCTGCTCTTCTGATTCTGCTGGTCTCCAAAAGAAAGTCTCTGCTCATGAAGAAGGAGCAACTCCCCATTACACCATGGTGTTCCCTTTTCCCCAAGGGAAATCACTTCCTCACAGAACATTCTGTTTCTTCCATTTCTTCTTCAAACAGCCATTGTCCTCTTCCATCACTTGTCATCACTGGCCATAAATTGACTCGCAGAGCTTAAATCATTCACCCAGGAGCCTAAATACTGGAACTTATTACACAGATAGATTAGGATACTCAAGTTCAAAATCAAGCATTTCTTTCTTTCTTTCTTTCTTTCTTTCTTTCTTTCTTTCTTTCTTT
>NC_045438.1:60959589-60983460 GCF_002776525.5 Piliocolobus tephrosceles | reverse complement strand
TAGGGTGAAGAAAACATTCTGTGAGTCCAACTATGGTTAGTTTAAGTTTTTTTCCAGTACGTTGCGCTTGAGATCATATTGGCCAGGGTTGATATTAGAACATTCATTTTCTACTCAACCCTATGACAGAGAAATTTATCAATTCCCAGAACAGCTCTATCTGTTTATAAATATTGGTGAGGTTTTAAGGCCAGGTTCTGTCAGAAATAACTTCCCATTGTAAGAATTGAAGATTCTAATCATCTTTGAGTCATACTTTATATAGATGGAGCCAGAGTCCTTACGGGGTTGGTGAGACTCTAGTTTTTTTCTTTCTCTCTTTTTTTTTAGTGGATTGTGAACTCCAGAGTTTGGGTCCCCAGGCAAGGTATTTGGTAGGGCTGCTCTTAGTACAGGCCAAGTATTTAGTGATGTTTCTGGATCCAAGGATTCTTGGTGTGGACTCCTGGTGTATGCACATGTGTATACACACCCACACTCACACACACACACACAGCATGTTTACTCCACAGATCACTGGGAGAATAACCATGGCAGGGCAAGTGTGGCCTCATAGGTGTGTGTCAGGGGGTAATGTGACCCCAGGCTCAGTGTCTGCTGATCATGACAGTGGCCAGGCCTTGCCATCCCGATGGCCTGAGCTCTGACCTCCAGGCATTCTGAAGAGCACAACAGAGCTTTCATATGTGAGCCGTCAGAAATAGATACACAATTCTTGCAGTCCAATTCTGCCCTCTCTATAGCAGGGGAGAGGTTAGCATGACCACACCTCAAGGGGCCAGCTTACCCAGGATCATCTCTGTCTTTGGGGGAAGTCAGACGTTGCTTCATGTTGAGATTTGACAGGTAACCCAGCCTCCATCTGCATCTGATTTTTTTGGGCATCATTCTGCCGCGTGCCTGGTGTTTCCACCATTAGTCACCCATTCTGGGGAGGTCCTTCCTTCTAAATCATTCTTGGTAAAATGCACTCACGATCTCTGCATTGTATTTGCTGGCTGATACCAGCAGAGGCAGGAGCATGAGGGAAGAAGGCACGAATAGATGGTGGGGGTATGTCTGGGTAGGATATGTAGATCTTAAATAGCAGGGACAAAGGAGGGCAGGAGACACTGGCAGGGAATGAAGATACATGGGATAGGGGAAGCATAAGAACAATTCACATTTAAACCGCCTGTTACCTCTCCTCTCCTGTTCTAAGCCCAGATGGACCTGTAGGTAGGGACTGGAGCCACAGCCTGGGGTAGGCTAGGGAGGACAGCCATTCAGGACCCCCTGGAAGCTCCTCCACCCTCTTTAGGACCCAGGCCCATGTGTGCAGTGGCTCCCTCTCCTGGCTAGAAAGAAGTTGATGTGTCTCCTGCAAGAGGGGTCACGTATCAAGTTAGGACATAGGATTTCATGAAAAAGGTTCCCCCAGTGCACGGTGCTTTTTCATTTACAGTAAGGTTTCAGTAACACTACTGTGCTCTGAGAGATGACTTTTATTACTTCTTCGTTTCTTGCTTACAGTCACATAACTTGCCAGTGATTATGTTGGAGATCAAATCCAGGCAAACTAATTTTTTTTCTTTATTTTTGAGACAGGGTCTCACTTTGTTGTCCAGGCTGGAGGAGTGGTGTGATCACAACTCACTGCAGCCTCAACTTCCTAGCCCAAGCAATCCTCCCACCTCAGCCTCCAGTGTAGCTGGGATTGCAGGCATGTATCTCTATGCCCTGCTAATTTAAAATTTTTTTTTTTTTTGTCGAAACGGGGTCTCCTTATGTTGCCCAGGCTGGCTTCAACTCCTGGGCTCAAGTGATCCTCCTGACTTGGCCTCCCGAAATGTTGGGATTACAGGTGTGAGCCATTGCACCCTGCCCAGGCATTCTGATTCTTAATTCAGTGATGTTTCCAAAAACTCTTGTTTCTCCTCAGATGTTGGTGTGAGGTCGGGGTTAAAGGCACAAAGAGGTTGGGTGCAATAAGAAGCCAGGGTTCAGGGTCCACTTAGGTGATAATGGGCACACTTTTCATGAGTTTGGTCATTTCTTCCTCTCTGAACTCTCAGACACTTCCCAATACTAGCTGGAAAGTAAAAACCTAGGCTACTCTCAGGTACCTGTGTAGGAGACATGAAAGCAGAATTTTGCCATATTGTGCTAAAAAACATAAAACAAAAATAAATAGGAAATCTGATCGCACTAGTATCTGAAGTACCCAGCACTCTACCTGGCATAGTGTAGGTGCTCAAAAAAGGTCCCCTTTTCTTTTCCCAGAGGAGGTGCATACTGCTTATTAAGAAATCATATTTTGGTCATAAATAGTAATGTGCTGGTAAATGGCTCTCTAGAAAAAAAGAGCCCTGATTCGTAGCCTTTGCTGAATTCAGTGTGTAAACACCCTCACCAGGTTGCTTTCAAAGTCATGTGAAATTGCAGAACACAGAGCTGAAAAGAGAAGCACAGTTGGCTTTTGCAGCCCAGCACACCGTGGGCCCCCATCCTGGATTGTGAACCTTACAAGACATAAACTGTTTCTGAGCCAGAGAGCCAGGCACTGCACCTTCCTGCTGTGATGCTATAGCCCGTGTGCTTAGATGGTAATTCTTAGCTCAGAGAACAGTGGGAAGGAGAATGCAGTGGCAGTAACCCCGAATCAGGCAGGCAGAGAGGGCCAGAGAGGGGACAGCTCTCAAAGGTGCTGAGGGCCTGGAGCTCATTCCCCATCTGGGAACTAGCATTTGTGATTATGCCTTTTGGTTTATTTTGAAAACACACAATCAAAAGTGAACCTCAAACTATCAAAACTAAGAAAACCTACTGAGTGTCTTGCAGAAGCTTCTACACATTGACAGTGGCAGGGTGTGTTAAACTTCAGCCGAGACAGAGCAACAAGGATTAGATTTACCTTCCTCCCAAAAGCAACTAACAGACCACACAGACCCAATGTAGAAAATGATGTTTTTGACATTGGATACCAGGGAGTGAAGCGATCTCGGAGGGCTCAGGAGGGAAACAGACGGAGTCCTGTGATGCCCCAGCTTTCCACCTTGAGAGAGGGCAGGGAGGGGTCCTGCGGGAGCTGGTAGACTCCCTGACTTTGGGAGATGGAGTGTAGATTACAGAGAGGCCAAGGCGGTTAGAGTTTGAGGAAAGATTACCAGAAATGAGAGCTGCATAGAGAGAAAACTCCAGAGATATGAAGAGGGTCCCCCTGAAGAATTTGGCTGAGTCCTTGAAAGCATACACAGGCTTCCTGGCAAAAACAGCTTCAACTCTGGCAAAGCAGTTTAGATCCCCGCACATACCCCTAGGAAAGGGCTTGAATCCAGAGGGCTAAACAGCCATAGTCTGCAGGCCCATCTTCTATAGCATCCCACAAGATAAAACCCATTGGCTTGGAACTCCAGCCAGCCACTGGGAGCAACATTATGCCTCTCTGAGATGGAGCTCCCAGAAAGAGGGGCAGGCCGCCATCTTTCGTGTTTCACAGCCATAGCCATTGTTGCCTTCAGTGCAGCTACCCTATGGAAAAGTGGTCAGACTGCCTTTTTTTTATGCGGGTCCCTGAACCCATTTTTTCTCACTGGGAAGGACATCCTGACTGGGGTCACCAGTCACCTTCGCCACCTTTGTTTTCCAGCTGAAAGTAGTTCCAAGTCTCCCTAGGACAAAACTCCCAGTGGGAGGGGAGTGACAAGCTGTCACCTTTGCTGTTTCATGGCCTTAGCTGTTGTTGCCTTTGGGCTCTAGGAAGTCTGAGGTGCCTAGGGACTAGAGCAATCCCCTGGCACAGCACAGCAGCTCTACAGAGAAGAAGCCAGGCTGCTTTTTCACGTGGGTACTGGATCATGTTTCTCTTCACTGGGTGGAATCTTCTGACTGAGGTCTACAACCACCCTGCCAGTGTGCTTGGGCCAGCAACACGTCCATACTTTCCTGGATGGAGCTCCCAGAGGGAGGGGCAGGCTGCCATCTTTGCTAGTTTGTAGGCTTCACTGTTGATACCTTTAGGTGCTGGAAAATCCAAGGTGACTGGAAATTGGAGTGGACCTTCAGCATACTGCAGCAGCCCTGTGGAAAAGTGGCCAGACTGTTTGCTACATGGGTCCCTGATCCCATATCTCCTCTGGATGGGTTCTCTGGGCCTGGGTCTCCAGCCACCCAACATCAGGACTAATGAGTTGGTAGCAATTTTGCAACTCCCTGGGACAGAGCTCCCAGTGGGAGGGCAGGTTGCCATCTTTGCTGTCTTGCAGCCCTCATCCTTGCTGTGTCCAGGTTCTGGAGAGTCCATGGGGACAAGGGGCTGGTCCAGACCCCAAGCACAGAGCACCCACCTAATGGTAAAGTGGCCAGACTGTTCTGCATACAGGTCCTGGTCCTCACTTCTCCTCACTGGAAAGGGCCACCAAACCTGGGACTCCAGCACAACCACCCTGCCACTTTCTGATCACTTCAATCACAGACAGCCCAGCAGTTAAAGGAACACTCACATGCAGAGATGAGAAAGAACTAACACAAGAACTCTAGCACTCAAATGGCCAGAGTGTCTTATGTCTTCCAAATGATCACACTAGTACTCCAAGAAGGGTTCTTAACCAGGCTGTGTTGGCTGAAATGGCAGAAATAAAGTTCAGAATATGGATAGGAATGAAGATCATTGAGATATTCAAGAGAATGGCAAACCCAATTCAAGGAAACTAAGAATCATAATAAAATGACACAGGAGCTGAAAGACGAAATAGCCAGTATAAAAAAGAACCTAACTGCTCTATGAGAGCTGAAAAACACACTACAAGAATTTCACAATGCAATCACAAGTATTAACAGTAAAATAGATCATGCTGAGGAAAGAATCTCAGAACCTGAAGACTAGCTGTCTGAAATAAGTCAGTCAGACAAAAAATAATGAAAAAGGAATGAAAAGGATCAAACAAAACCTTCAAGAAATGTGGGGTTATGAAAAGGACAAATCTATGAAACTCCAGCATCCGTGAAAGGGACAGGGAGAAAGCAAACAACTTGGAAAACATATTTTAGAATATTGTCCATGAAAACTTCCCCAACGTTGTTAGGAAGACTGACAGTCAAATTCAGGAAATAACAGAGAACCCCTACAAGATTCTATACAAGATTATCCCCATAATCATCAGATTTTCCAAGGTTAAAATGAAACAAAAAATATTAAGGCAGCTAGAGAGAAAAGGCAGGTCAGTCACAAAAGGAACTCCATCCACCAGGCTAACAGCGGACCTCTCAGCAGAAATCCTAAAAGCCAGAAGATATTAGGAGCCTGTATTCAACATTATTATTATTTTTTTTGTAGTTAGCTATTTAATGAGGTTCTTAAGACATTTAGAACACCAATTTGTGAGGATAAATTCCATTCGTCAGGGCAAAAACAGATCGCAGGTAGCCCTGGAGCTGAGGAACAGCTTTGATTTTTGGTAGAATTTGTGAGTCCACAGCTTTCTGATCAATCTTGCGCTGCTCTGTAATCTCGTATTTCTCTTTCTCTGTGTCGAAGATCTCACCTTCCTGGTGTCTGGGCTTCCGCAGCTTCTTCTTCTTGAAGTAAGCATCAGTAAGATGTTTTGGGATTTTGACATTGCTGATATCGATTTTGGTTGAGGTGGCAATGACAAATTTCTGGTGCGTTCTTCGTAGAGGAACTCGATTGAGGACCAGAGGTCCAGTCACAAGTAACAAGCCACTAGCCAGCTGCTTCAAGAAAACCACCCTCTTGCCCCTGTGGCGTCCAGTGAGGATGATCAGAATGGTCCCGGGGGTAATGCTGGCTCGCAGTTTTCTCACGTGCTGACTGAAGGGTTTTTTGCCATGGCTCAACAGCTTTCGAGGCACATCTTCAGTAGGATAATATCTAGGCATTTTGCGAAGTTTAACCACCTGGGTACCGCCGTTCTTGTCACCACCAACTGGTTTTGTAAGAGTTGCAAGAACCTTCTCCTTCTTTTTCTTTTCAATCTTGGATTTAGCGGCTGAGTACTTCCTCTTGTACATGGCTTTTCTGGAATACATGGCAGATCGGGAATACCAGCCAATTCCTCTGACAAGGACAGGGTTGCGGCTGCAATGGGGCTTCCCCTTCTTGGGCTTCTTAGCCTTGAGGTTACCCTTTTTCACCTTACCACCAGCATGAGCCTTCTTGGCTTCGGGTTTCTTCTCTTTAGTATCTGGCTTCTCAACTTTTTCACCCGCCATCTTGCAAGATGGGAAAGAGAACTGTCAACATTATTAAAGAAAAAATCTTCAACCAGGAATTTTACATCAAGCGAAGAATTTCATATCCTGCTTCCTCAGCAAAGGAGAAATAAAATCCTTTGCAGATAAGCAAATGCTGAGGGACTTTGTTACCACCAGATCTACCTTACGAGAGATCTTGAAAGGAGCACCAAATATGGAAAGAAAAGACCATTACCAGTCAATACAAAAACACACTTAAGTACACAGACCAATAACACTATAAAGCAACCACACAAACCAGCTGGCATAATAACCATCCAGCAACACCTAGATAGGATCAAATCCACACATATCAATACTAACCTTGAAAGTAAATAGGCTAAATGACTCATTTAAAGGGCACAGAGTTGTAAGCAGGATTAAAAAGCAAGACCTAATGGTATGCTGTCTTCAAGAGATCCATCTCACATGCAATGCCACCCATAGACTCAAAATCAAAAGATGGAGGAAAATCTACCAAGCCAAAGAAAATCAGAAAAAAAATCAAGGGTTGCAATCCTAATTTCAGACAAAACAGACTTTGAATCAACAAAGATAAGAAAAGACAAGAGCATTACATAATGGTAAAGGGTTCAATTCAACAAGAAGACCTAACTATCCTAAATATATATGCACCCAACACAGGAGTACCCAGATTCATAAAGCAAATTCTTAGAGACCCACAAAGAGACTTAGACTCCCACACAATAGTAAAGGGAGACTTCACCGCTCAACTGGCAGTATTAGACATATCATCAAGGCAGAAAATTAACAAAGGTAGGCAGGGTGTGGTGGCTTATGCCTGTAATCCCAGCACTTTGGGAGGCCGAGGCAGGCAGATCACAAGGTCAGGAGATCGGGATAATCCTATCTAACATGGTGAAACCTCGTCTTTACTAAAAATACAAAAAAAAAAAAAAAAAAAAATTAGCCAGGCATGGTGGTGGGCACCTGTAGTCCCAGATACTCAGGAGGCTGAGGCAGGAGAATAGCATGAACCTGAGAGGCAGAGCTTGCCGTGAGCTGAGATCACACCACTGCACTCCAGTCTGGATGACAGAGCAAGACTCCATCTGAAAAATAAACAAAAAAAATTAACAAAGATATTCAGGACCTGAACTCAAAATTCAACCAAATGGATCTAATCGACCTCTGTAGAACTCTCCATGTCACTCAAAACCATGCAATTACATGGAAATTAAACAACCTGCTCCTGAATGACTTTTGGGTAAATAATGACATTAAGGCAGAAATCAATAAGTTGTTTGAAACTCATAAGAATGCAACATACTAGAATTTCTGGCACATGGCTAAGGCAGTGTTAAGAGGGAAATTTTTAGCACTAAATGCCCACATCAAAACCTTAGAAATATCTCACATGAACAACCTAACATTGCAACTAAGAGAACTAGAGAAGCAAGAGTGAATCAACCCCAAAGATAGCAGAAGACAAGAAATAACCAAAATCAGAGCTGAACTGGAGGAGATTGAAATATAAAAAACCACTCAAAAGATCAATGAATCTAGTAGTTGCTTTTTGAAAAAAATAGTAAGATAGATAGGCTGCTAGCTAGACTAACAAATGAGAAAAGAGAGAAGATCTAAATAAACACAATTAGAAATGACAAAGGGAATGTTAGCACTGACTTGACAGAGATACAAACAACCATCATAGACCACTAAGAACACCTCTATGCACACAAACTAGAAAACCTAGAAGACATGGATAAATTCCTAGACACAGACACCCTTCCAAGACTGACCCAGGAAGAAACTGATTCCCCAAACAGACCAATAATGAACTCCAAAATTGAATCAGTAATAAATAGCCTACCTACCAATCCATCAAGGACCAGATGGATTCATAGGCGAATTCTACCAGATACACAAAGAAAAGCTGGTATCATTTCTACTAAAACTGTTCCAAAACACTGCAGAGAACAAATTCCTCCCCAACTTATTCTATGAGGCCAGCATCATCCTGATACCAAAACCTGACAGAGACCCAACAAAAAAAGAAAACTTCAGGTCAATATCTGTAATGAACATTGATGCAAAAATCCTCAATGAAAGACTTGCAAACCAAATCCAGTAGCACATCAAAAAGCCAATTCACATGATCAAGTAAGATTTATCCTTGTGCTACAAGGTTGGTTCAACATATGCAAATCAATAAATGTGCTTCATCACACGAACAGAACTAAAGACAAAAACCATGTGATTATCTCAATAGATACAGAAAAGGCTTTTGATAAAATTCAACATCCCTTCGTGATAAAAACTCTCAATATGCTAGGTACTGAAGGAACATACCTCAAAATAATAAGAACAATTTATGACAAACCCACACTCAACATCATACTGAATGGGCAAAAGCTGAAAGTATTCCCCTTGAAAACTGGCACAAGACAAGGATGCCTTCTCATCATTCATATTCAACATAGTATTGGAAGTCCTGGCCAGAGAAATCAGGCAAAGGAGAGAAATAAAGGCATCCGAACAGAAAGAGAGGGAGTCAAACTATCCCTGTGTGTAGACGACATGATTCTATATCTAGAAAACCTCATAGTCTTGGCTCAAAACTCCTTCAGCTGATAAACGACTTCAGCAAAGTTTCAGGATACAAAATCATGTACAAAAATCACTAATATTCCTATATACCAACAACAGCCAAGCCGAGGTCCAAATCAGGAATGAAATCCCATTCACCATTGCCACCAAAAGAACAAAAAGTCTGGGAATACAGCTAATCAGGGAGGTGAAAGATCTCTACAATGAGAATTACAAAACACTGCTCCAAGAAATCAGAGATGACACAAACCAATGGACAAACATTTCATGCTTATGGATAGAAAGAATTAATATCATTAAAATGGCCACATTGCCCAAAGCCATTTACAGATCCAATGCTAATCCTATCAAACTATTAATGACATTCTTCACAGAACTAGAAAAAACTATTTAAAAATACATATGGAACAACAACAACAAAAAAAAACCTGAATAGCAAATGCAGTTCTAAGCTAAACAAAAACAAAAAAACAAGAAAGCTGGAGGTATCATGTTACCCAATTTCAAACTATACTCTATACTACAGGGCTACAGTAACCAAAACGCCATGGTACTTGTACAAGAACAGACATAGACGAGTGGAACAGAATAGAGACCCCAGAAATAAGACTGCACATCTCTAACCATCTGATCCTTGACCAAGCTGACAAAAACAAGCAATGAGGAAAGGACTTCCTATTCAATACACAGTGCTAGGAGAGCTGGCTAGCCAGAAGATTGAAACTGGACCCCTTCTTTACACCATATACAAAAATCAACTCAAGATGGATTAAAGACTTAAATGTAAAACCCAAAACTACAAAAATTCTGGAAGACAACCTAGACAATACCATTCTCAACACAGGAACTGGCAAAGGTTTCATAATGAAGATTCCAAAAGCAATTGCAACAAAAACAAAAGTTGATAAATGGGATCTAATTAAACTTAAAAGCTTCTGCAGATGAAAAGAAACTATCAACAGAGTAAACAGACAACCTACAGAATGGAAGAAAATATTTGCAAACTATGCATTGGACAAAGGTCTAATTTCCAACATCTATAAGAAACTTCAACAAATTTAGAAGAAAAAAGCAACCCCATTAAAAAGTGTGAAAAGAACATGAACAAACAGTTTTCAAAGAAGACATACATGTGGCCAACATATGGAAAAAAGCTCAATATCACTGATCATTAGAGAAATGCAAATTAAAACCACAATGAGATGCCATCTCACACCAATCAGAATGGCTATTACTAAAAAGTTAAAAAAAAATGGACGCTGGTGAAGTTGTGGAGAAACAAATGCTTATACACTGTTGGTGGAAGTGTAAATTAGTTCAACCATTGAAGAAAGCAATGTGGCAATTCCTCAAAGAGCTAAAAACAGAACTACCATTCAACCCTGCAATGCCATTACTGGGTATATACCCAAAGGAATATAAATCGTTCTACCATAAAGACACAGGCACTCGAATGTTGATGACAGCACTATTCAAATAGCCAGGATGTGGAATCAACCTAAATGCCCCTCAATGGCATATTGGATAAAGAAAATGTGGTGCATATACACCATGTACTATGCCATAAAAAACAATGAGATCATGTCCTTTGCAGGAGCATGGATGGATCTGGAGGTCATTATCCTTAGCAAACTAACAGGAATAGAAAACCAAATACCACATGTTCTAACTTATAAGTGGGAGCTAAATCATGAGAACACATGGACACATAGACAGGAATAACAGACACTGGGGCCGCCTTGAGGGTGGAGGGTGGGAGGAAGGAGAAGATCAGGAAAAATAACTATTGGGTACTAGGCTTAGTATCAGGGTGGCAAAAATAATCTGTACAACAGACCCTCATGGCACAAGTTTACCTAAAAAACAAACCTGCATATATACCCCTAAACCTAAAATAAAAGTTAGAAAAATAAAAATAAAAATGCTTGGACCTATCCCAGGTCCACTCAATCTGGGTTTCTCAGGGAAGAGCCAAGTGTCTCTATTTAAATTTAAAAATTTTTAAAGTTTGTACATAATTTAAAAGTTACAGAAAAGATGCAATAATCATGCAAAAAATTCATGAATAACCTTACCTAAATGACCAAAATGTTAACATTTTACTACTTTTGTGTGTGTGCACTATTTCTCTCTTCATATATTTATTATATGTGCACATATATAATATATATGCATATTATATGTATATATTTATGTTTGCGTGTAAGCTTTTTCCTGAGCCATTTTGGAGAAAGTTGCAGATATGATGCCTCTTTACTCTTAAATACCCTTGTTTCATAAAACTAAGGAATTATCTTATAATGCACAGTGTGATTATTAAAATCAGGAAATTAACATCAATGCAATATTATTATTTAATTTTAAAACCTTATTAGATTTTGCCAGTGGTCCAACAATGCCTTTATCAGAAAAGTAAATTCAAAATCGTGGACTCCATTGCCCTGTCTTGTTAGCCTCTGTTAATCTGGAATGATTCCTGAGACTTTGCTTAAATTTCATGACACCGGCACTTTTGAAGAGTACAGGTCACCGATTTTGCAAAATGTCCTTCAGTTTGGGTTTGCGTGATGATTCCTTGTGATTGGATTCAAACCGTGCACTATGAGCAGTTGTAAAACAGAGGTGAACGTGTGTCCTTCTCTGGGCCTCCAATCAGGAGACTCCTGCTGTTGATCCATTGTATCACTGGCAATGGTATCTCTTATCATTTGGTTAAGGTGGTCCCTGCCAGATTTCTCCACCATAAAACTATTTTGTGAGTTGCTTTGTAATTAATAAGTATCTTGAAGAAAGATGTTGAGATAATATAAGTCTCCTGGAATCCTGATGACAGGCACCCACTGGCTTTGGCATTCCTTGAAGGAAAGTCTCCAATTTTATTAAGGTCTTCAGGGGATTCTGGCAGCCCCAGCCTGGCTGGTCTGAGCAGCAGTTCTGAGAACCTTAGCACTCCCTGCACAGTGAACTCCCTGAGGCTTTGATCAGTCCCTCTGGGCAGATTGAGGAGCTTTGGTCTGTCCCTCTGGGCAGCCCCAGCATTTGGCCCACTGTCTGGTTCACAGCAAGGTCCAATGAATAAGTGGAAAAAGAGAGTCAGAGGCAACTCTGTGTTCCCTCTGGAGTTGTGTGTCAATATTGGTAAAATGAGGGTGATGACTAGTTACGACTTTGACATTTCATGATTGTATAAGTTTCCACGTCCTCCACTGAGGTGGTTACTTCCATTACACAATGCTTTCTTCCACATGGTAGACTGGGGTTCTTTCTGTCATTGAAAAAAAAAAAAAAAATGAAAAAAAACCAAGATGTATTCCACAGCTCAACACAAGCCATAGAATGTGAAGGTTGGAATGAGTTCATTCAGATTCTTCATTCAGCAGATATTTATTGCTTGCCTTCAGTGCACCAGGTGCTGCCACAGAGGTTGGGAATCCACTGGTCACAGAGGATATGGTCCTGCCCCATGGAGAGTGCAGCCCAGCAAGGCTAAGAACTGCCCCTTTTCTCTATTCTAGTCTAGGAGTTGCTGATGAGCGAGGATAGATGCCCAGAAACAATACCGCACCACTAATCCTGATGCAGATACGGCCCAGGCACCTCTCAGGAGGTGAGCAAAGCTGTACATTGTCTAAAAAGGAGCTCTCAGGAAGAAAGGCATGTAATTCAGAGTTGCTTGTGAAACTTCTCATTAGCATTATTCATCTAAACTTAGTATTTTGTTGTGGAAAACACTTTTTGCATTGTTTTTAAAGTAATGAATCTGATCACAGTCCAGTTTTATTTCTCAAACCAGCCTGTAAGGCAAGAGCCAAGATAAATGCTTGATACTTTCTAACTCATAAGTCAAGTCAAGTCACTTATGTACAGATAAACTTTCCACAATAAAATTAGTGAGGTCATGATAGTGAGTTAATTACCACAGTCCTGGTGTGTACATTATAATTTAGACAAGTAAACTAATGTCCCGCAATAAACATCTTATGACAAATACAGTTTCTTAAAACAAACAAAATAGTGAGGAAATGCATTTTTTCCATCACAAACATGCAAAGCAAATGTAACCTAAAGATTAAGGATCACATTCCCGAACAGAGTAATAAGTCTTTTAGAATTTAAAAACGAATCTCCCAGGAGAACTTCTTGCAAACAAATTAGCCTCCTTTTAATTTGACAAGATAGAGAATAAGAATTTGTCAGAATGGTTAGTGTTTATGTACTTAAGTGTCCTTGAGATGTTTGACTTCTTAATGTTCTCCACTTTCTTTTGTAACCTTGTAACAAGATGTGTAAACCATGAACTCTGGGCTTTGTATTCTCAAGGTACTTGTGTTAAGGTTTCCTCATTCTCTCAAAGTGTGTTGAAACTGTGGCCTCTGCCATCAATTATACTCCTAATCAAAGCTGAATATAAGAATACAGCACTTTGCAGTGAGCTGTGATTACACCACCGCACTCCAGCCTGAGAGATGGAGGGAAATCCTGTCTAAAAAAATGGAAGAAAAGAAAAGAATAGAGTACTTACTGTTTTCTGTTTCTACATATCATATTTATTGATGTGCAGATATTCTACTTCTTAAGTCTTTAGTATTCTGTTGTTTACCAGATCCGACCTATCAAACTACTTACTGTATTTCACACAAAGCTAATAGTGACTTAATGTGAGCCACCTCTTTCAGGGGTCCTTGCTTTTTTCTACTTCTGCCTCTTTACATAATTTCTTTGCCTTCTGGGTCTGAGTAAATCTGTCGCATTCTTCAAGGATGTTTCTCTTTGTAGGCTTCCTCAGCCTCTCCAGGTAGAAATAACCTTTCCAAGCATTATACTTGCACAATGACAACATTCTGTGCTAACATTTGGTCTCTCCAGCTAGAATATTTGTTCCATGATGGTGAATGTCCCGTCTTCTTCATTTTTATGTCTACGGTCCATAGTCCAATTCACAGCATGTAGGAAGTGTTTGATAAAAGTTAGTTGAATAAATAAAACAGTCAGTGAATGAGGAAAAGAGATTCCAGGGGAAAATACTTGTCAGAGTCAGTGGTGATGGCCAATGATCAGGCACTAATGTGTGCTGGGAGGATACTTTGTGTGTGTATGGTGAGAGTTAATGGGGATGGAAGGTGCCCGACCCTTCTGTCAGAGGCGTTCAAACCAGAGCAACTCCATCTTGAATAGGAGCTGGATAAAATAAGGCTTAGATGTGCTGGGCTGCATTCCCAGATGGTTAAGGCATTCTAAGTTGCAGGAGGAGATAGGAGGTAAGCACGAGATACAGATCATAAAGACCTTGCTGATAAAACGGTTGTCCTAAAGAAGCCAGCTAACACCTACCAAAACCAAGATGGTGATGAAAGTGACCTCTGGTCATCTTCACTGCTGAATTCCCATCAGTACTATGACAGTTTACAAATGCCATGGCAACATCAGGAAGTTACCTTATATGATCTAAAAAGGGGAGGCATGAATAATCCACCCTTGTTTAGCATATCATCAATGACACTTAGAATATGTGAGAACCATCAGCGCAGATCACTTTTGTGTTCTCGGATGATTGTCTGGATTTAATCAGTTAATTAATTAATTTTTAGGGAAAAAATTATCCAGCTGCCCTAAAACCTACCCTGTCTAGTTAAGAGAATAATACCCTGCTTGCTGCATTGCCTGCATTTAGAGTTTCACGGTTCTCCCCCGCACGCTATTTAGTCTCCCCAGCATGGTTTCCTGTGCAGTTTTTATCATCTGATCCTCAGGACATCATAGTGAGGTCGACAGGGAGGTGAGAAAATGGGCTCAGGAAGGTCAACCTTTCCCCACAAGCCCCCTTTTTCGAATCTTTGAAGCTTAAGCAATGTGGGCTTTTCTGTCCCAGGTTTCTTGCCTTTTCTGAGATGTCAGTGTAGGGGTGGCAATTTGCATTCACAGTGGGTTGAGCAGTCACTACAGGGGACTCCCAGCCCCCAGTAGGTCAGGAGCCCTAAGTGTTGGACCCACCCAGGAAGACAGATTCATCTTCAAAGAGCCGCCCTCTTATAGAGGTGCCTCGGGAGCCACCAGGACGAGCCTTCCTCTGCAGGGTGAGCTGCCCTGTTGTGGGGAGGGACTTTGGCTGCCTGAGGTTGAGTGGGCAGTCTCAGTTAGTAGCAGAACCCTGATGAGTTCTGAACCCCGGGGAAAAATCTCTTTCTAAACTCCCTTTTTTCTTCATCCCAACGCCTACTTGAGGGTGGCCCTAAGTAAAATATCCGTTTTTGGCTGAGTGTCCTCAAAACTTTTGGACCGTAATGGCTCCCTTAGTCCCACCTACCTCTCACACGAAGTTCTAACAACTCCTAATCACTCATCCTTCGAAATGTCGCAGTACAAAGAATGTCATAATAAAATGACCCACTCTTATTTCTCCATACTTTGGAATTTGTAGAGACAAGTCTCCACTCATGGAGGCACTGAAAGGGAAGAGGCCTCCTTTGTTCCACTTGATTAGTGCTGAGAATTCCAGGACCAAGTGCTCATTGGAAATGATGATGTCCTTGCATTGTGACTCCCGGTCCTAGGATACGAGGATTGGCCCCTAGCTCTCCTCAACTCAAAAGCGAGGGCACTTAGCTTCTCAGTCTGTTTGGGAAGAAGTTCTGGTATTAAGTCAACTGATGGAAGAGGACAGAGCTTGGATTGGTTGCTGCAAGGAGTGTCCAAAATACTGAACACAGGCAAGTGGATTTCTGCCTCAAATGAGCAGCTTCTTAAACCAAGGAGCTCTGTCCTCTGCTCCCAGATCCCCAAGCATGTGTGGTATGATGTTGCAGGCCACCTAAGGGGCAGAAGTTCCTTTTTTCAGAGGCATCTGGAAGGGGTACGAGAGAGCACCCCACTCCCTGACTAGCCTGGCAGTCAGATGGGAATGTGCTGATGTGCCTCTCTTTAAGAACATTTGAAATGCAAACATTTTCCAAACGTATCCTTTTCCATCTTGTTTGTTTAGGAAAGTAGTTGTGATAGTTAAATTGTACGTATCAACTTGGCTAGACTGTGGTGCTCAGTTGTTTGGTCAAACCCCAGTCCATAGTCTAGGTATTGCAGTAAAGGCATTTCTGTAGATGTGATTAACATGTATAACAAGTTGACTTTAGGCAAAGGAAATGACCCTCCACCATGCAGGTGGGCCTCTTTTGAAGGGCATAAGAGCAAAAACTGAGATTTCCAGGGGAGAAGGAATTTTGCCTCAAGACTGAAACATAGGAATTCTGCCTGTGTTTCCAGCCTGCCAGACTATCCCAGAAACTTCAGACTCAAGTTTGTGACACCAGTTCTTACCTGAGTTTCCAGCTGCTGGCTGGCCTTAAGGTTTCAGGCTTGCCAGCTGCAGCAATCACGGGGGCCAATTTCCTAAAATGAATCTCTTAACATAAATGTCTTATTGGTTCTGTTTCTCCAGAGAACCCAGACTGACACAGGGGCTGCGGCAGACACATACCTTCAGCAATGTCTAAAGGGAGGGCTGCTCCGGGGACAGTGGACCAAAGGAAACACCCTTGTTGGCTATCAAGTCTGAATGGGGCTGTTCTGCTTCACCAGGTTCTATGACAGACAATGAACTCAAATCCCAGGCTGGAGGCAAAGGGTGGTAACTACAGCGGCAAATATGTCTGGCAGTATATAAATGTGTTAAGCAGATTACCTCACATCATTAAAAAAATAGACTTTATATTTTAAAGCAATTTTAGATTTACAGGAAAACTGATGGGAAAGTACGGAGCTCCCATATACCAAGCCCCCTGCCCCCATTTTTCTTTGAGATTAACAGCCTGCATGAGTGTGCTGCATTTGTTACAAGTGAAGAGTCAAGCTTGAAAATTACTTTTAACAAAAGCCCAACTGTATGTGAGGATTTATTCCCGGTGTTGTATGGTTCTAGGGGTTTCGACAATGGCGTTAATACAGGGTCGTGCAGAATACTTTTCCTGGCCTAAAACTCCCTGGTGCTCCACCTGTTCATTTCTCTCTGCTATTTATTTAATTTTCAAAACAATATTATGAGGTGAAATTTTAAAAATTCTTTAATTTATAAAATAGATACAATAATTGTATTTATTTATGAAGTACATAGTAATGTTTTGAAACATGCAATATATAGTGATGAACTAGAATAATTAGCATATCCATCACCTCAAACATTTAGCATTTCTTTGGGTTGGGAATAGTCAAAGTCATCTTTTCTAGCTATTTGAAAATATATAATAGGCTGGGCATGGTGGCTTATGCCTGTAATCCCAGCACTTTGGGAGGCCAAGGTGGGCTGATCACTTGAGGCCAGGAGTTTAAGATCAACCTGGCCAACATGGTGAAACCCCATCTCTACTAAAAATACAAAAAAAAAAAAAAAATTAGCCAAGTGTGGTGACACATGTCTGTAATCCCAGCTACTCTGGAGGCTGAGGTGGGAGAATCACTTGAACCTGGGAAGCAGAGGTTTCAGTGAGCTGAGATTGTGCCACTGCACTCCAGCCTGGGCAACAGAGCAAGACTCTGTCTCAGGTATATACATACATATATATACACACACATACATATATATATAACAAATTATTGTTAACTATAGTCAGTCTACAGTGCTATGGAATACTAGAACTTATTCTTCATAGCTAGCTGCAATTTTGTGTCATTTAACCAATCTCTCCCTAGTCCTGCCTCCCTGCTACCCTTCCCAGCCTCTAGTGTCTGTTTACAGGTGAATAGATAAAGAAAATGCAGTGTGCATACATAGTGGAATACTATTTAGCCACAAAAAGAATGAGATCCTGTCATTCACAGCAACATGGATGAACCTGGAGACATTATTTTAAGTGAAATGAGTCAGGCATAGGAAGATAAATACCGCATCTTCTCACTTACATGTGGAGGCTAAAAAAGTTGATCTCATAGAAGCAGAGAGTAGAACAGTTACCAGAGGTGGAACTTTATAGGCGTTGTTGCAACCAAGACTCGGACTCCCCATGTTCCCCTCCAGAGACAGAACAATAATCTCATCGGCCTCACATGCTGCTGGGAGGGCCCAGGGAGTCAGTGCCCAGAAAGGTCTTAACACGACGCTGTTACACTGCATGCATACAGGGTCTGGTGAAAACTCTTAAGTTATCAGACTGGTTTGCTTACATGGTGGGAATAAGATTTTCCCTCTTAGGAGGCTGATTGGTTTTACCTCTTGGCTCAGGAGAAGAGGAGCTGTAGCTCTGGAAGAAGTTGAAGATTTGGATTCACCTTTTTTTTTTTTTTTTTTTTTTTTTGAGACAGAGTCTCACTCTGTCGCCCAGGCTGGAGTGCAGTGGCACAATCTCTGCTCACTGCAAGCTCTGCCTCCTGGGTTCATGTCATTCTCTTGCGTCAGCCTCCCAAGTAGCTGGGACCACAGGCACCTGCCACCACGCCCGGCTAATTTTTTGTATTTTTTAGTGGAGACGGGGTTTCACCGTGTTAGCCAGGATGGTCTCGATCTCCTGACCTTGTGATCCACCCGCCTTAGCCTCCCAAAGTCCTGGGATTACAGGCGTGAGCCACCGCACACGGCCCTGGATTCGCCTTTTAATAACGACAAGAAGGGGGCAGGAAGATGGCTCCAAGGAAGGGCAGCACCCAGCAGTCCCTTCCTCCACTTTAAGCTCCACAGACTTCTAACTGCTGAGGTGGAAAGGAGGCATGGCTGTGATTGGCAGTGCCACAGTGCCCAGTCCTGGATGGTAAAGGCAGGGGGCGGTAGCAGGGAGCGAGAGGCAGGGCTGGGCCAGGTGGAGTGGGTGATCCTCCACTCTGAGGGCTGGCTGCAGGCCAGGGCAAACATGCCAGACTACAGCCTTTCCCGGCTCCTGGCACATGGTCCCCATTCTCGAAGGCTCCCTGCTGCCCTTACTGAAAATGAGCCCTCACTCTACTTGTGGATGGCTGCTTAGGGCCCCGACATGCTGGAGAGCTGTTTTCTTTCTCTGGGGAGCAGAAGGCTGACTCCTCAGAGGCCTCTAGGTCCCTATTCCAACCTGAAAGAAACCTCAGGGTGGTGCAGAGTCCCCCACAGCAAACCTGACCTCAAGGGTTACACCTTCTTGGCCATCAGTTCTAGACCACACCCAGCCTGGGCCACCCTCTTCCCCTTCACCAGGGCTGACTCCCAGCCCCATGCCCTAGAGCCTTCTGAGGAGGCCTCTTATGTGTGAGGCTGTGTGAACAGGAGCCACCAGAGTGGCTGGGAGCTCGGTGAGGGCAGGGGCATGTCTTCCCTGTCCTCACAATTTACACAGCAGAGTGCAGAGGCTCCTGAGGACAAAGATGCAGGAGCTTTTAAAAGCCACCTAAGGAGCTTCTAAAATGATCCGTGCCTTCTGCTTCACCTCCCCTCCAATTGAAGGCGAGGATTCCAGAGATGAGGGCAGGATGGCTGGGCGTCTGTATTATGAAACAGTCCCCCAGGCCCAGGGCTGGGCCCACTGCTGTGGGCGGCAGCTCAGCAGAGCTGTGCTGCTGTCCATGACATGGGAGACCCTCCCTAGGGGTGGCACAGGGAGATTGTCTTGGGGAGAGGACAGGCACCCTCATATTTGAACTGGGACCTTCCCTTCTCCTTTCTGTCCTTGCCTCATGCAGTGGAGGGCAGGGACCCAGCCTGGAGTGTTTGGGGATGAGGTCATGGTCAAGGAGAGCTCTGGGCGCTGGGCTTGGGCCACCTGGCCAGACTCGGGTGGGTGGGGCAGGAGCTGGAGTTGGTGTAGTTGTTCCAGGAGAGTCTGTTTTTCTAAAGGAAAAAGAATCATGCTAACGAGCCTGGCGACCTCCTGAACGTCTCTAACAGGCCCCGTTCTGACTGAGAACTCTGGCTGTGGGCCCTCTGCTCCAGCCTGGGGCCAAGGAGGTCCCAGAAGAGAGGCCTCTATGCTGCTCAGCCTGCCTCATCAACCCAGGCAGGACTCAGGGGCTGCCTTGGTGGTGCTTCCCGAAGCAGATCCTATGCCCCCGTCATCCTGCACCTTCACCCATCCCATCCCAAGGCTTCTGCCACCTGCGTCACGGCACTGGGAGGTGGGTGCCCTTTGTTACAGGATGAAAGCTTCAAAGTCTCCACTCATTTGTTCACCTCACTGCTCATTCACAGAGCTCTGAGCTGGCGGGCGTAGCGCACACCCAGGCTCTGACACAGTGGGAAAAAAGCTTGGTGTTAAGTTTTGGCTGCGACACTGTCTTCCAGCGAATAATTTGGGCTACGAATTCTCTGTCAGGAACATGACTTCCATCTGTCTGAGGGGTCTTTGCCCTGACACTCTCAGATGTGGTGCCCTGGTGTCCTATTCCCATTGCTAAAAGCTGGACCCTGCAGCTTCCAGCCAATGGCACCTGCATAAACCATTGTGTGTGGGTTCCACGTGGGGGCTTTCAGCCTGGGCTGTTTTGC
Organism: Piliocolobus tephrosceles; assembly: GCF_002776525.5. Classification (NCBI taxonomy): domain Eukaryota; kingdom Metazoa; phylum Chordata; class Mammalia; order Primates; family Cercopithecidae; genus Piliocolobus; species Piliocolobus tephrosceles. The sequence goes on along the minus strand of NC_045438.1, from coordinate 60,963,227 downwards.
TCAGGAGGCAATGTCTGCATAGGTCTGGAGTCCAACAAGGGAAGCTCACTGAGGACCCAGGAAAATTCCTGGGCAAAAACTCCTCTTAGGGAAAGAGAGATGAGGGGAAACAGCCTGGGTTGGTGACATCAGGCCCTGTGGGGGCCTGGGCTGTACTGACCACAGCCTGGTGTGTATCACTCAGTGTCCATGCAGACCTGCCCTCAGCCCACACCCATCCATTCCACGGTGGGCACCAGGAGCCTTGGCAGGGCATCAGGCTGGCGGCCGGGGAGCGTGGCACCTTGGTGGACATGGTGGCAGCAGCAGTGCCTGCAGCTGACATGAGTTGCCTCTTTTGCTGGGGAGAGGAGTAGAGAAAAGAAAAACGGTGGGTGTGGTGCTAACACTGAGACTCCTGTGGTCTGGAGGGATGTGAGGTGCTGCCTAGAGCAAGCAAGCATGCAGCCGGAGAAGGACACTGCTCACACTGCAGCCACCCTGCCCAGCGTGGTGTGAAAGTACAGGCACCTACAGGACAGCCCTTAGACACATGGGGCACTTCCCAGGGCTGCTCCCAGGAGTGCAGGAACCGCTCACCACCACAGCCCCAGCTTACCCTTCGACTTTGCTGCTTACCAGGAGCTGGGCATCCGGCTGTTTTGAGTAGGTTCAGCACAGCCTTTGCATGTTTGGGAGGAAACCTGGTCTCACCGAAATGCACAATAGGTGCACGCCCTGTGGTAGGACTTGAAGAGTTTCCGGACAGTTCAGCTTGGCAATTGTCCTCCATGTGGGTTTGACAGTGTCTGGAACTCTGCCAGGAGGAATGCCCTGTTTGCACAGCCCTCTTCTAACGCCAAGAAGGGGATACTCCTGGATCACAGCTTTCCATAAATAGTTAGGTATCGTTCACACAGTGGTGTGTGATCTCCTGGAAGAGGGTTTAAAGGCTATTGCTCCTGGGGGCTGCCTTCCACTGCAGCTTAGGGAGGATGTCTCACACCTTCTTATGCCTTCATTTTTAGTACAGTGACCTTGGCTTTGTAGATGCTTACATTTTTTTTGTTCGTTTTTTAAAAGAGCTACCTGGGTTAGGTGTGTGTAGAAGCTTAGTTAACATTGTCTGAGCTGATACTTACCATATGCTAATATATAATATGGCTTCTAATGCTATTAAAATGCTGACTTCTGAGACCAGATTTGCTCCTTTCAGCAGAAACTTTCTTGTTCATGGCTGGCCTCTACATTTTCAGCCCCAGGGCTGAATTAACACATTTTGTTGAATGAGTGTAACCCACAGGTATAAGTAAGTAACATATGAAATCTCAAAGGTCCAACAAGGCAATTACTTAGCAAGTGGATGGTGATTTTTGTTGTTGTTGTTGTTTTTGTGTTTTGTGTTTGTTTGTTTTGTTTTGTCTTGTTTTGAGACGGAGTCTCTCTCTGTTGCCCAGGCTGGAGTGGCATGATCTGGGTTCACTGCAACATCTGCCTTCCAGGTTCAAGCAATTCTCCTGCTTCAGCCTCCCGAGTAGCGGGGACTATGGGCATGCACCACCACGTCCAGCTAATTTTATTTTTGTATTTTTAGTAGAGACAAGGTTTTGCCATGTTGGCCAGGCTGATCTCAAACTCTTGACCTCGGGTGATCTGTCAGACTCAGCCTTTCAAGGTGCTGGGATTACAGGCACGAGCCACTGCGCCTGGCCTAGGTAGATGGGTTTTAATCCCAGATGTAGGAAAGACAGGACGCAACCTGGGGAAAACAAGGGTGAGGATTAGGGACTTCATCTGGCCTCAGCATGAAGCACTTGGCTTTTCCTATCCAAACCCAGGAAGAGCTAAACCATCCGTCCGTAGCTCTAGAGGCCTTAGTGAGCATCTGGCATTCTGTTGAGTATGTTTGACTTGGAGAGGGTTCCACCTCCAGCAATTCTTGCAACTGATAAATTTTTATAGCAGAAAGTACTTGAGTAAAAGGAAGTTGATGAAGACTGTGTGTGTACTCGAGGCCGAGAGATTTTTGTGTGTTTCAGGACTGAAAGGTGAGAATTTGTAGATAAAGAAATTGAGCTCTCTCTGAAGTTGGGATGGGTGGTTTGATGTCAGGAAGTGAGCAGGCCAGCCTGGACCTGATCCAGGACAGACAGAATCAGGATGTGGAGTTTGGTAGAAGAGCCTAAACTTGAGCAAGACCAGGCCAGAGGTGGCAGTGTCCAAATCACATTATGGATGTATCTGTATGCTTTGTGTAATTTTTGGTATGCAACTGTGTTTCATGTGTTTTTTTAATCCCTTGGCCTGTGTCCACTACACATTAATTAGAGGCTAACACATACTTTGTCTTCTAGTGGCTATCACTAGATTCGGTTTCTAGCTTACAAAGTAACTTCCTCCAGTCCTTAGGTCTCAACTTTCTCTTCTTTTTGGTTGGGATTTGGGGATTGACACTGACAAATCTTTCATAATTTTGTGGGAGTTTTATGGGCTTCTTGAAGTCTTAAGCACTTTGAGAAAACATGCAACGATTGCTCTGTCTCCCCCAGTCCAATTTTTAAATTTACCCCACCCCCAATTGTTGTTCATCTTCCTAGTATTCTGGGACTGTATGAAGAGCAGATGTGAACCCACTTTCAGATGGAGAAAGCAAGACACAGAGCCGTTCAGACAATCACAGAGCTAATAATGTGTTTGAAAGAGTTTTGTCTTTTAAAATCTACATAAATATGAACTATTGCTTCTGTTGGAAGAATTTAGAAGTTGCTGTGTTCTTGATTGGTCTGCAGAGAAGTGGGAAGCAGGGAGCACAGATGTATCTGGTTGCTTTGTGAGCTGATCTTCTAGAGCATGTGTATATATGTTTTATCTCTAAGGCTTCATCCTTTCTTACCAGAAATTCTTTCAACAAGTAGTGTGTATCACGTAGGAGATATCAATAATCATTCCTTTGGTTGTACCACTCCTAAGTAAAAGTTTGATGTAGGTGGTATTTTGAGATCTGGTAATTTATGGGTTTTTGTTCAATTGAGAGAAGACATTCAGACTTTCAGGTCTGCATTGTCAGCACATAATGTGGTCCTACTCTGAGATGATTCTCAAATTTTAGACAAAGTCAGAAGGTCATTCTCTAAAAGTCACTAAGAAAAGTCAACATAATGAATGAACTTAGACATCTGCAGAAGGTTCCTACCTAAAAAAGTGATTTGTTAACATATTACCAACAGAGACTTGGAAAAATGTAAGTTTGCTCGTTTTAACAAGACATGGCTTCAGGAAGACAGGTTGAGAATGTTGACCTAAAAGAAGATGATAACACAGGTGATGGTTTTGTAACTTGCCTGTCAGGAAATGATGTTATTAGTGGTGATTTATTTAAAAAGGAGTAAAAGAGTATGGACATTTGTGTTTATTTAATAGCATATGAAGTAGAGATGGAAGCCTCATGATTTTTCATTGTTGCTTTGGTTTTGTTTTTACTTTTTTATTTTGAAATACTTTTCAGATTTACAGAAAAGTTGCAAGCACAGTACAAAGAATTTCCATATACCCTTTACTTAGATCCTCCAAATGTTAACATTTTGCTACATTTGTTTTCTTTCTTTCTCTGTCCCCGTGTGTGTGTGTGTGTGTGTGTGTGTGTGTGTGTGTGTGTGTGT
>NC_045438.1:60918404-60959579 GCF_002776525.5 Piliocolobus tephrosceles | reverse complement strand
GTGTGTGTGTGTGTGTGTGTGTGTGTGTGTGTGTGTGTGTGTGTATGTGCTGTATTTCCACAACAAACATCTAGTTTTACTTAAGTTGTTTATTGTCGGGGGGAGGCAGTGTGAGGTGGGGTGGTGGCTGGTGGGGGCTATGATGATGGAATTTCAGGGGAGGAGCATTAATGTCTCTAGAAATTTATTGCTTTGTCTCATTATTTACAAGTATTTTATCATTTTGCAAAGAAGTAATCTGACATCTTGCTTGCTATAGACTCTAAAATTTATCAGTTAAAGCATGGTTGCTCTCATTGGAAAGGAAATACTGTGGTAGTCTGTGGCTTTAAGGCTGTTGGTGCTTTTGGAGAGACCTAGAAAGAGGAATGTAGAGATTGTTTTGAGCTTTAGTGTAGTAAGCTCAATGGTGCAGGCTTTAGCTCTTTGGGCTTTTCTGAAACCGGAATCTTTTCTGAGGATGATGCTTATAGGTGCTCCTCTAGGAGGGAGGCTGAGCCTGTAAGGAGGTGAGGGATGGATGTGCTTGCAAGGCAGCATCACCTCTCACATGATGGACCCAGTCCTGGTTGTCGAATCACAAAAGCAAAGGCAAAGTCAAAAATGGCAGTGTTCTGAACAAATTCCTATATTATAATGAGTGTAAAGCTTAATACTTTCAGCCTGGCACTTTAAGCCTCAACAAATAGTGCCTGGGTATGTGGGTATTATGATTTTAAACATAAAAATTATCTAAGTGGTATTACTCTTTTGTGTGGTTTGGAGGCTCTCCCAGTTAGTATCAGCATGATGAATCACTCATGTTATGTCATTTTACAAAGTCTGTCATGATTTAATGCAAAGGGGCTAATTTTTTGAGAGAGAAAAGAAATTAAGAATCTTATGAATTCATACAGGAAAAGAACCACTTTTGACTTTTTAAGATGGAAAACATGAAAAAATGAGAATGGCTTCGAAAACTATTTATAAGATGAATTGGTTTTCTAAGGGCATGGATAACTAGAGAAGCCCTGGGGAGAGAGAAAAGGGACCAAAGGGAACATGAAGGGTGGCTCATCTGTCATTAATGAGGGGCCGAGTGATACAGAAAAGGATATGAGACCCAGGAGAGAGGGACACAAATTGGTTGGCAGAAGCTGAATGTTTTTCCTTTGCCAGACTTTTATCCAATATTGAACAAATTATTGCATTTAGCTCACCGGGTTGCCACAGTCTTTCAATACGCCAGACCAGCGCAGTACTGATTACCTTATAGCAATAACAATGATATAAAAATGAAGAATATTGCTTGAAAATGTCAGAGATTTTTCTTTTGGTAATGGTGGTTGGAAAATTCAGACCATTCAATTCCATTGAAAACAACCACCCCAAATTTGAATAACTCTTAAAAAATTCCTCAAAAGTAGCAGAGCTAATAAGATAATGGGGAATTATTGGGTTAAAATTCAGAACATGAAAATCCTGGCCAGGAGCAGTGGCTCACATCTGTAATCCCAGCATTTTGGAAGGCTGAAGCAGGCAGATTGCTTGAGCCCAGGAGTTCAAGATCAGCAGGGGCAACATAATGAAAACTCGTCTCTATAAAAAATACAAAACATTAGCCAGGTGTGATAGCACATGCCTGTAGTCCCAGCTACTTGAGAAGCTGAGGTGAGAGGATCGTTTGAGCCTGGGATGTTGAGGCTGAAGTGAGCCATGATCATGCCACTCATCACTGCACTCCAGCCTGGGTGACAGAGTGAGACCCTGCCTCAAAACAGAAAAACAAACAAACAAACAAACAAACAAACAGACAAATGAAAATCTTGAGATGGCCTTGGCATTTGGGACTGCTTTTGACCACAAGGCAAGTGAAAATCTGAAAGACATGGTTAAGAGAGTAAGCAGCACTTTCTTCAGCCCTCTGAAATAGGAAAGACATGAAGTTGGAACACAGGGCTCACCAAGATAACCTTCCCATGCTTTCGTCTGAGATTAAGCAAAGCTGCACCCTACAGATAAGGGTGAAATGGAAATAAAACAGGTCTTCCACGAACTGTATGTGGCCCAGCTATACATCATCTGGGTGGTGAAGAATATCTCAAATAATGAAACAGGAATAAACAATAATGAATTGATAGTGCCTTCAAGACCTGGTAGAAGCAAATGAAAATTAAATCTGGAGAAAATAACATCATCTGAGGCTTCCACAAGTAAATTACTTCAACAAATAATTTAAAATATATAATGTCGGCCGGGTGCAGTGGCTCAAGCCTGTAATCCCAGCACTTTGGGAGGCTGAGACGGGTGGATCATGAGGTCAGGAGATCGAGACCATCCTGGTTAACCCGGTGAAACCCCGTCTCTACTAAAAAATACAAAAAACTAGCCAGGCGAGGTGGCGGGCGCCTGTGGTACCAACTCGGGAGGCTGAGGCAGGAGAATGGCCTAAACCCGGGAGGCGGAGCTTGCAGTGAGCTGAGATCCGGCCACCACACTGTAGCCTGGGCGACACAGCGAGACTCCGTCTCAAAAAAAAAAAAAAAAAAATATATATATATATATATATATATATAATGTCAAGCACACAATAGAATAAAACAAAATAAGATCAGACACATGAAGGTGCACCTGAGAAAGACCCAAGGGAAAAAAAAATAACAGAAACACAGTCAGAAGTATACCAAATATAGGAATTATCAAAGAGAGACTGTAAAGCAATTGCACTTACTATTTTAAAGTAGAAAAAAAGTAAGCTTGAAATTTTTGGCAGAATATTGGAAACTATAAAAAGTGACATAGTAGATTTAAGTAAGAACCAAGGAGCACTCTAGAATTTACAAATATAACCACTCAATTAATAACTCAATGTATAGATTAAATGGTAAATTAGGTATAATTGAAGAAAATATTAGTAAACTGGAAGACTGTTTGGAGGAAAATATAAAAATGACACATATAAAGGCAAAAGGTAATAAGAAAACCTAAGACACATGGAAGATGTAATTAAAAGCTTTAAATATACGTCCAACAGAATGCTGTGAAGAAACTGAGTCTAAGAGTTGCATGAGCAATATGTGATAAAAATAACGGCTGAGAAGTTTTCTAAAACACATCAATTTCTAGATTTAAAAAGCCCAAGGAATTCTAGTCAGGATAAATTAAAAGTATATATTATAGTGAAATTGTAGACAATTAAACCCTTAAAGCCACAAGAGAGAGAGAAAGAAGTATTACTTTTAAAAGGCACGATAGGCCGGGCACGGTGGCTCACGCCTGTAATCTCAGCACTTTGGGAGGCCGAGGCAGCCAGATCACGAGGTCAGGAGATCAAGACCATCCTGGCTAACATGGTGAAATCCCGTCTCTACTAAAAAAATACAAAAAAATTAGCCAGGCGTGGTAGCGGGCGCCTGTAGTCCCAGCTACTAGGGAGGCTGAGGCAGGAGAATGGCGTGAACCTGGGAGGTGGAGCTTGCAGTGAGCCGAGATCGCGCCACTGCACTTCAGCCTGGGCGACAGAGCAAGACTCCATCTCAAAAAAAAAAAAAAAAAAAAAAAAAAAAAAAAAAAAAAAAAAAAAAAAGGCACAATAATTACACTGATAGCTGAGTTATAAAGAGTAATAATAAAAATCAGAAGATAATAGAATCTCTTCGACATACTGAAAGAAAATAACTGAAAGAAAATAACATAGGCCATCATTCCCAGTAAAAATATCCTTCAAGTATGAAGATGAAATAAAAACATTTTCAGGCAAACAAAACAGAGAAAGTTTGTTACCAGCAGACCTGCTGTAAAGGAAATATTAAAGTGAGTTCTTTAAGCAGATAGAAAATAATCCAAGACAGAAGGTTAGGGATACAGAAAAAAAGAGCAAGAAAAGGATAAATATATGAGTAAATCTAAATGAACATTGAGTTTATTTATTTATTTATTTACTTTTTTTCCCCTTTCCAACTTTTATTTTAGGTTTAGGGGATGCACGTGCAGGTTTGTTACATGGGTAAATTGTGTGTTGTGGGGGTTTGGTATACAGATAATGTTGTCACCCATTTAATCAGCATAGTACCCAATAGGTAGTTTTTCAGTCCTCACCCTCCTCTCACCCTCTACCCTCAAGTAGGCTCTGGTGTCTATTGTTCCCTTCTTTGTGTCCATGTGTACTCAATGTTTAGCTTCCACTTGTAAGTGAGGACATGCAGTATTTGGTTTTCTGTTCCTGCATTAATTCTCTCAGGATACTGGCCTGTACCTCCAGCCATGTTGTTGCAAAAGACATGATTTTGTTCTTTTTATGGCTGTGTAGTATTCCACAGTGTATATGTACCACATTTTCTTTTTCAAGTCCACCATTGATGGGCATCTAGATTGATTCTATGTCTTTGCTATTGTGAATAGTGCTGAGATGAACATACATGTGCATGTGTCTTTATGGTAGAATGATTTTTATTCCTTTGGGTATGCACCCAGTAATGGGATTGCTGGGTTGAATGGTAGTTCTACTTTAAGTCCTTTGAGAAATATCCAGAGTGCTTTCCACATGACTGAACTAACTGACATTCCCACCAGCAGTGTGTAAGCACTCCCTTTACTCAGCAACCTTGCCAGCATCTGTTATTTTTTGACTTTTTTTTTTTTTTTTTTTTGAGACGGAGTCTCGCTCTGTCGCCCAGGCTGGAGTGCAGTGGCCGGATCTCAGATCACTGCAAGCTCCGCCTCCCGGGTTTAGGCCATTCTCCTGCCTCAGCCTCCCAAGTAGCTGGGACTACAGGCGCCCGCCACCTCGCCCGGCTAGTTTTTTGTATTTTTTAGTAGAGACGGGGTTTCACCGTGTTAGTCAGGATGGTCTCGATCTCCTGACCTCGTGATCCGCCCGTCTCGGCCTCCCAAAGTGCTGGGATTACAGGCTTGAGCCACCGCGCCCGGCCTATTTTTTGACTTTTAATAATAGCTATTCTGACTGGTGACAGATGGTATCTCATTGTGGTTTCGATTTTCATTTATCTAATAATTAGTGATATTGAGAATGTTTCTTATGCTTGTTGGCCACATTGAACATCAAGTTTATAAAACAATAATAATGTCTTGTGGGATGTGTGTCTGCATGCTATTATCTATTTATCTTTTGCCATATGACAACAAAATCCTTTAAGTTGGGAGGAGGCCAAAAGGATTTTAAGTATTTTAAAGTCTTTGTATTGTCAAAGAAGAGGGTAAAAGTACCAATTATTACTAGACTTTGATAAGTGAAGGATTTGTGTTGTAATTTTCAAAGCAACCATTAAAAGCATAATAAAGATATAACATTTTCGCATAAAGATAGAGAAAAAATGGAATGATAAAAATATAAGCAGTTCAGAAGAAGGCAAAAAAGAGAGAAAAAGAACACCGAGCAGGTGGAATAAAGAGAAAGTATATTATAAAATAGTACATTTATGGTCAAATATATCAGTAGTTATATCAATATAAATAGACTAAATGCTCTAATTAAAAAACAAAAATGTTTGGACTTGATTAAAAATAAAACCAAATGATATTCTGTTTTCAAAACACAAATTAAAATGTAAGACTAAAAATGTTTGAAAATAAAAGATTATGAAAAAGTATATAACCAGTAGCCAAAAGAAAACTGGTAAAGCTATACTAACATCAGAGAAAATTGACCTTAAGGCAAAATAAATTACTAGAGATAGAGTCACTTCTTGCTGATTATGAATTCAACCCATCAAGGTGCTACAATAATTCAAGGTTTGTATGCAGCTAATACTATGACCACAAAATATTTAAAGAAAAAGTGATGGAATAGGAATGACATATGGATGAATTCACAATTGTGCTAGAATTTTGCAATAGCCTTTTCTCAGTAATAAAACGAGCAGACAACAAAAAACTTCTGTAACCCTATAAAATATTTGAAAAACATGACTTAAAACCTCCTGATCTAGTGGATGTACAGTTTTCCCTGGGTATCTGTGAAAGATTGGTTCCAGAACCCCTGCTTACACCCAAATCTGAAAATGCTCAAGTCTCTGATATAAAAGAGCCTAGTATTTGCATAGAACCTATGCACATCCTCGTGTATACTTTTAATCATCTCTAGATTACTTATAATAACTAATATAATGTCCATACATCTCTCCATCTGCGTGGATTCAAATTTTGCTTTTTGGAATTTTGTGAAATTTTTGTTTTAATCAGAAAAGGTCTTTGGAATTTTTATCTCTGAGTATTTTCAACTTGCGGTTGGTTGCATCTGTAGATGTGGAACCCAAGAATATAGAGGGCTGGCTGTATGCCTATAAATAAAACACAGCAAGAAACAATAAGAGAATACACTTACTTTTCAAGTATACAGTGAAAAGTCATAAAAATTTACCATATAGTGGACTACAAAGCAAATCTCAGCAATTTTAAAAGACTAAAAATAGAATATGTGATGTGACTGCAATTAAATAATAAAAATACAACTGGAAAATCACCCAAGGTTTAAAAACTAAAAAAAAATTTTTTTTTAAAAAGAAAAAATATATAAATATATATACTTGCTAATATATGCATTCTATATAAATCTCTATATGTATATATTTCTAAAATATAATTTTATATTATATATGTGTTATATATATTTGAAAATATATATATTTTCAAAGGATCTGGGATTTAAAAAAACACTCAGTGAAATAAGTATTCATCTCAAGAAACTAGAAAGAGAACACCCAAATGAATGCAAAGAAATTAGAAGGAAGGAAATAGTAAAAACAAGGTCGAAAAATAATGAAATAAAACACACATAGAACAGAGAACACTAACAAAGCCAAACATTGTATTTTGGGAAGCTAACTAAAATGGAGAAATCATGGGTGAAACCGATGAATAAAAACTAAAAGAAGGCACACATAGCCAATCTTGGGAATGAACAAAGGGGACAGATCCAATGTGGTTTAAGTACGAGTGAGCTAGGGGGTGATGAAGGGAAGGGGTCATCCCAGGCAGAGAGCAGCACGTACCCGGGGCAGCACTGAGGACAGGGTCTGTTCACCACCAGAATTGCCGTAGTAAAGGGCATCGCCTTTGTAGGGGATGGCAGGATGGGAGACTGGAGCAGCCAGCAGGGTCCACCAGGGGAGAGGAGATGGCACAACAGAATTATTCTTTAGGATGATTGCCCTGGCTGCAATCTGGGGAAGAATTAGGAGATGAGGTGGGGTAGGGGAAGGCAGTGGGGAAACAGTTGCAGCCATCCAGGTGAGAAGGATCAGGGCCTGAACCAAGGCAATGACATCAGGAATGGAGCAGATGGGGAGCTGAGGACAGATGGCTGAGCTCTGGAAAGCACCACTATTTATGGGGCGAAGGTCGAATGACCAACTCAGTGAGGGTTGGGGGAAGAAGATGGAACACCTGCTAAAGAAGGAGGGAATTCCAAACGGTATGAAGGTCACAGCAGGAAGTGTGATGTGCACTGTATTTGACCAACAGGTCATCATTGGTGACATCAGAAATAGCCCAGTTTCAGTGGACTGTGAGTAAAGGGAGCTCTGCGGGCTGGGGTGCTTGGGACGGGGGCTGAGCTGTGTTGGGAGGAAGGGCAGAATGGGGCAAGTGGAAGGCAACGTAGGATTTCAGGTTGTTCTAAAGGAGAGAAGATGCAGCTTCCTGGCTCCCTCCTTGCCTCTTCCACCTGAAAAATTAGTCAGTGACTCTCATTATATGACTAAGATTTTCCAACTATGTCAAATCAGGTCATTCAATTTCCTCCTTTCATTCCATATTAATAGGGACATGTTTTTGAACCTGGCCTCACTATTATTCTTTGTTTATGTGTCTAGTTACTTCATTTACCACATAAGGAGATGAAGAGACACATATTTTTAGGCAGAGATACATATTTTTAGGCAAAGAGGTAAATTTAAAGGATCATCATAGCTATTTCTGCCAAGGAAGTCTACAAAAATGTTTAAATCAGAAATGGCCAGTTTTCATGTCAATTGGTATTTCTAAATTCCAGGTTTTCCCCCGTGACATATTATAATTGAGAGATGCCCAAACAGATGTTTTCTGTTAGCTGGACTCAGTTCCAAAGGTTTCTTCATAGGCTGCTCTGAAATAATCTCCAAGGAGCTCCAGGGGCCAATAATCTCCATTTTTGCTATTGCATATGAAAATATTTTAGTCTGCTTATGTGAGATTCATTTTGTTTCTGAACAGTATTATTATTAAAAATGGGTCCTAATCACCTTTTCCATGCATATTTTAAAAATTAATTCATTTGCCTTATTTTACCTCTTGTTGCTAGAAAATTTTACTCATTTCTTTTGTGGCTGCCAAATCATTGATTCCTTTTCAGTGGTCTTTGAGACTCGCTCTCCCAAATCACACCCTGTTAACTCATGGAGTCCCTGAGGAGAGATACTCAGATTGTCCAAGTGTGTTCAGGCGCACCTATTCACACAACAAGCCTAATGTTTTCTTGTTGGAGTGGTGTTCCAAAAATGAAATATTAAGAGTGGAAAATGGTGGAAACACTGTTTCCACAATGGCACCTGGAAAAATCATTGTATAGACTCTATCAATATTGCTCTAAATCTTAAATTGTTATGTCTCAAAAGTCATTCTGAAGTCAGAGCTTACTGTGAATAATGACTTGGAAAATAAAAATAACTGTCTCTCCTGGGATCAGAAGCACTGACCCAAAGAATAGGAGGGGAGGGACTGCCTGAGGGGGACAGAGAAGCTCGCCCAGAGTGTACAGTTCCAGGGGTCTGGAGCCTGGGAGTCTAGAATGGACTGCCAGTGACCTTCATGTGACCGTGGGGGTCTTTTTGCTTCTGAGGATCCTTGGGTCGCTCAGCAGGAATGTGGGTGAGGAGACGCTTCTGAGGCCTCCAGGCCCGATGTCGGTGGTTCTCACCAGAACGCCTCGGCTGCATGACATAGGGCTGTCTTATGAAGTTGGAGTTTCTTGTTCCAAAAAGTTCAGATTTCTTGCATTTTCTCCTTGTGGGTGGAGGTGAGGGCAGGTTTCTGGCCTGGTAGAAAGAAGCTGACATCACCACACACCCCAGGCCTGAGTCTGGGAAGGAGAGGCCAAGATTGTGGCCTTCAAGGGCACCTCATGGCAAGGGTGGAGCAGAATGCTGGAATCCAGGCTGTACCTCTGCTCCTTTCCTTTATTCATTCACTCAAAGAATTACCGAGCACTTCCTAGGTGGCAAGTGCTGTACTAGGCACTAGGTGAACCTTGGTGGACAACACAGACACAATGTCTGGACACTTGAAGCTTCCGTTCTACTGAGAGAGAAAGAGCCTGAATACCTAGGCAAACACAGACCAATGTCATGGAGCGTTGCCATAAATTCCATGAAAAAGAGGCACGAAACACCACGGACGAGAATAGGAAAGGATCAGGGGTCATCCCCACTGGTGATGGCAGGGGTGAAACCTCAGGGGTCAGGCAGTGCCTCTCTAAGGCTGTGGCATTAGCCAGAATGACAAGAGAAGGGAAGGGTTGGGTCCCAGCAGGGCACAGAATGTGTGAGGCCTGACTGGAGAAATGCCTTGATGGGGTGGAGGAACCCAAGGAAGTTAAAGAGGCGCCAGTGGCAGGTGATGGGGGGAGACTGGGGAGGAATGAGGTTGGGCGTGGGCTTGGGGGTCGGGCCATATAGCCATGTGCAGGCCCTGGGAACAAGCTCTTCTTTTATGCCAAGGACAGGGAAACCACAGGATGGTTTTAGCAGGAGAAAAACATAATCCTGCTTACAGTTTTCTTTTTGTTGAATTCAGGTCTCACTCTGTTTCCCAGGCTGGAGTGCAATGGCACAATGCCAGCTCATGGCAGCCTCTAACTCTTGGCCTCAATTGATCCTCCCTCCTCAGCCTCCCAAACTGCTGGGATTACAGGCATGAGCCACTGTTTCTGGCCTCTACTTTAATTTTCAAAAGACAATTCTGGCTGCTTTATGGAGAATGGCCTGGGACTGGTGAGGAACCAAGCTGATGTGGAGAACAGAAGGAAGCAGACGCGGTGCCCTCCTGTGTGCTTATCATGCTCCCAGGCTGCCTGCCTGTCAGTCATTCTGGAAGAGGATCTCTGCAAATTACTTTTCCAAGGAGTGTCTTTCTTTACTTCAGTAGTGGGTGAAGGAGCGAACTCAACGGGTAGATGTAAATTGACACATTCTCATGCCTCCAAGAATTCAGATTACATTTGAGGCAGGGATTCTGCCTGTGAGTGAGGTGGGTCCTGGATGCAGCAGGGGTCACAGGCGTAGGACTGGTTTCCGGGCAGACGTGACATGGGCTGGGTCCTCAGGGTAGTGTGGGCTTGTACCCTGGCACTAAAACAAGCCCCCATCCCAGAGGCTGGAATCTGCGGGGTTCTCACACTGACCCCTGGCCCAACATTGCCAATGGCAAGATACAGGACTCTGTGGGGTTGCGTTTCTGAACCTGGCCTATTATTCTTTGTTTATGTGTCTAGTTACTTTATTTACCACATAAGGAGATGAAGAGACACATATTTTTAGGCAGAGATACATATTTTTAGGCAAAGAGGTAAATTTGTTTCTCCTGGGATGGGGGCACCCATGTGTGTCTCCAAAGAGCCATGTGCCAGCTACTCTGACAGTCAACTTAGACTGCTTGTTTACAAAAAAACAGGAGGACCATTTGATGAAAACCCAATTTTCCTTTAAAAAAAACAAGAAAATGAGAAAGCTGGTCCAAAATTGTTGACATCAGGAGGAAAGACTGATTTTCCAAGGATGCAACTGGGGTGAGGCTCTTTCTGAAGTTGGAAATGAATCAGATGTTAGCCTAATGGGTCACAAAACACCTCAGTATTCCATGGCACCATTCAAAAAGCATGATAACATTGATTTTCTCATTTTAGCTAGCAACATAGCACCAAGCTTAAAATATAATGCCATTCACAAGGTAAAGATCTATGGGGTCAGCAAAGGGCACAGATGAAGCAGGCTATTGAAACATTGACCATCTACAGGAGAGGACCTAAAAATAACAAAAAGGTAGCTTAGAAGAAATCTTGTGATGTTTCTTTGAGCCTGTGGGAAACTCCTCACTTTCCAACGAATGAAGAGATGCAATTTAGAAGAAGACAGGAACAAGAGGAAGCTCTTCTATACTCCTAAGTCACACAGATGCCTGGAAGAGCTTTCTAACCTGAAGGCTCCCGAGGCATTGGGATACTTCCCAACAGTGCTGACTTTATTTGTCAAGGGTTGTGGTTCACCTTTGGAGAGCCCATTTCTTCATCAGCTGCCGCTTCCTCCCTTTCTGACCTTCACTCCCTCTAAGCACCAACCTCCTTTATGCAGCCCCTCCTCCTGCCAGGTACACGGCCGCCACTGCAGCCCCTGATCCTGTCTGGAATGGCTTGGGTGGTGGCCCCTTTTCCTCCTATCACAACAAAAGATCACCAGTTCCATGTCCCTTACCCACACTTGTCTCTTTGTGTGAGGTGCCACTGTTAATCAGACCTGCTAAGCCAGGCAACCAGGCATGGGTGTTGACAGACATCGTGTTGAGGTCAGTGAAGAACAAAGCTCTACTTGTTTTTAAAAGCTGTCTTTATTTTAAAATTTGCCCCTAAGAAGCAACCAGATGGGATTCATTCTTCTTAAAGTGGACTTTTGTTCTTGAGCAGGCATGCCAAACAGTCTCCGAGGATACACAGAAACAAATGGGCGTGCAAAGCTTTGGCCGTTGGACAAACCTGTTGCTCCACTTGGGATGAGTCCATGTGTCTAAGCAGCAGGAGATGGGGTCAGTCTTTCCCAAGGACAGAGTCAAAACCTAGGAGGTGAAGCCTCTTCATGTGTCTTTGTCCCAGATTCAGGGTCTCCTGATTCCTGTTAGTGTCCTGTGAAAGGTTTATACACTTCTAAACCAAAACCAAAGTGAAGAAGCATGTTTAAGCAGGCGATATTTGCACACTTTCTCCTCTCCCCATTGACCTAAATCATATTCTTTCTCTGAGGCCCAGTTAAAGCTGCATCTCTTTCATGAAGCTTCCATGAACCCTGCCTGCCTTCTCTCCCGGGTTCTTCAAGCCTTGCTCTTCACTCAGTAACTGTTCTCCATTGCCAGCTGTTTAAGATTTTTCTGGGTTAAAGTGCGAGATTGTTCTGGGTCAACTTGATCAAACCGGGGAGCTGCGCCATTCCTTGAATCCCCTTTCCCAGGTTAGACTTGGCTAACAGAGATCTATGTGAAATTTGGAAGGCAGGGCTAAAGTGGTGACCATTACTCTCAGAAGTTCATTGTGACCATGTCTGTTGATAGACGCAGAGCTGCCCGGCCTCCAGGTATGTTAGCTTTCCTTCCTTTCTTCCAAACTGCTGGCCCACTGACCAAAAGCAATTCAAAGTCCAGCACCAGACTGGGGACCCTCAGAGGTGGATATGACTGAGGCACGGCTTCTCTGAACTCTCTCCACAAGCCCCCATTTGTGGTCTCAAGGGGAGGCTGCCCGCCCTTGGCTTCTCAGATTTCCCTGCAAGCTCGGATTTTCTACCGTGCCGGTGCACAAGGAGGTCTAGTTGGTGACTCTTCTTAGATCCTCCAACTTTGCCTTCCAAGTCTTCACTCTTTTAGCTTCTTCCACATTTATGTGAGGTTTAATTCTAGTGGAATCCTTTATCCCTAAAACATGGTGTTTTCCTGATTGAACCTTGATTGATACAGCAGCCAACCCTCCCAGAGAGTCCTTGAGCCTGCTAAGGGAAGGGCCATGCCCTTCTTTGAACTTTTTCATGATGTCCAGGACAATGCCAGTTACAAGTAGGTTGTCAATGATATTTGTTGATGGCTAGATGGAAAAAAAAATGTCCCCTACAATTTATTTTGGATAAATGACAACTTCGCATTGCTTTCCCTCTCCCAGAATTGGAACATGGAGACCCTAAGACAATGTAGGAAGCTGGCTGCTGGATTCATGGGCAGGAGGTCATTAAACCTACAGGTGAACACTTTTCCTGAAGGTGTCAGCTTTTCTACGTGAAGATCTACCATCATTTTTCAGGGTTTTGTCACAGGACAACGGAATGCAAACTGATGATTGAATCTACCCCTTTTTTCCCCATCCACCCAGCTGACCAATTTTCAGAGGTAAACTTTCTCAGATGAACCAACCTCTGGTCGTGCCCAGGCCCTTGTTTCACAGGTGGCTGTCAGAACTATTAGCTTTTCATGCAAGTAACAGTATGGAGGCTCCTGGAATTTCTAGTATTTCTTGTGTTCATGGAATGAATGTTCAAGTCTTTCAAAGAGGCGAGACAAGATCTGGAGGTGTGCCAGCTCAAAGAATGAGAAGCCATCCTGCCTTCTTTACTTCTTTTCTTTTGGTCACCAGCATGTTTTGGAGCTTTATCATCTTCAAAGGTCTATGCTAAGTATGGACAAAACAGAGATGGAATGGAAATGATGGAAGTGATGCACATAGCTGAACTACAATGTCAAAAGTCCTGTGAAAGAGTGACCTCTAAAGCACTGTGGGAACAGAAGAGAGATGTGGGAATGAAAGCCCTCCCCACTATGAGACACATTCGAGTTGCCCATGTTATAAATCCCCTCTGGGGAGATCTGTTTGTGTCCATCTCAATGCATAAAAACTTCCCTTTCTTACAGGCTTCAACATGTGTGTCATGATAAGCTTCAGGAAAAGGGGAGATGAAGGGAAACTTTTAATGCCAACATTTGGTGCAATCTTGTCCCCTAACCTGAGCCCTGTGACTGGTGAAGCAATCTAGGGGAGGAACACCTGTTCAACTCTCGGCAGGAACCACACTGATTCAAATCTTGGGACTTGCACCCCATGTCACATTGCCTGGGCACCTCCATGCGTCCTCTGCCCCAGATGTCCAGCTAACACTGGGTTGAAGGGCATATTACATATTAGGACGCTATATAGCTCATTTCTGTAGCAGAGACTTAATGTTTCAGAGATGAGCAAATTTTGGCCAGAACAAATGGTGAAGGCGGAAGTGGTGATGGTGACAGTGAGATGAATCCCAAGCCCACCAGACTACTGGGGAGAATCCCAGGACTCTCTTACACCATCATCTTTGTGAAGATTTTTAACAAGGGATTGGTTTATTCTGCCTCGATGGAGTAGGATTGACAGAGGAGCAGTCATTTAGGCTAGATCTTGAAGGAACGGAAGAAAGGCATTCCAGCCAGGGGAAGCAGAGTAAATTAGAGTGTGGATAATATGTGGTATGTTTGAAGACTGGGCAAGAGTCTAATGTATGAGTGACTAGACTCATGATTATGACTAGGCAAGAGTCTACAGTATATGGTGTGCAGTGGAAGTAAATAACTCCCAATGGTTACACACTTGGCATCACTTTTCCTTCTCTTACTGGCTAGGATCTCCAATATTTATTCATTGAAGTGAGATAGTGGCCATTTTGTCTTGTATCTGAGTTTAAAGGGAATGCTTCGAATGTTTCATTGTTCAGAATTATACTTCCTATAAGAGGTTTGGGGTAGACATCCAGGAAAGAAGTTCCATTCTATTTCTTGTTTTCTTGAAAGTTTCTTTTAAACCAGTTATATTGTTATCAACAATGTTTCTGCATTTATTTAGATGATCTGTCTCTTAGTCCTCTCCTTTCTCTTCCCATTGATATTTTAATGTGGTCAGTTACAGAGTTTTTAGTGCTGAGTCACATCTTCATTTCCTGAGAAAAACCCATGATGTCTTTATCTTACTTATACACTGTTGGATTTCATTTGCTTATTTTTTGTTCAGGATTTTTACATCTACACAATGAACAACACTGGTCTTTCTCTTTCTTGCCCTGTCCTAATTTGATTTTGGTATCAAGACATCCTGTGTTCATAGAATGCAGTGAGAAATATTACTACTGTTTCCTTTCTCTGAAATAGCAAAAACAGGAATGATTTGTTCCTTGACTTGGCAGAATATGGATATAATTTCGCTGGATCTGTTATCTTGTTGGGGGTTAGATTTTTTTTTTTAACTGAAGATTCCATTTTTATAATGGATATAGGACTATGGATCTTCCACTTACTCTCAAGTCATCTTTGAAAAGTTTTGTTTCTCTAGGAATTTGTCAATTTTGTTTAAGTTTTCAAATGTATTGGCATGGAGTAGTTTTTAAAAGTGTCTTATTATCTTTTAACTCCGTCTTGAATCTAAAGTTCTATTTCCATTTTTGTTCCTAAATTGCTTATTTGCGCATTCTTTCCTTTTCAGAAATTTATTGAGAAAGTATAATTGTATATATTAATGGGGTACAATGTAATGTTATAATATCTGTGTACAATCTGAAATGATTAAATCAAGCTAACTAACATTCATCACCTATGAAGTTTGTGTATTTTATTATTCTTTAAAAAAATTAGTCTCTGGTTTTGTTGATTTTCTCTATTGTGTCTTTGTTTTCTATTGTCTTCCTTATTTTGTCATTTTTTTGGTGTATCCTTCCTTTTACTTTCTTTGGGTTTATTCTATTATTCTTTATTAACTCCTTTAGTTGGATGCTTAGTTTATTAATTTTTGATTTTCCTTATTTTCAAATATATGCATTATAGCTACACTTTTCCTTAAGAACACTAATTTTACTACATCTCTCAAGCCTTAATAGTGTTTTTATTATTATTTAGTTACAAATATTAAAATTTTTTATTATAATTTTTTGAACTATGATTTATTTAGAAGAATATTTCAAAATTTCCAAATGTTTGGAGATTTAAAATATTTATTTTTGAATTATTCTAACTTAATTCCAACAAGGTAAGAAAATATGGTCTGTATTTTTACCAATTCTTTGAATTTTCCTGATGATTGCATTATAGATTAATATGTGGAATTTAAAACATATTCTGTGTGTGCTTAAGAAGGATGCATATTCATTCTTTAATTGTTACATAAAATCTTTTTAACAGGACTGATATATTATAGTTGTATATATATTTTGGGTTACATATGACATTTTGACATGATACATGTGTAATGATCAAATCAGGGGAAGTGAGATATCCATCACTTTGATCACTTCTTTTCTTATTCTTTAATTTTTGATAATAGGGTTCTACATATGCCTTTTAAATAAAGCTTTAAATAGTGTTGTTTAAATTGTCTATATCTTTACTTATTTTCTTCTCTTAGTTTTTTCTCTTTTCTTGCCTTTGTTTGGATATATTGAGTTTGTTGTCCCCTCATTCTGTCTTTTCTCTCTTATTTGGAAGTTACAAACTATTTTATTTTTCTGTTAGTGGTTAACCTTGAACTTTTGCCATGCATGCTTAACAAATCTCAAAATTTATTAATATTTTAAACTTTTGCAACCACCATGCTGAACAATACAAAGACTTTAAAAACCAGTTTCTCTTCCTAGTTTGCATGCTGCTATTGCCTGTTATTTGAGTTCTATTTTTTTTGCATAATTTAAGCATTACCATTATTTATTGAGATCATTATTTATTTATTCAAAATATCAATGTTAAGAGAAAGGAGAAGAGGGAGAGAGATCATTTAAATAAATGCAGAAACATTGTTGATAACAATGTAACACTGATTTAAAATAAACATTCAAGGCCGAAGTAGACAGATCACGAGGTCAGGAGATAGAGCATCCTGGCTAACAGGGAGAAACCCCATCTCTACTAAAAATACAAAAAAATTAGCCCCGCGTGGTGGCGGGGGCCTGTAGTCCCAGCTACTCGGGAGGCTGAGGCAGGAGAATGGTGTGAACCCGGGAGGTGGAGCTTGCAGTGAGCCGAGATGGTGTCGCTGCACTCCAGCCTGGGAGACAGGGCGAGACTCCATCTCAAAAATAAATAAAAACAAACAAACATTCAAGAAAACAAGAAATAGAATGAAACATCTTTCCTGGATGTTCTTTTATGTTTATCTTATGTCTTACAATTGTTTTGCTCAACCGCTTTTTTGGGCTGATCTTTCTTCTGGTGTTACCTTCCTTTGTCCTGATCTATGTCCCTTTGAAGCTCCTTTGGTGAAGTTTTGCTGGCAGTAAATTCTCTTACTCCTTAATTATCTGAATACATTTTTATTTTTTCTTTGTCCCTAAAAGGTAATTTTGTTGAATATTTAATTTGAGATTGAGAATGAATTTATTATTTCATTACTCTCAAGCTGTCTTTCACTGTCCTCGGGCTCCCACTGCTGCTGCTAAACGGTCGTCTGTTAGCCCAGTTGTTTTTCTTTGTTGTAGATGTCTGTTCACTGCTGCTTTGGCTCACTCCTTGCATAGTGTTTAGGTGTGAAATTTTTGTTATATATCTTGCTATGCTAATTGTGCCTCTTACATCTTAGGGTTTGTATCCTTTATCAGTTCTGGAAAACTCAGCCATATGTTCAGATTTTGCCTCATCTGTATTCCCTGTTTTTTCTTTTTCTTTTTCTTTTTCTTTTTTTTTTTTTTTTTTGAGACAGTGTGTCACTCTCTCGTCAAGGCTGGAGTGCAATAGTGTGATTTTGGCTCACAGTAACCTCCGCCTCCTGGGCTCAAATGATCCTCCCACCTCAGCCTCCTGAGTAGCTGGGACTACAGGTGTGCACACCCACACCTGGCTAATTTTTAAATTTTTTGTAGAGATGGGGTCTCGCCATGTTGCTCAAGCTGGTCTTGAACTCCTGGGCTCAAGGAATCCTCTGTCTCAGCCTCCCAAAATGCTGGGATTACAGGAGTGAGCCACCAAGCCTGGTCATGGATTCCTTGTCTTCTCACCTGGGATTCTGGTTAGGTGTCTGGCAAGTCTCCTAACATCACTTCCATTCTTTCATATTTTCTGTCCTTGACTCTCTTTATTACATTCTGACTAGGTTGGGTTTTTTAAAACAAATTATCTTTAAATTAATTAATTCTGATTTTAGCTGCATCCAGTCTTCTGAATAATCCATTAGAAGTTTCAGAAAAAAGAACTGAATTAACCAAGAAGTGGAAATTTACAAAGCAGCTCCACTGCCACAGCCTGCTGTGGAATGATAAGACAACAGGACGCTCCACTAAACAACTTGCTGGGAAGACCCTTCTCCCTGCTCCTGAACACCTAAAAGTCCCTGCCACTTGGCTGTTGCACCCAATATTTATTTATCTCCTTTTAAAAGCCCGCCCCCAAATCACCTGAGTTCTAACCTTAAACACAGGCCCAGTGCTATAAGAATTCCCCTTTGACTTTGTTTCTCAAGCTGTCTTTGAGACCTTATCCTTCCTTACTGAAAAGAATGTGAGTAAACTCAGTTTGCTTTGTCGACATCAGGTTTCCTGGTTATTTTTGTGAGGTCTCTAACAATTTCTTATTAACAACAAATATACTTTTCATTTCTAAAATATCTGTCATAATTTTAAACAGCCTTTTGATGATTTTTTAATGTTTATGATTCTATATTTCATGCATTCAAATATTTTTCAATAGTTTATCTGACTATTTCAATATCTGAAGACCTTGTATGGGGGAGTTCTCATGTTGTTTTTGTTTCTTTAAACACATAATCATGGCAATTTTTTCTTTGTGAAGTTAATCTTTGATTGTGAGCTCACTTTTTTTTTTTTTGCAGTTCATATGTGGGAATCCTGAGAGCCTCAACTGGGGATGTTACTCCAGAGATTTGTACGGCTGATGCCTTTGTTTAAAGCTCATGGTTTCCTGTTCTGATTTCAGCTCAAAGACTTTTTTAAAACAACATTTTGTTTTTGGAGACTTCCCTTCAGCCATATTTTAAAAATAGCATAAAGTCAATTTTAGCAGGATCTAGCTGTGTAGAGGGAGAGGTCTTCTTAGTCCTGTTGATGCAGCCCTCCCTGTTTCTTACTCTCTTCCAATACTGTTTCCTTGGGTAGCTCAGCCTGCTTGAGCCCACAGAGTAAGTTCACTCCCAGTGTCTTGTTTTTTGGGTCAGTAGTGAACTATAATTCTACCCTGGTTATGTAGAATTATGAGCTATAATTCTACATAAATGTAGATGAAAAAAGAAAGACACTTTGAAAGCCTGTTCTCTCAAGCATTCTTGAAACTTCTCTGTAAATGTCACAGAGTAAGACTTGAAAAGCTTTCAGTGAGCCCAGCCCAGAAATAGTGTGGCACTGTGTGTGCTTCATCTTGTGCCTACTTCCTTCTAGAGCAGATTTTTGACTGCCCTGGGGTCAAACCCTTTTAACTCAAAAGTATTCCATTTTGGAACTAACTATAGAATGTTAACACTGAGAATTAGATTTCCAATCCACCCATCTAGGACGAGACGTCCTATTTATTTTAAGCACGAAAGCAGTGAGTGAGATGTGGCCAGCTGCACTCACCATGCGGGTCCTGCTCATCACCCTGGTCTTCTGTAAATGCAAATGCTCGCCTGGGCCAGGCCTGTATCCATTTCTGTGTCTATTTATCTTCTTTCCCCTGTCCTCCCTTTCCCCCCTATTTTCTCTATTCTTTGTCCCTTATCACGTGTTCTCTCTCCCTCTCTTTTCACTTTGTTCCAGATATAGTTGTTACCTAATATACATATTAAAAATAAGTGAGAACAGACTTCCAGTTAACCAGTTTTGAACACACTATTTATCTTATCTCTCCTCTGAAGTCCCATTAAAATGATAGTGAAGGAATAACACATCATAAACCCACAATAATTGAAAGAAAAACGGAAAATTTCTGTAGTTAGAAGTTAGTACTTTGAAAATTGGAAAGAAAAATGAAGAAAAAATAAATGGCTTAAATCCCAGAAATGACTGCTACCTAAGCTTTAGATGGAAGGTTGAGAGGGGTGGGAGATGGGGTAGAAAACAAAATTTTCTTGTCATAGAATTCTGGAAAAACTCAGGAATTAGAGCACTGTGTCAGGATGCAGGTGGTTTGAAAACAGAACTATTGAGGGCAAGTTTTTATAGAGAATTAGGGCTTCAGATTGCTTCTTCCACCTCGTATAAGGAGACAGTCACATACTTCTCATTCTGAGACAAGGTGAGAGGTTTACTTTTTGAGCACTTTGAACTGAATAAGCTCTGGATTTGGAGACATCAAGTATAGTTGAGGGGTGTGGGTATGGAATTAATACTGAAAAATAGGGATAAAGTGGAAATCAACATCCCAAATTATAGAATCTCCAGTTCACCTCAACTCCCAAGACTGATGGTTGGGCTTACAACCTCAAATATGAGATCAAAGGACTCCTCTTCCAGAACACTGGCCCAAGATGAAATGTTTTCAATACTGGTATTTAGGGCCTCAGTGAAAATCATTCTACAGTAAAGCCATGTCTAAAGCCCTGCTTTTCTTTTCTTTTTTAATTTTATTTCTTTATTTTTATTTATTTTTTTTTTGAGCTGGATTCTTTCTATGTTGTCCAGGCTGGAGTGCAATGAATATTCACAGGTGCCATCATAGTGCACTACAGCCTCAAACTTCTGGGCTCAAGCAATTTTCCTGCCTCTGCTTCCTGAGTAGCTGGGACCACAGGCATGCACCACTGTGTCTGGCTCTAAGCCCTGCTCTTACAGTGGATCCAATATTCTTCTTAGGGTCTCGTGTGTAAATACGAACAGACAGCCAAGATTAACCATGCATCTATATAAAGCCTTTAACTGAGTAACAGAGATTCAAACAGAAAGAAAAAACAATGCAGGAAAAAGACAACATACGTACAAAATAAAATTAAGAAAACAAATGTAACAAATGACTTCAGAGAGATGAGAGAAGACACTACCTATGGGGAACAAATATAGGATTCTATAGAAAAGAATCAAACATAGCAAGAGAAGGGATTTAGACATCCCAATATATGACAGCCAAAAATAAAAAAAATTAGCTGATGAAGTTGACACATATCCAGAAAGAAAAATGGAAGGACAAGGAGAGAAAAAGTGAACAGGGGAAGAAGAGAGATAAATAGAGGATCACGTCAGAACATCCAAACTGTAGACATTTCAGAAAGAGGAAAGATGGAATGGAACAGAGTCACAAATCAAATTTAAAAATTTTAAAAACTGAAGAACACATTTCCAGAACTGAATGTGACCAGTCAGAAAAAAACGTGTATTCTGGTCATCCAGCATGATAACAAAAAAAAAAAAAAAAAAAAAAAAAGCCCACATGTAGGCACTTTTTTGCAAAGTTTCAGAACTACCTGAAAAAAGAGAGTCTTTGAGAGAGAGAGAGAGACAGAGAGGGAGAGATAAAAAACACCTGAGTGGAAGATTTCCTGTGAAAGTGAGGGGGTAACAATACATCCCTCCACTCTTTAACAAGATGAGAAAGAACCAAGGAGGCGAAACAGGAGATGGTAAGCCTGTGGTACCCACGGGCACCCATGGGGTGGGCTGCCCCCCTACTCTGTTCCACTATTCCCCATCTCTCCTGTGGCCTCAGAACTGACCCCTCTGGGCTTTCTCCCCTCCCAGCAAGCCCACCCAACATGGGCAAGTGTCAGTGTATCGTGGTAACCATTGAGGCCATCATCGTGGCCACCACCATGGCTGGACTCTTTCGGAGACTCCAGTCTTGCTGTCCTAAGTACACAGCTTCATGAAGCGTCCCAGCTGGATGATTTTGATGCATTTGGACATAGAAGCGCTGCCCCTTTTTTGTTTTATTACTTTATAGCCAATTACATAGCAAGTCAGAGGCAGAGTTGACCTCAGGAAGATGGACCTGCAACAGGAGGCTGACACACAGTAGAGACCTGCGTCTGCCCACGGTGGGGAGTGGATGCAGTGGAAATATCTCTGTGTCTCACATTTAATATTCTGTGGCTTTTCTCTCTTCTAGACTGTAGCATCCTTGAGTGCAGAGACTCCATGCTCTGTGAAATGCAAACCTGGGTACTTAGTTGGAGGCTGAGCCTCCTGCACGAAATGCCCTTGGATGGCTTGGGATCATGATTAAGGATGAATATTTTCTCGGCATTACAGTTGAAAGGGTGGTGGGCCCTCTGCTGTCCCCATTCCCTGAAGCCCCGTTCCTTTCTGTGTCACTCTATTTTGGCTCTCACGTTCCATAAATGTAACTGATGTGCTCAAGAAAGGATTCAGAGTATTAGTCATAATTTCCTTTTCATAGGGGATAAGTGAAGTAATTCGTTTTCTGGAAAAAAGACGTGCTGTTACGAACCATGATAAATTGTATCAAAAACATGAAATACTCAGCATTAGTACTTTCTGAATGTTCTCCTTTGGGATAAAAAAGGAAAGGGTTAAGTTATAACATTCTATTTTTCTCTAAAATTGAAAGAGTCTTAGGATTTAATTGGCAGCTGCGTGTACAAACTGGCCCATTCTTTGGAGCAGATAAGAACATAGATTTCTATTCATCTTCTCAAGAAAAACACCTTTTGTGACAAAACGGTCACATTACTTAAAATTGTGTATGTACACACTTTCATAGCAGTCTTCTCTGTAGTCATGGTGCTCTTCTAAATTACTGATCTGACATGGTGAGGGGATTAGCTTAGCTGTTTTGAAAACCTGTAATATTGTGTCAGCTGTCAGGTTTATTTATGTTTATCATTTTTGATTGAAAGGAATAAAAGTGAAGAGCTATAATGAAATTGGAGAGGAACAGGATCAATGCTCTTTTAACAAAACCTAAAATATAGATGCCTTAGAGAAGCAAAAATTCAGCTCTTATGATTAATTGTTTTATAAGAGCTAATGTTGGGGCAATAATTCATTAGATTAGTTTAGAATGGAAATAACTTTTTGCATTTTCTTTAAAGCCATGTGACTTCACATGATTTAAATAAAATTATTTTAAAATCTGCATTTTTCCTAAATTCTAGAGCTGATGCTCCTGGAACTAAATTATTGTTATTATTATTTTTAAAATTGTTACTGTAAGCTGGGCAGGAGCATGAGCCTATAGTCCCAGCAACACAGGAGGCAGAGGCAGGAGGATCACTTGAGCCCAGGAGTTAAGAGTCCAGTCTGGGCAATATAACAAGACCCTGTCTCAAAAAAATTATTACTGTATGCATATAATACATACAATTTTATTGTATGTATCTGTTTCATTGTATGTGTAACATACACATATTCCAAGAACAACTTTTAATTTTCTTTTAGCCATTTCATCTTCTCTTGCAGCTATGTATATCTCACCTTGTTGGGTCAATCTTGGGAAATGTTCAAAGCCTACGTTTTTGTTCTCTTGTTTAAATTATGTTCCCTTAGCAACTGTGTGCTCTGCTGAATATTTTACAGAACTTCTGTTGCTGCAGAGGTATGAATGGAAAAGATTGAGCATGAATAATGAGTGAAGCTGGATGTGATCCATGTGTTTAAAACATATGCTCTGATGTAACAAGAAATTTTGAGATTTTTTTTTTTAGGAGCAAATTTGAAAAATTTTTAGTCAGTCATTCTTTGGTAGGGTAAAATTAATAAGGTTGATTTTTAGAAGATTGCTTTCAACTTCACTTACTAGAAGCCTACTGTAAGAATGAAATTTGTCAACTTGGCAACCAATGAATTTGGCTTTCAAAAGTTTTGCATGGTGTGACATTTCAAATTTATCCTACTTGGTAATTGTTTGGTTTCTGAATATGAGATTGAAGTTTTTCTCACCAATTTTGGAAAATTATTTGCCACTGAATCTTTAGATATTGCTGTGGCCTCATTTTTTTTCTCTTTCCCTTTTAGGACTCCAGTCTCATGTACGTTAGCACTTTTCATCATGTCCCAATTAACTTGTGCTCTTTTCTGTATTTTTTCCATTCTTTTTTCTCTGTATATTTTCTGCTGAACTGTCTTCCAGTCCACAAATCCTCTCTTCTTGTGGATCTAATTTGCCATTAAAGCCATAAGTATTTAATTTCAGTTATTATATTTCAGTTGTAGAATTTCTATTTTTAAAAAGTAGATTTCACTTCTCTAGTTAAATTTTCCAACTTGTCACCTATTTTGTTAACAAACCAATCAGAGTTATCCTAAATTACATAAATGATAACTTTAATATTTGGGTTGCCTGTGGGTGTCATTCTATAATCTATTTTTTCTCTTAACTTGTAGTCACTTGATCTTCCTTTCTAGGATCATAATTTTTTATCAGATGCCATGATTATTCATGAAAAATTATAGAAGTTCCGGGTAATGTTATCTGCCTTCAGAGAGAAGTTATTTTTGTATTTGGCAACCGGTTAGAGTAGGGGTGGGTCATCTAAAGCCATGTGACTTCACATGATTTATATAAAATTATTTTAAAAGAGTTCCAGTCTGGGATTGAACTGATTAGAAACCGGCTTCAGTCTTCATGAGGCTTAGTGTATTTGCAGTTCACCTATATCCCAGAGTTTAGCAGTTTAGGTGTCCCATGGAAAGCCTGAGTGAGCCTTGACTTTTATCTCCATAACACCATAAGGCCACTGAAAGATGCACATAACTTTTCAGTCTCTTGGAAACTGATTACAAATCTGTAAAAGATTCAGGAAAACACTTGACAAATATCAGGCTTATTTCTCTGTACATCCCCTCTCTCTGGGACTCTGGCCCCTCAAGTGCCTTGGCAACCCTGGATTCTAATTTTTAGCTTTACGGTTTTTTGAGACAGCTGTAAGATCTGCTCACCTTCTCATTCCCTCTCTCCTTGTTTTTTTCAGACATTTGCCCAACATTGTTTATAAAATAACAAATTCTTCAAAGGAAAAGTGGTACAGACTGTCAGACTTATCAGTGTGGGGTTTTTTTTTTTCTCTCCAGCATCTTAGTCCCCTAGGTCCTGGCTGCCTTGGGAGCTCCCCAATGCCTTTAACTAGATGCTTTTTCTTGTAGTTTTCATTGTATCATATCTTATTCAGCTTTCTAGCCTTAATTGATGAGATTGGTCTGTTATAAGTTAGTTCATCATAGTCAGAGTCAGGAATCTTGTTAACTGAGTCTTCATTCATTCATTCATTCATATTATATGTTTACTATGTGTGTTTACTCCCATTATAGACATAAAGATGATAAAACAAAGTCTTTGGTTACTAAGAACTAGCATCTACTGCAGACCAGTAAACAGATAAAAACGATAAATGGGAAAATCATAAGATAATTAAGTACATAGTGTGCAGTGGAAGCACAAAGGAAAGAGTGCTTAGTTAAGACTTGGGTCAGAGAGCATTTCATGGAAGATCTAACGCTGGAATTGAGCCTTGAATAGTTACTAAGTTATCACTAATTGAAGGGGGCACCTCCGAGTTTCTGCTACACATGATGACTGCATTGAATTTGACAACTGCCCGAGTGCTCTGCTTACTTGTTCTGTCTCTCTTCTTGATTGAAATGCTCACTCTCTGCTCTTGTGTTAATATCTCAGTACTAGAGAATTAAATAAATATGGTTTTGGTCAATGATGGGTTAATATCATTATTCAATGTCATATGCTGTTCTGGATTGGGAACATACACACTCCCATAGATCTCAGGGCAACTGAAGATATAAATCTGGGACTTGACCTTAGACATTCTCCTACCTGGATTACTCCCTTTACTAAGTACCTGTCTTAGTTCAGGTGGCTGTAACAAAGCACCATAAACTGGGCAGTTTAAAAAACAAACATTTGTTTCTCACAGTTCTGGAGGCTGGAATTCTCAGATCAGGGGCCAGCATGGCTGGGTCCTGGTGACAGGGCTCTTCCAGGTTGCAGGCTGCTGACGTCTCTTTGTGTCCTCACATGGCTGAAAGAAGGCAAGGGAGCTCTCTGGAGTGTCTTTGATAAGGACACTAATCCTGTTCCTGAGGGCTCCACTCTCACAACCTAATTACCCCCCAAAGGCCCCACCTCCTAGTACCATCACATTGGGAGTTAGGATTAGAACATATACATTTTGGGGAGACACAAACATTCAGTCCATAACAGTCATCATTTCTGTTGATGGTTCTGTTTTTCCAATTTCTCAGGTTGGAAAGCCTTGAGTAATCTTTCACTTGCTTTTATTCTCTAAATCTGTTATTTGGTCAAGATTTCTTTACAAGGGGGTCTCTGATTTGTGGTCTCCAGCCATTGCTCATTTACAGATAAACATGACATCTTTCTATGAGGCTTCTCTAACTCCAAGTCTTGCCCTTCCAATTGACTTGCATGTTGCTTTCAGATTAACCTTCCCAAACCAGGGTTTTCCTTACATCATTCTTCTGTCCTCAAATCTATCTTGGCTCTTTATTGCTTCTCATATAGCATCTACTCTTTTGTCACGTGTTGGGAAATTGCCATAATCTGGCCCATCTGATTTATCTAACCTTATTTTCTATATATGTATATATTTTTTGAGATGGAGTCTCACTCTTGTCACCCAGGTTGGAGTGCAGTGGCCTAATCTCGGCTCACTGCAACCTCTGCCTCCAGGGTTCAAGCGACTCTCCTGCCTCCCAAGTAGCTGTGATTACAGGCACACACCACCATGCCTGGCCAATTTTTGCATTTATAGTAGAGACAGGGTTTCACCATGTTGGCCAGGCTGGCCTCAAGCTCCTGACCTCAGGTGATCTGCCTGACTTGGCCTCCCAAAGGGTCAGGATTATAGGCGTAAGCCACCCACCGCACCTGGCCATTTTCTATTATTCTTAAACCTGGACTTTGTGTGCTAAACTGGGAAGACCAAAATGTAGATATTCACACAGAATTTGGATGAGCTACACTAAGCACTCAACTTAAGGGATAAAGTACTTCTTAATCTCAAATCCTGCTCTGCCTCTGTACTATGTATTTTCCTCCAAGTTAAAGCCTTAATGATGTATAAGAGCTTCTTCAGCAGTTTGCTGTTTCTTGTCTAAAAGTAGGGGCTTCTGGTGATTTTCTCCATTTTCTATCTGTAGCTTCATGTTATGATTAGGGTACAGGGAGAGAGTTATAGATGGGATTCTTCGTCTTTCTTCTATTTGCTACGTTAATTTATTTGATGAGTATATGCTGGGTTTTGGTAAAAATCTTAGAAATAATTATGGCAACTAAATCTATTCCCTTATGAAAAGGAATCCCAGGGATCCTAACCATTCTAACCAATGCAGGATTGTCTAACTGCAAACTGCATTATTCTATGCAAGGCCTAAATGGAGATGATAAATGTTCTCCTGATAAATGTTTTGACTACTGTGAGTCCTAACAGCTTATAATAATTTACTGTGATGGAGCAGAACTGGGAGGAGGTTGGAACGTGTTCAGAGTTCCATATATGTTGAAAGTCATCCTCCCCACTTTTATTATGCAGAGAAGCATAATGAAATATTTTTCTAGTGTTCTGTAAGTCAGATTAAATCATATTGTTTTCATTACTATGTACCCCAGGGATGACAAAGCCACCCAATAGATGTCTAGAAGCTGAGAGTCCTGGTTGCATAAACACACTAGGCCAGTTTCTTCATTATCTTCTGCAATGCCAGGTTCAGGTCCATCTCCAAGTCTTTGTCCAGGCCATCCCCATTTTTTAACTCATGTCTTCCTCACAGCCTGATTAATTCTTGCCCCTTCCTGAAGGCCAGCATTGGTCCAGCTTTTCTATGAAATCTTCCCAATGATCTCAGGCTCTCTGCTAAACTCTCTTTTCATTTATAGCTAGGACCTCATGGTTCAGTTTTTAGATGTCTCTAAAGATAGAAGCTGTGATAGTCATTAGTGCTTTTCAACAAGGATCCCTGGTTCTCACTCATTCTCAGCACATAGTGGGATTTCACTCCACTGCCCACTGGAGTGAGGTGTGGCCTTGTGAATTGCTTTGACCATGCAATGTGAGTGGAATTGACATGTATAATTTCTGGGTGGAGGTAGGAAGAGACCATGTGAGTTACCACACTTCTTTTCTCTGGCACTGCAACAAATTAGAGATGCTCTGTTGGCCTAGGTCACTGAGTGACAATGGTGTGCGAAGCCCCTTGATGATCTGCATTAGAAGGGGAGCATGAACAAGGAAAGAACCTTTGCACAAGCCACTAAGGTTTTGGGGGTCTTTTGTTACTGCAGCATAACGTAGCTGTTCATCCTGATGATGCAGGAACTTCAATGTCTATACTTTGAAATCGATTGCTGGGAGGCCAAAGAACTAACTTATTTATTTCTTTTGCAGATTGAATTCTTTTTCTTTTTTCTTGGCACTGACATTTTCTTTGGAGGTATTGGGCTTGCTAATGGATGATTAAACTGTATGCCATAATATAAGGCAGGATAAAGTTCTGTATAAACTTTTCCTTAATCTAAAGAAAGGCTCTGAGGGAATCATTGTTCTGAGAAACTCCTGCTTACATTTGTAATAACTAATGTCAGGGATCTTCGTCAAAGGAAAGATCTGTGCAAGGAAAAATTTTGTCCAGATCACTACTTTATAAATTTCCCAAAAGCTTACCATCAGCCTAGATCACATGGGAAGGAGCCACAAGTATTTGTATAGGTGGTTAGAAAACACAGGCTGTTGTCTCATGAGCGGTAATGTTTCTCTGACTTGGACACATTCTTGGCTCCTATTGTCATGGCGCTCCTCCAGGACTTAGCTCCCAGTTGATCAGCTTTCCCTGGATGCCAGATGCTTCAACTCAAGCCTAGGGCCACCAGGGACCTGCCCTCGGTGCTTCTTGTGGAGGGTTGCAGCTGCATTTGCATTTGGAGAGAATAGGACTTACTGGTGAATTGATAGCTGAATTGCTTAATTTCCCTTTTGGAAAGACTGGGTAAGGTCTCTTCTTTGGGTAAAGTTATAGACCCCCTGGGTCTCAATTAATGCCCTTGGCTGACATGTTTCCCTGCTGGGTCCCATCCCAGGAGCTACTGGGCTGTTATACCATACATCATTGCTATAAAAGCACTGCAGCCAATAAGGTGTCACAAGGAAATGTAACTGCGATGGCCACTCCAAATGCTGGGAAACCCTCCACTCCATCATCACTTCCGACAGCTTGGTCCTCTCCAACACCATTTGGATTTGTTCATTTCCATTGTCACAGCTATGGCCAAGATTGTAGTCTCCTCAAGCCTGGACCACTCATATGACCTTCCTGGCCAGGCTTTCTGTCGCCCCTAGGCTCTTTCATCTTCCCTTTCCAGGGCCTCATATGGACTGTTCTTGATAGAACTCCTTAGTTGCAAGTAATGGCTAACTTAGGAAAGTGGGTTATCCAAAACCTAAGAACAGGAAAGTGGCTGGATCTCGGGACTAACTGGAACCCAGAAACTTAGAAGCAACCAAAAAAATCTCTCTTCCTCCTTCCTGCTCATCATGCAACATTCTCCTGTGCTCAGCAAGCCAGGGCCTCTGAATCTGCATCATAGGAACCAAGAACTCCACATTCAACCACTGCAGCACCAGGAGAGGGGCAGGTCATGGAAAACAGTCATCCATGAAAACCCTGTAGATAGAGGTGGGGTGGTTGGAAACACTTCCTAGGAGACTGGGGGTGCTTGACAAACAATAGGTGCCTGTTGCCTAAAGCAGCAAGGAGAATCCTCCTTCAGTGGCAATGCTGGCCACACCTGCTGTGCTTTAATCACTAGCCCTCACCCATCATGCCTGTTTCAGATGCTGAGCCTTTACAGATATTACTCACCATCTTGAAATTCTCCTATTCTTTAAGCAGTGATGCTCATCCTCTCCTACAAAATTCACTTTCTGCATGAATATTTTCAGCGAATCTTGCTGTATCCAGAAATCCCTCCTGTTCTTGCTTGCTAGACTTGGGTGAGTACATGAATATGTGCATACAAATACATATGTCGGCTGTGGCCTTGCTCTTCCTGTAGATCTTGGTAGAAGTGATTGGAACCCTCAACTCTCATGGTTTTGGAGTCTCCCAGCCCTCCTGAGCTTCCTATGAATCCCCAAGGGGGCTCAGTTTCCTCTCACACAATCTCTAATCTGCACAGAATTGAATCTGGCACAAAAACCACCTCCTTATTGTTCTCACAAACTAAACCAAACTAACAAATAGCCATATGCACAAAGTATATGATATGATTTAGATCTGGGTCCCCACACAAATCTCATGTTCAATTATAATCCCCAGTGTTGGAGGTGGGGCCTGATGGAAGAAGACTGGATCGTGGAGGTGAAGTTCTCATGAATGGTTTAGCACCATCCACCCTTGGTACTGTATGGTGAGTTAATTCTCATGAGATCTAGTTGTTTAAAAGTGTGTGGCACCTTCCCCTATTCTCTCTTCCTCCTGATCCAGCCCTGTAAGACGTGCCTGCTTCCCTTTTGTCTTCCACAATGATTATAAGTTTCCTGAGGCCTCTCCAATCATGCTTCCTGTACAGCCTGTGGAACTGTGAGTCAGGTAAACCTCTTTTCTTTATAAATTATCCAGTCTCAGGTAGTTCTTTATAGCAATGTGAGAACGGACTAATACAGAAAATTGGTACCAAGGGGTGGGGCATTGCTATAAAGATACTGGAAAATGTGGAAGCAGCTCTGGAACTGGGTAATGGGCAGACTTTGGAACAATTTGAAGGGCTCAGAAGAAAACAGGAAGATAAGGGAAAGTTTGGAACTTCCTAGAGATTTGTTGAATGGTTGTGACCAAAATTGGATAGTGATATGGACAGTGAAGTCCAGGCTGAGGAGGTCTCAGATGGAGACGAGGAACTTATTGGGAACTGGAGTAAAGGTCACTCTTACTATGCTTTGGCAAAGAGACTGGTGGCATTGTGTCCTGTCCCTGCTCTAAGGATCTTTGGATCTTTGGAACTACGGATATTTTGGAACTTTGGATCTTTTGGATCTTTGGATCTTTGGAACTAAGGATCTTTTGGATCTTTTGGAATTTTGACCTTAAGGGTGATGATTTAGCGTGTCTGGCAGAAGAAATTTCTAAGCAGCAAGGCTCAAGATGTTGCCTGGCTGCTTCCAAAAGCCTGTGCTTATATTCACATGGAAAGAAATGACCTGAAACCAGTTCCAGGTCATTTAAAAAGGAACCAGTTCTTTATATTTAAAAAGGAGGCAGAACATAAAAGTTTGGAAAATTTGAAGCCTAGCCATGTGGTAGAAAAGAAAAATCCATTTTCAGGGGAGAAATTCAAAGTCTGCAGAAATGTGCATAACTAAAAAGAAGGTAAATGTTGATAGCCAAGACAACAGGGAGAAGGCCTTAAAGCCATTTCAGAGATGTCCAAGGCAGCCCCTCTTAACACAGGCCTGTAGGCCTAGGAGGAAAGAATGGTTTCCTGGGCCAGGCTGAGGGCCCCACTGCCCTGCACTGCTGCAGGACACTGGTCCCCACATCCTGGCTGCTCCAGCTCCAGCCATGGCTCAAAGGGGCCCAGGTACAGCGGAGGTCACAGTTTCAGAGGGTGCGAACCATAAGCCTTGGCAGTTTCCTGGTAGTGTTAAGCCTGTGGGTGCACAGCGTGCAAAAGCTGGGGCTTGGGAGCCTCCACCTGGATTTCAGAGGATGTATGCAAATGTCTTGATGTCCAGGCAGAAGCTTCCTGCAGGGGCGGAGCCCTTATGGAGAACTGCTCTTATGGTAGTGCAGAGGGGAAATGTGGGGTTGGAGCCCCCACATGGAGTCCCCACTGGGACACTGTCTAGTGGAGCTGTGAGAAGAGGGCCACTGTCCTCCAGACCCCAACATGGTAGATATACCAGTAACTTGTACCCTGCACCTGTAAAAGCTGCAGGCATTCAACACCAGTCCTTGGAGAGCAGCCACAGGGGCTGAGCCCTGCAGAGTCACAGGGGCGGTTCCCAAAGCTCAAGGCTTTGGGAGCCCACTGCTTGTACTAGTGTGCCCTGGATGTGAGACATGGAGTCAAAGGAGATTATTTTGGAGCTTTAAGATTTAATGGCTACCCTGCTGGGTTTCAGACTTGTGTGGGGCCTGTAGCCCCTTTCTTTTGATTCATTTATCCCTTTTGGAATAGGAGTATTTACCCCATGCCTATACCTCATTGTATCTTGGAAGTAACTAACTGTTTTTTTTTTTATTTTACAGGCTCCATATCATGCTCAGCCAAAGAATGCAAGCCTTCACATGGGATGAGTCCATCCTGGGCACCACTATTTGACCCATTTGTCTAAAGCTGGGGTTGGTAAACTATGTCACAAGCTACATCTAGCAGAAATGATTTTTAAAAGTTTAATGGTTGTAAAAAAAAAAAATAGAAGAAGAAGAAGCCGGGCGTGGTGGCTCTCGCCTGTATTCCCAGCACTTTGCGGGGCCAAAGCGGGCGATCATTTGTGGTCAGGAATTCAAGACCACCCTGGCCAACAAGGTGAAACCTCGTCTTCACTAAAAATACGAAATTTAGCAGGGTGTGGTGGTGTGTACCTGTAATCCCGGTTGCTCAGAAGGCTGAGGCAGGAGAATCACTTGAACCTAGGAGGTGGAGGTTGCAGTGAGTTGAGATCATGCCACTGCACTCCAGCCTGGGTGACAGAGCAAGATTCTGCCTCCAAAAAAAAAAAAAAAAAAAAAGAGACCAGTCACGGTAGCTCACGCCTGTAATCCCTACACTTTGGGAGGCCGAGGCAGGCGGATCACGAGGTCAGAAGATCGAGACCATCCTGGCTAAGACAGTGAAACCCCATCTCTACTAAAAATACAAAAAAAGAAAAAAAACTTAGCCAGTGTGGTGACAGGCACCTGTACTCCCAGCTACTTGGGAGACTGAAGCAGGAGAATAGCGTGAACCCAGGAGGTAGAGCTTCCAGTGAGCGGAGATCCTGCCACTGCACTTCAGCCTGGGCAACAGAGTGAAACTCCGTCACAAAAAAAAAAAAAAAGGAAAGAAAACAGAGATACAGAGACAGTCCACAAAGCCTAAAATATTTACTATTTCTCTCTTTCTAAGGAAAGTTTGCTGATTCTCATTCTAGAACTAACTGAGTATACAGGGAAGTCAATCATAAAAAAAAAAAAATCACACATACAGCATCCCCAGAATGGATGAGGTCCTGGAGCACTGGGTGAACATGTTACCTTTCCATTTTTTGAGAAGTGCTGTTTCCCTTCCTGGCAGAAAGCCAAGATGACCCTCCTCAGGTCTTAGAAGATGCAGAGCTCTCAGATTATAAAATGGTACACCCTGTCTCTGTCTCTCTCTATAAACACACATATTATACATCTAATTTAATTTATAATAACCTATACCTTATATCTATATATTATTGTGAATTAAATTAGAAAAAGTGAATAAGGGAATGAGAATTACAGATCCAATTATAATATGTGATTTAAACACATATGGAGCCTGGACTTGTCTTCCTCTCCCAGTCAAGTGTAGCTACGGCATCAATTAAGATTTAGATGATGTTCTCAGGTCTGGGGAATGAATTGCTGAGTGCCAGGAAAATAATGCTCAAGTGTCTGTGCACGCACGGAGCTAGCTGGACGCCGCTCTGACAGATTTCCTTTGTATATCAAGCATCTGAGCTCTGCAGAAGTCTCTTCTTAAAGTCATCCCGAAGCCCCTGAGTCCTCAGATTCCTGTAGTATCTTAATGTTTTTAAACCCCTCTGTTAACATAAAGTTTAAATATTTTTTGCTCATACTGTCTATGTGTCTGAAAAATGCTAAAATATATTGAAAGATGGGGAAATATACTTGAGAATCTTTATATTTACTTTAAAATGAGTGTGGGATACTTTCTTCTTCCAGGCTCTCTCTGGGGCTAACTCTGGCTCTAGCCTGACATTGCAGTGTGGTCAGCAGTTTAGTAATGTCGAACTTGACCTAACTAAGTCTGATTTTTACTAAATCAAGAACTCTACTAAAAGATGTAAAAATGTGAATGATTGCTGTTTGCCACCTTGGAGAATAGCAGTGTTAAATCAGAACATTCTCTCATCTTAGAGATGTTACTAACAGGTG
Organism: Piliocolobus tephrosceles; assembly: GCF_002776525.5. NCBI lineage: Eukaryota > Metazoa > Chordata > Mammalia > Primates > Cercopithecidae > Piliocolobus > Piliocolobus tephrosceles. Next base: position 60,925,821 of record NC_045438.1, on the reverse strand, counting down.
ACATTTGAATGCTGTTTCAGAGGAATGGGATTATACTGAATATTTTTCCAATATTTCTTTCATTGTCACAAGGCGAGAAACAACTGGCAATGTTCTAAGGGCTTAATATGCATTCATTTGATTCTCACATCTCATGAAGCAGGTGCTGTCGTGAGCCCCATTTGACAGGTGAGGAAACTGAGGCACAGATTGGTTAAACAGAAGAGCCCAATTTCAAAGCCTGATAATTTCGTTTCAGAGCTTGTACCCTTTCCTGGCTTAATCCAGACATTCCTAGAATCCCTAATTATGTGCTGGAAGAGTGATTCTCGATCTAACTGCAAATACTTTGTAGTTATATGTAGAAGTGGAGTTGGGTTCCAGGCTCAGAAAGTTATAAACAAGTTTGTCACTTGCATAACTGTCTGCTGGAACATTGAAAAGTTCCACAAGGTCGTCTTCTGCATTGTGGGACCTCTAGTATTCCAGGCCTCCACCCACTAAATAAGGTCACACACCATCTTCATGACTATCAATAAAGTAAAATAGGGCCAGGCGCAGTGGCTCATGCTTGTAATCCCAGCACTTTGGGAGGCCGAAGTGGGTGGATCACGAGGTCAGGAGTTCGAGACCAGCCTGGCCAACATGGTGAAACCCTGTCTCTACTAAAAATACAAAAATTAGCCAGGCATGGTGGTGGGAGCCTGTAATCCCAGCTACTTGGGAGGCTGAGGCAGGAGAATCACTTGAAACCTGAAGGCGGAGTTTACAGTGAGCCGAGATCGTGCCACTTCAGCCTGGGCGAAAGAGCAAAACTCTGTCTCAGATAAATAAATAAATAAATAAATAAATAAGGCCCCTACACATTTCCAAAATGCTCTCTAGGGGGCAGTATCCTTCCATTAAGAACTATTGGTTAGCTTTTTGATGGTGACGTTAAAGCATCATTTCTCTAGAGTAAATCAACCTGGATAACAGTTCTATCCGCAGGCAAATGTCTGTATTTCTACATGAGCATGAAGAAGCGAGTGCACTGTGGAGGGGATATGAATAATATCTCCCTCCCTTCCCAAATAAGGGAAGCCAGCCCATACCCGCACTCACATGAGGCTGTCCCCCAGGATGGCACAGTAAGAGGAGACTTGAGAGAGTGTCCTGCTGTTTTGGTTGTGTGTGATGTTAGTGACTGTGTCGTAAGAACCAAAGCTGATGCTTGACTGGAGCGTGCTAGAATCCAATCACTTAGAAGTGGATCTGCCAGAAAATATACGAGATTGAGTTTTGGAAGCAATGCTGGAAACTGTGGCTGGCGAAGGTAGACCGAGCTTTGCTTTCCAATATCTGCAAGGGGCTGACTTTCCCGAAGCCTGTGTATGTCAGGGCACCCTCCAGCTTTCATATTGAGCCAGATGTTCCCACTTCCTTTTGATTATCTTGCTGCTGGAGAAAATCACCACTCTGGGGGATGAAATACTTCCCAATGACTTGGAAATTGTGATAGTAACTTGTACTTGATGAATCATGAGTTGTTACCACAGGCCCCACAAAGACCCACAATACACGCCAAAGAGGGGCACCAAAACCACCCCGGTGGTATGGACAGAAGCACATGGTTCCCTCATTTTGAACACTCTCTGTTTCAAAGATATGAAGAATGTCTCCCTCCCTTCCCAAATTGTTTTCTCCCAGGGAATCTCCACATTATGACATCTTCACAGGTGCAGTTAACTGTTTTCTTTAAATATGATTGGCCACAGAGGAGAGCTAGGTCCTAAGTCCTACGGCCCCAACCCACCCCGCTGAGAGGTTGGTGTGTGGCTTCTGTTTTGGGAAAGAGGAGGTAGGCGGTTCCATGACTCCCCCACTTCCCCCAGCTCTCTTGGCAAGGCTATTGGCAGAGTGGAGCTTGCCCCGCTCTGGACTCAGTTCTCATTTGCTACATTAGGCTGCTTCATCTGGCTCCAATGGGAAGATTCTTGGAAAGTTCTAAACTGGGTTACAGCCAGATTTTAGGCTGCCATTAATTGATTATTCAGAGCTAAAATTAGAGAAAATACATTATAATGAATTTTACCATGTCAGAACCACCAATATTTAAAAATATTTCATGAATGTAATTGCTGGTGTGAAATATACTTGCTAAACCATCCCACCACTAAAGGAAAATCTTGAACTGAAATTCTTGATTTCAGGAAACAAACTATAAATTTCAACAGATAGTGGTTTGCCTCACTGAATAGACACAGGCTTCAGGACTCAGGAGGCTGGTTTTAGGATCTTAGTCCCTCTATTTACCAGCGGAGGGTCCCAATAAGTTACTACCTCCCTGGGTCTCAGGTTTCATATCTGCAAAGTGTGGTTAAAAATATCTGCTTTGCAAAATAGTGTTTTGCACAAGGCTAACTGATGGAGAGAGAGAGAGTTAAAGACCAAACTGATAATTTTGTGAGCAGCATGGAATAGCAATTGGGAAATTAATTTATTATGCCCTGTTTGTCATTAACCAAATTAAATGTTTATTTAGCTATGGTATTGTGTCTTGATAACGGCACCCCCACAAGAGAAAATTTTAAATGTTGTCAATTAGATTTTGGTATCAAAAATTTTGATAAGGTATTAAAATGTGGTACCTAATTTTGAATGTCAAAAACTGTGTGGATATTCATATAGCCACAAAAGTTTGTATACAATTTTAGAGGGTCCACAGACCACTGAATTCCATGCCAGGATCCCTTGAGGATCTAAGGACCTTGTGTTTGGAATCTCAGAATACTCCTTACTGAGAGATAACTTTTATACTTGGGGTGCTAGATTTTGATAATCATTGTCAGGATTTGATTTTATTGTAAGCTAACATACGCAACCAATTGCTTGTTAAAAGAGAGCCAAGATCATGGAAAAAATAAATCTGCTCCAAAATGATGTATTGTCTGTTTGTTCTCTGCAAATGCTTGGTGAAGGAGGGAAATATTTCAGAGCGGTGTTTACTATACTGGGTATTCCTAACAAGCTGTGGTTTCGAACATTCCCTAGGGCAGCTCACTTTGTCTCATTGCTTGGAATGATCTCTGCCAGTGTGGGGCCGTTTACAGAAAGGAGGGGATGGGTTAGAGATGGATCTGAGCTATTAAATCATGTTTTCTGGGGACTTGGCCTCTTGGTGGCTTTGTTGTTTTTGGATAGTTGTTCTTGGGAGGGTGGGAAAGAGAAGGTGTATGAAGCTGCCTGCTGCTCGGAAGAAATTGTTTTATTTCTCTTGCATTGCATATGTGTCTAAAACTTACTCCCTGGGTTATGCTTATTTATCATTCCTACCTTTTGCCAGTTGATTTACCAGATCTGTACCTATCTGAGATTAGCATCATTCAGGGAGAGTATTGTTTGCGCTGAACTGAAGGACTTCGAAGCTAGCTATGGAAATGAGGGCACTTAGGGGAAAGAAGATCTGTAAGTGATCTTGGCCAAAGTCGCTTTGCCTCTCAGGCTTTGGTTCTTCCCTTGTAAAACTAAATCCACTGTTCACCCATGTAGTGATTTTGCTCAATGCAACACATTTATTAACAGCTACTATTTTCCAGGAATGTTCTAGGTACTTGGAACAGATTAGTAAACACAGATCACTGTTCCCCTCAGGGGAGTGGGTGGCAGGATTGGGATTGTAATTGTTCCCAGGATGAGCTAGAGAAGGAGGCATTGGAAAAGGCCTTGACTTGGGAGATAGGACAAGCTTTCCAGGCAGAGAGAACAGCCAGAGCAATGGCCCTGCATCCAGGGTAAGACTCATCCTTGGAGGAGTAGCAAGGGGGCCAGCGTGGCTGCAGCTGCAGAAGCAGGTAGGGAGGGGAGGGTATGAGGTCGAAGGCCCAATGGGAGGTGGAGACAGCTCTGCGGACACCATGCTTGGCAAATGATGCTTGGGCTGGGTTTCAAGCCCCATCCATGCCTGAGGCCATGAGCAGCCTACACAATGTGTGGAATTGGAGGCGAGGGTGCCCTGAGTAGCCCCGCATCAATTTATCTAAAAAGGAAAGATGGAGGTCACTTTTCCCTAGGCCATGGTGGCTTTGACTTCCATGGGATTGCCAACAGCCTCTGGACACGTAAGTCCCATTTCTGAATCCCCACTACCTCCAACTCCTTCCACATAGTCCCTTGCTTCTATACAAAGGGCTCCCAGGGTCTCATATGTTCGCAAGTGACCACAGTGATCCTGCTGGCTCCCCAGGGCATCGTTTTTCTTTGCCACTTCCAAAGCTTGCCAGCATCACTGAGAGCATGTCATTAGCCAGGGGTGCCTCTAGGTCCTTGTGCAGAGCTCTTGCCCCCAGGGTCAACCGTCTGTCCTAGGGCATCATGGGCAGCACAGGCTCTCTCATGAGGGTTCCTGACCCTTGTGACGGACTCTGAGCTGGGATCCTTGTTGCAGAAGCCATCCAGAGTGGAAGGAGCAGAACATGACTATTGGAGTCAGAAAAAACAAGACCTACACTGAATCCATTTGCCATTAGCTTTTAGCTTCACAGTGAATTGGCTGTACAACCTTGGGCTTGTTGCTAAACTTTATGTTTAAAATGGGACTTATAATAGCACCTCATCCCTACTCATGGCAGTTTTGTAAGGAGTAAACGACACAATACATATTAAGCACTTAGCACAGTGGCTGGCACATAATAATTACTCTATAAATATGTATTTTAAACCTTCCAAATTTTCTGGAACAGTACTAATCTAACATATTTTCTTGAGAAACAGATGTGAAGTACAAATTAATACAACATTTGTATTTTTTAAGTTGGTGATGCATATGAAGAGATTTAAAATGTTTTTATCCTATTATGCAGTATTTCTGCTTCTTGATCATACTGTGGAAATTTCCAAAACTGTGAACAAAGATGTATGTATAACAGTGTTTGCCACAGTATTTTTAATAATAGTGAAAAAAAGATGGCAACTACATATTTGATGATATGTGTAGTGGGTAAAAATAGTTATATATTCTATCTCTGCATATACAGCATTATATACAGCAGCCATTAAAAAGAAGCTCTACAAAGAATATTTAATGATGTGATAAAATCCTTGTAACATGGATTTAATTGGAAAGTTCGGGAAGAAAAATTATATATACAGTGTGATACTCAAGTGGATAAACATTATCCTGTATTACTGATAAAGATGGAAAAGAAATATGAATGAAAATATTAATAATGGATATTTCTGGGTAGTGGGACTGCAGATGTTTTTAGTTTCTTCTTTGACCTTTCTAAAGTCTCTAAAATGAACATGGATTGCTTTTTCAAGAAGGAAAAAAGCAATGCACTTTAAATAGTGTGGTAAGTACACACATACTTATCAGACCATGTGTCTGGAATTTTATTTGGAAAATATGGTTACAGTAAATATAGGTCAACTACTTTCCAAGATTTTTTTAATTGGAAACTTTTGAAAAACTTCAAAATGAATTATTTCCTGGGCTATATCTGGATGTGAAGGGAAAATAAAATTTTAAAGAGGCGGGGTATTGCTTTCAACATTCCCATGTACAAATAACTATCTTCTTGGCTTTTGGGACAGTATCAGGGTGGGGGTTTCTGTGTGTGTGTGTGTGTGTGTGTGTGTGTGTGTGTGTGTTTAGCAATAACCCAGAAGTCTCCAGTATCATCAGGGCCAAGGGAAAAAACTTAACTTTAGAGAAAACAGCTTTCCCTGACTTCAGTATTTTATCAGTTTGGCAACAGGAAATGCGGATGGAAACTATGTTTTTTCTGGGAATGGTATCCCTTGACCGACATAGCTAAATCAGGCAACCATATTTCAAATAATGTCCTTTATTTTTAGAGAGCTTAAAATAAAGGAACCCCCAGTACAAAAATAACATAAAAATGGCATAGTTCAGCACTTCTCAAGGTTCAACATTCATAAGAATCACCCAAGCAGCTTGAAAAAATGTGGCTGGAGCCTAAGATTCTGCATTTCCATCCATCTTCTGGGTCATGGTAGTGCTCCCAGGCAGTGGTGATGCTCCCTGGTGGTGGTGGTGCTCCCGGGTGGTGGTGATACTCCCTGGTGGTGGTGACACTTCCTGGTGGTGGTGGTGCTCCAGGGTGGTGGTGGTGCTCCCAGGCAGTGGTGATGCTCCCTGGTGGTGGTGGTGCTCCTGGGTGGTGGTGATACTCCCTGGTGGTGGTGACACTTCCTGGTGGTGGTGGTGCTCCCAGGCAGTGGTGGTGCTCCAGGGTGGTGGTGGTGCTCCCAGGCAGTGGTGATGCTCCCTGGTGGTGGTGGTGCTCCTGGGTGGTGGTGCTCCAGGGTGGTGGTGGTGCTCCCGGTTGGTGGTGATGCTCCCAGGTGGTGGTGGTGCTCCTGGCTGGTGGTGGTCCTGGGTGGTGGTGGTGCTTCCAGGCAGCAGTGATGCTCCCAGGTGGTGGTGGTCCTCCTGGGTGGTGGTGGTGTTCCCCAGTGCTGGTGTTCCTGGGTGGTGGTGATACTCCCTGGTGGTGGTGTTCCTGGGTGGTGGTGGTGCTTCCAGGCGGTGGTGATGCTCCCTGGTGGTGGTGGTGCTCCTGGGTGATGATGGTGCTCCCAGGCAGCAGTGGTGCAGCTGCTGGAGGAGAACCACACTTTTGTAAATTTCCTAGAAGGACATGAAGTGCAGGCTGGGATGTTGCCTTATCCCTTTACAAAGAGTGCCACAGAGGACCTCAGGCCCTAGTGCAGCTAACTCTGTGCATCAGATTCACCCCGTGTGCTTTCTAAACACACAGGGATACACCTCAGCTCCAGTTTACAAGGTGTTGACCAGTGAGTGGGCTCAGGCGTCCGTTTCTTAGAAGGTCTCAGGTGAATCACAGGCACAGCTGTCCAGTGAGAGTTGAGAACTCCTCGCCTGGCTCCGTCTCGGCCCCCTTGGGGGGCCAGCCTCAGTGGTGGGGGGAGGTTTCTGCATCTCTTGGCTGTCGCGGCACCCTTCACCTTTACTCAGGAGAGCCACTTGCTTGGAGCATGTTTTCAGCCTTAGGTATCTTTGTTCTAGAAGAATCCTCAGAATGAGATACAGGGTCCTGACCCAGCTCTCCCAGCGCCACTGCCAAGTGGGCATTTCCCAGGCATACCTCCTGGTAGACTCAATGAACAGCCATTTGGAAAACATTGGCAGATTAAAGTAGAATCTGGCATTTTTGTGATACCCGCTCAATGCATTAGGAAACTAGTAGAGGATTTAGAAAACATTTATGGCTTGGGAAAACATGTCTCTAAGAAATTCCAGAAAGTTCCAAATTTGGATTTTCTTTTAGAGATAGAAGTTAATAAATGCTAAAAATTCAATGCCCTGCCCTCTTCATTAGTAAGATGGAAATATCTGGGAAACTGTATACGAGAAAATGGTTTAGATTCCAAAAGGATAATTTCTCTGAGCTCCATTAATATATCGATTTTG
>NC_045438.1:60902649-60918394 GCF_002776525.5 Piliocolobus tephrosceles | reverse complement strand
ATAACATTAAGTTTGTCATCTTAAGCATTTTTAAAAATTATACTTTAAGTTCTGGGATGCAGGTGGAAAATGTGCATGTTTGTTACATAGGTATACATGCGCCATGGTGATTTGCTGCACCCGTCAACCCGTCATCTAGGTTTTAAGCCCCACATGCATTAGGTATTTGTCCTAATGCTCTCCCTCCCCTAGCCTCCCACCTCGACAGACTCTGGTGTGTGATGATCCCCTCCTTGAGTCCATGTATTCTCATTGTTCAACTCACACTTATGAGTGAGAACATGCGGTGTCTGGTTTTCTGTTCTTGTGTTGGTTTGCTGAGAATGATGGTTTCCAGCTTCATCCATGTCCCTGCAAAAGACATGAACTCATTCATTTTCATGGCTGCATAGCATTCCATGGTGCATATGTGCCACACTTTCATTATCCAGTCTATCATTGATGGACATTTGGGTTGGTTCCAAGTCTTTGCTATTGTGAATAGTGCTGCAATAAACATACGTATGCATGTGTCCTTATAGTAGAATGATTTATAATCCTTTGGGTATATACCCAGTAATGGGATTGCTGGGTCTAGTGGTATTTCTGGTTCTAGATCCTTGAGGAGTTGCCACACTGTCTTCCACAATAGTTGAACTGATTTACACTGCCACCAACAGTGTAAAATTGTTCCTATTTCTCCATATCCTCTCCAGCATCTGTTGTTTCCTGACTTTTTAATGGTCACCATTCTAACTGGTGTGAGATGGTATCTCATTGTGGTTTTGATCTGCATGTCTCTAATGACCAGTGATGATGAACTTTTTTTCATATGTTTGTTGGCCACATGAATGTCTTTTCTTGAGAAGTATCTGTTCATATCCATTGCCCACTTTTTGATGGGGTTGTTTTTTCTTTTCTTGTAAATTTGTTTAAGTTCCTTGTAGATTCTGGGTATTAGCCCTCTGTCAGATGGATTGGATTGCAAAAATTTTCTACCATTCTGTAGGTTACCTGTTCACTCTGATATTAGTTTCTTTTGCTGTACAGAAGCTCTTTAGTTTAATTAGATCCCATTTGTCAATTTCGTCTTTTGTTGCCATTGCTTTGGTACTTTAGTCATGAAGTCTTTGCCAATGCCTATGTCCTGAATGGTAGTGTCTAGGTTTTCTTCTAGGGTTTTTATGGTTTTAGGTTTTCCGTTTAAGTCTTTAATCCATCTTGAGTTAATTTTTGTATAAAGTGTAAGGAAGGGGTCCAGTGTCAGTTTTCTGCATATGGCTAGCCAGTTTTCCCAGCATCATTTATTAAAAAGGTTAATAAATGTTTTTCTCAGGTTTGCCAAAGATCAGATATTTGTAGATGTGTGGTATTTTTTCTGAGGCCTCTGTTCTGTTCCATTGGTCTATACATCTGTTGTGGTGCCAGTACCATGCTGTTTTGGTTACTGTAGCTTTGTAATATACAAGCCTTGTAGCCCTCTTCTGCCAGGTATTTCCCTATCTCCTGTCTTTACCACCTGTACCATCTGGACAGTTGATGACCTATGTTGCCACAAGGGTATCGCCTTTGCTTCTTCTGTGATCTGCTTTGTTGCTTTGTCTCCAGGAGAAGCCAGTCATCGGGGAAGGAAGAGGGAAGTGGATCCCAGCGGACTCTGCTTCCTGTGCAGCCCCACTCAGCAGATGTCCCCCACTGCCCGCATCCAGCAGACTTCTCTCTTCTATTCAGTGCAGTTAGGGCTTTTCCCACTGAGATGTGTTACCTACCACAGAGCCTCATATATAAATGCACAAGCCTCCTTGGCAGAGAATGTCCCTGCTTCCTTTGAACACAAAGTTTTCACTCTTGAATCGCCTGGACTTTGAGCCATATGAAGGTGGAGTGTGAGCAGACCCTGTAGCTGGCAGCCCCCAGGGGACAGGGTCAGTGGGCAGAGCCCACTGCTATGTTGAGAGAAGACAGAAAACCCTGCCTGGGTCCCATCTCCCTAGTCAACAAGCAGCAGATTTTTAAGCACAAATGTCCTCCCTGCCTCTTGCCCTCTTTAGCAAAGTACAGAGATTCTAGAAGCCTAAACAGGAGGGTAGTGTTTCCTGGCAGCACGGACTACTCCTGACCTGACCAAGTGATGGCCTAGGTGGCAGGGCTCAGCTCTTTTGGAGGTTGGAGTGTGAAGCCACTGAGATTTGGCAGAATGAAGAGATGTTGCATGAAGGATGGGAAAATGCAAAAACGTACGAGGCCCTAGAAGTCAAAGATTGGAAGCCAAGAAGAACAAACGGAAGTACTTGGTAGAAAAATGGAAGCAGAGCAAAAGGTGAGGGAGAGCAGAAGATCAAAGTGCTCTGAAATTTCATTCAAACTGTGCTTAGTTTCCCAAACATTTTGAAGGGAACACAGATTGAGCTCAGCTTTGAGCAGTTTAAAGAATCACCAACCCATAACAAAATATAAACTCTAGGCTGTTCTGTCCTTTGTGGGCTTTTTTGTTTTGTTTTGTGGGGGACGGGCTTGTTTGTTTATTTTTTGAGATAGGATCTCTCTCTCTGTTGCCCAGGCTGATTGCAGTGGCGTGATCTCAGCTCACTGCAGCCTTGACCTCCTGGGCTCAAGTGATTCTCCCGCCTCAGCCTCCTGAGTAGCTGAGACTATAGGTGTGTGCCACCACGCCTGACCCTTTGGTTTTAACATAAGAACCTAAAGGAGTCAAAGGGAAAGAGGAACTTTAAGAAGTCTCTGTATTAGACATAACAGCTATAAGCAACATGGGCTACATTCAAATCTTGATTTTAACACACTAACTGCAAAAAAAAAAAAAAAAAGTCTAGCTCTGAGACAATTGAGGAAATGCAAATATCAAGTGGATAGTAACTGTTGATAAGGAATCCTTGTTAATGTTGTTAGGTGTGATTATGTAAAAAAAGAAAAAAGAAAAGAAATGCTATCAATTAGGACTTCTGAACTATTTACAGCAAAATGACACGATATTTAAAATGTGCTTTAAAATAGTCCAGAAAAAAGTGTGTGTGTGTGACAGAGAGAGAGAGAAAAAGAGAGTGTGTATGAGAGAGAGTGTGTATGCGTGTGTCTGTTTATGTGAGAGAGAGAACAAAGAAAGATTAGAAAAGTATTGAAATAGTTGTTAAAACTGGATAATGGGTAAACACAGGCTCACCATCATATTTTCTCTCCTTTTGTCTGTGTTTGACATGTTCCATAATAAGATTTTTTTTTTCCTTCCAAGAAGTCTGTATTGACTTAATCACACAACAGCATCAACATGTTAGCACCAAGTACTGCGAGAGACAGCGTCCCACACAGGCCCTCCAAGCACTGCGTTCCATTGACTTGACTAAACAGAATGTACAGCATGCTGTAAACAGATCTACAATATACAGTTCTGAGAGAAGTTGCCACAGGCACAAGTTCTGTGCAGGCAGCCTAGGGTGGTAGGGGCACCTTTCTTTCTGCTGAAGATGTTTACTATTTTTTTTTTTGAAAGTAACATAACTTTAAAGATTGATACATGAGGCATTCTGCCCAGAGGTCCAGATTTTACAAGCAGTGTAAACATTCACCACTGGTGGCCAGGATGCTCCCCCGTCTGGGGTCATTCATGTGCAGTTCACAGACCCACTCAATGCTCAACCAGGAGCAAATGAAGGAGGTGGCAGGCCAGCCTGTGCCAGGGCAAGACTGTCCGCGAAAGAGAACATCTCCTCCTGTTTCAAAGGCATCTGCAGGACAGTCTCCTGTGGGTACAACCTAAGACCTCAGGCACAAGGGTTCCATGTCCCTGTGGTTTTACCCTGCAGTTTCCTTGCTTGTTACTGCCTCTTGCTGGGCCAAGAGAAAAATCTACTGTGTACTACTCTGACCCTTAGACTTTATTCCCTAAACCTGCTTCAAAGTCTTCCTTCTGCCTCTTTTCTTTCCCAGCTCTGAAAACTGCCAGCATTGTTTGCCACTTTTAGGGTTTTACCTGAATTATTAGCATCTTTCTTTGGTTGCTAGACAAGACGGACACCGCTAACACTAAGACTCGAGGCATATGTTCCAGTGTCTAGCAATTTATTTCTATGAATAACAGATCCAAAAGTCCTTTGAAAACATGCATGCTTCCAGACAAGCATGTATGGTTAATATCAATACCTGTCACAAGAGCTCCAGTTCATGGCAAGGCATAGAGTCATATTTTGCTCTCATGTGTGGGCTAAGGAGTTACAGGTGAATGAATCATAGCGCTTCCAAGTTAGCAGGAGCTTTAGGAGATGTTTATTACAGTTCTCTAGCCTGTGCCCAAATCTGCCCATGCATCAAACAGAATCAAGTCATCGAGTCATGAACAGTTGCATGATTTGAACCTCTTTAGGGGTGAAAAGTGATGCTTAGGTGAGGGTGCCTACAGGGAGCACAGAGTGGATCCTGATTTAGATTAAGGGGCCAGTTTAGGGAGCAAGGTGCCGACATTTAGCATAGATCACAGCATAAAAAGGACTGTATATTTTAAAATTATTTTTGCAATGTAATGCAAAATTTTGCTCCCAATGTTACATTCTAATTTTGCATTTAATGTTTCTTCATGATCAATCTCCTCATTCAGTTCTTACAACATTTACTTTGTTATTCCACTATACAGACAATGGCTTTTAAAGTCAGCCATTTGCCTACATAAAAACTAACGGCTTCTGTCACTTCTGGTTGAACAAATTTGAAACTTTTACAAAATTCCAGGAAATAGCAATATAATATGCCAAAAAGCTGGCGGAAACAGATAGGTTTTTAAGCATATATTTTATAAACATTATTAAATGACTTATCTGATAAGTCAATCCAGTAAAATAAACCATGTGTTTGAAAAGCATATATTAGAATACTAAGACAGCAAAAATGTTTACAAGTACTAAATTATTAACCATTTTTTTTTTTTTTGCTATTGGTTAAGAAACATTCAGCTATTTTAAAATAGCCGTTTGCCTGAAAAAGTAAATCACACTGGCTGTGAAAATTAAAGCTTTTCTTCACACTTTATATTGCTGTTTCTTCATATTTACTGGCTTTCACACTATTTCTTATGCAGTCTCTGATAGTATATTTACATATATGAATGTAAATTGATTGTACAATTCAAATATGTTATATAGATATAATTGAAGCCAGCTGAACATTTTCCCCAAAGATTAATGTATGAACAAAGAAACTAATAATATAATTGAAGATAGGAATGTCTGTAGATTAATAAATTGATATATGTATCTGTCTGGGTGTAAATTTAATCCTAGGGTTTAAGTTAAAGTGAGTGAAATATCTCCTTATTGTTTTTCTATCTTTTGCTCCTCTTATCACCAGATGACAGTGAATGTTAAATAGACATCAAATATATCCTTGCCAATGTGTTGGTGAACCAATACAATAATTTTACCTTCTGTATAGTAACACCTTTTGTCAGCTAAAAGTGCACAAGTCTTGCCTGGCACGGTGGCTCACGCCTGTAATCCCAGCACTTTGGGAGGCTGAGGTGGGCAGATCACGAGGTCAGGCGTTCGAGACCAGCCTGACCAACACGGTGAAACCTGATCTCTATTAAAAATACAAAAACTAGTCAGGCATAGTAGCACAAGCCATAATCCCAGCTACTCAGGAAGCTGAGGCAAGAGAACTGCTTGAACCCAGAAAGCAGAGGTTGCAGTGACCCGAGATCGTGCCATTGCACTCCAGCCTGGGTGACAGGGTGAGACTCCGTCTCAAAAAAAAAAAAAAGTGCACAAGTCTGTAGGACAATGGCTCTTAGTCTTTTTTGTTTTTCATCTCCTTCAAATGTCATCACCTTGGCAGGTGCCTCTGCTATCTGCACATACAAATTTCTACACCTAAGCTTAAGTGTAATAACATTGAAATTCTTTGTGCATGAGGAAAACAAGGGTGTGCAGAGGAGCAAGCATGGACTGTAAACTTAAACAGTCTAGATTTGAATTCCATCTCCACATTGGGCAAGGTTTTAAATATCAGATTCTCAAGTTCCACATCTGTAGGATGTAGATGATAACACACCTACCGTGAGGGTTATATACTGTTTAGAGAGCGTTGTATCTAATAGGGACACAATAAATAATCACTGTAATTATCATTATGTTTATTTCATGAATATGATTTGTTCAGTCCAGCAGACATTTATTGAACATCTGCTATGCACTAGATATGGCGACAGTTACTGGCAATAAAGAGATGAAGAAGATAGAATTGTTGTACTCTAGAAGCTTCTAATCCATTGGAGAAGACAAACAGATTATGCAGTGTGGTCAGTGATATAATAAAGGGCACCTGAGAGGAATGGCAGAGCCAGGACATTTCGGAGGGTAATTATCAAAAGTAAGATGCCATTGACTGTGGCTGGTGCCAGTATCCCAGGGGAGATAAGACCTAAGCTAAGATGGACCAGCCAATACATCATAGAAAACCCAAAGGACCAAGGGCTCAAAAACGAAGCAGTGTAAGACCGCCCAGTGATAGCACCAGGGCCATCCTGGAGGGGAGATATTTTGGGGTCAGTTTTTTATACAAGTGAACTCTTCCAGTGTAGTCGTCCTGAAAAGTTCCACAAGGGAGGCAGAGATTGAGCAAAATTTTCAAGTGTGGATTTTACTTCAAGATACCAGAAAGGGAAATTGTGCCTTTTATAGGTGAGATAGTTGGAATGGGCAAGATGCAAGGATAGGACAAGGACGAGTAGGTTGATCGGAAAGGTAAGTGGGCACAGGACTTAGAAGGACATTGAATATCTGGCTAAGGGGTTTGGCTTTTATTCCATGGGTAAAGAGTGGGAGTTCGAGAGACTGCAAGGAGGCATCCCGGTTACCCAGCTCTGTGCAAGGTAATGACACCCATGTGGGGTGCTAATGTCCAGCAGTGGATGGGACAGAAGGAAGAGAGAGAAACAGGAGACACTGGAAAGAATAATCAAGAGAGCTGGATGTCTTACCAAATATGGTGGTTCAGGGGAGGGAGCAGGGAAAGGGGGTGCCAAGATTTCCCTCTGGGTAATTATCTAAAAAGATGGTGCCTTCAACAGAAAATAATCACATTGTATGGAACAGGGAGGTGGATTGGGTGACGATAAATGGATGAACTTAGTTTTAGTGTTAATTTTAAAGTGATGCCAGAGATCTGAGATCTCCTCAGATCCCAGAGGAGAGAAGGTGCTATCAAGGGTCATTTCACCTACGCATGTATGTGTTAGTCTTTTCACTCACTCACTCATTCATTCAATCTTTTCTGTCACTCATTCTTTTGCTCTTCATTCACCTACCCATTATTCTATGCTATGCCATGCCATGCTATTCTATTCTATGCTGTGCTGTGCTGTGCTATGCTATTCTATGCTATGCTGTGCTGTGCTGTGCTGTGCTATGCTATGCTATGCATGCTAGTCTATGCTGTGCTGTGCTATGCTATTCTATGCTATGCCATGCTAACCTATGCTGTGCTGTGCTATGCTATGCTATGCTATGCTATGCTATGCTATGCTATGCTATGTTATTCTTCATTCATTCTATCCTTATTAGAATCTCCATTCAGTGCGAGGCATAACGTTATTGACAAAAGGGACAAGACACACCCTACCCACAAGGAGCTCGTAGTTGAAAGGTCCCATTTTTACTTATAAGCATCTTGATTTTCACCAACTTCTCCCCAAATGACCAGCTCGGTTTCCTTTTCTGTCGATATAAGCTGCCAATGCTGGATGTAGAACTGAAATGTTTCAGGTTTGCTGTGAAGCAAAGGCCCATGGAAAGGAACGTGGAATTATATTTTCTGACCATTCTAAGACATTTGTTTCTTTTAAATTTAAAACAGATAGAAAGGATATTTGCCAGCTAGTTTTCCAGACAGAGATCATATTTGAGTGGGACTTGCAAGTGAGAGCCGCCCAAAGGTATTTACCGTTCTGGGGTTACCTGCTGAGGACACACTGACTTTGGGGCGGAAGCAAAGGCGGAACCGACCTTAAGAGTCCCACCAGGCAGGTGCGTCCCTGCTTGTCCAAACTGCTGTGGGGGAACTGGCTGGGGGAAACCGAGTCTCGCAGTGGATCTGCCTGTGAAAATCCTATCTTGGTCCCTGTGCTTGTTTCGCACATGGATCTTCTCTTCGTGCATCTGGTCAATAGTTTATTCCCAAGAATGTGAAGTCATTGTTGGCCAGAGAACTTCAGCCCTTGGAATTTGGTCTTTAACTCCTGCGTGAGTGTCTGGTTGTCTGGATTTCTTGCGTCTTTGGTGTCCCCGGGGCTTGCCTCCAAGGAGGCAGGTGTTGGGACACACCGTGGGGCAGAGCTGAGGACATGGCGAAAGACTCTGAATTCTCTGCTGCGGTGTCATGATTTACAAACATGATCTTCATGTGTTGCATGTGTTGGCAGGGTTGCCTGCTAGGTGCTTTTTCCTGCCTCTTTTAAAGTGTTCTTCCCATTCCCAGAGATTAGTCTCTGCCACCTGGGCAGGGGCGGTGTACTTTCAATTCTGACTAGAATGATCTCCGGAAGAGCTTTTGGAAGAGTGCAGTCTCTTTGTGTCACTTGCCAGAGGCAAGGCAGTCAGACTCCAGGAAACGCATATCACGTTGTATTCCAGGTGAGTTTGCCCGCGTGGACTGCAACTCCCAGAACCTGGTGCAATTAGTGTTCCTGATGCTGTGTGATCTGCAGGTAATGGAAGGACCCCTGTCCTCATCCCAGCTCCACCCACAGCAGCATGGCCTCCTCCTCAAACAGAACCCTCATTTGTTTACATGCAACAAGGAGCACTTGGCTATGGGCAGGTGTCTCTAACTCTTTGTCTTTACCAGGCTTTCATTCTCTTTATAGCAACCCCTCCCACCAGAGTACTTAGCACACAAAAGACATGTGCTGGTGCCTGCTGTTGGTTGAACTCAGAAATCTGTGGGTTGTCCATGAGGGCTGGGGTGAGAAAGTAGCTTGGATTGCACGCTGGTTAGCTGGTGCTGTGTAACAAACCACCCCAAGACTGGGTGGCATACAGCAACAAGCATTTCATTATGCTTATGAATTCTGTGGGACCAAAATTCAAACGTAGTACGTTAGGGATGGCTTATCTCTGCTCCACAGAGCCTGAGGCCATGGCTGGGAAGACAAGAATGTCGGACAGTGACTCAAACAGCTAGAGCTGGAGTCATCCAAGGCTTCTTAACTCACATGTCTGGTACTTGGCCTGGGATGATGTGAGACTTGGGGTCGGGGGTCCTCCAGCAGACTGCCCTCATGCGGCTTTGAGGTGTGGCTTGGGCTTCCTCCCAGCATGTTGGTGCTAGGACAGCTGACTTATAATCTGGAGGCTCGGAGTTCCAAGAGTAACTGTTCTAGTAGGCATGGCCTTCTATACCCATCCTTGGAGGTTACAGAGGATCACTCCCACCATCCTCCATTGGTCAGAGCAGTCACAGACCCTCCAGAGTCAAAGGGAGAGAGGTCTCACCTGTGACAGAAAGCCAAAACATTGGAGGCCATGCTTTTAAACCCCCCCCCGGCCCAATCTGAATGAAGAATCTTCTTCAGTATCTGAGACAGAGCAGGTATGTGTTGGACTGGGAAAAGATGAGACAGCCCTATAGCCATAGAAAGCAGACGGAGATTTGAAAACAAACAATTAAATTCCAGGGAACCATTTCTGTGTCTGAGAGCTCCTTTGCTCCTTCCACTTCTGCTTCCAAGTAGGAGTCACTGTAAGGACTTCAGGTGAATCCATCAGTAATGCCATCCAGGGGCTGCATTGCATCTGGGCAGAGGTATTTACGTCATCCTCTGAGCACAACTTTCAGACCCCACAGTCAGCCACAGCCTGAGAACTGTGAAGGATTTTAGATAAGAAACCTCTAGTCTCCAAGGGTCAATATTTCCCATGACTTCCCTCTGATGCAGAAACAAGAGGCTCAGAAGGGCTCCCCCTGGGCAGGGTTTAAAGGGACTCTGCTACCAGAGGCAGTGGGGTTTAGCCTGGATGCCACTTCCTAGTCCCAGAGGATTGAAGGTGGCTGGAGAAGGGCATTTTGGGGACTTAAGAGTCCCGAACTCGTGCCTATGGCTCTGGGAGAAGCTTATATTTGTTTGACCTTTTATTTGAACAGCTGTGGGAGATTTCCTGGTTTCACTTGGGGATTGTGGTGTGTCTCTATGAAGTGCACTATAAACTGATTTCACCCCGTGAGTATCTCTTTAATGCTTTACAGATAAAGTTAATCATCTGTGCATCATCAATAACAATGACTGCAAAGAACTAGAGGAGAAAACATTGAGGCTATTTTGGGTAGCCTTTAAAAAAAAAAGTCGAATAATTTTGAGTTCCCTAAGATTTACCAGCTCTCCTGGCTGTCTGGTCTTTGCCAATGAAAGAGCATTTTCCCATTAGGAGGCTGGGCCAGGAATGTCCTCAGTGGGAGTGGTGCGACTTCCATGGAATCCGTGTTCATTACTCAGACTTGCAACCTGAGTCTCCCAGGAGGAGCCACTGACTTTGGTGCTGGAAAATACCCTAGGAAGAATATTCTATACTCTGGCTTAAGCTGCTTTCAGTACAAGGGAAGTCCTTTATCCAATTCTGAAACTTTGAGGAAGAGACCCAGTACCCACAGGGTCCGAAGTTGCACGAAGAAATACCTTCCTGTGTTACCCATAAGAGAGTTCATTTCTATTTTGAGGATAACCCAGGATAAAAAGGGGCAGATAAAACGCAGAGGGTGAGTGAAGAGAAATGGAATTAGGGGAGAAGGAGGAAGGTGACTGAGAACAGGAGAATGAAAGACACATCGGAGAAAATGTATTTTCTCAGGTAAATCACACACAAGAAAATGCTGGCTCCTAGTTTATTCTTTTAGGAATAAAACATCCAATTCAGAATCATTCAGATGAGAGGCATGTTTGTGCAGCTATGGTAGTAACAGGTTGCCCCTACAGGAATCCAGTTCAGAGCTCAAGAACGAATCACCCTATGCGTAGCTTCCTTCCCAGGGTCCCCTCCCTTAAACACAGTCAAAGCTGGATAATTAGACCTGGGAAGCTTCGGCAAAGCCAGATTCCTCATATAAAGTATCCCCACACCTCCTTGCAAATTATGGAGCCTTTTGGCAAAAGCCATCAGCATCAGATAAGATCTTGAAACCCCAGTGGCTACGAAATATCATTGTCACACCTCCCAGCCTGGTTTCTAACATCCAGTGGGGCTTATTATTTATTTACTGTCTTTTTGGCTGCAGCACAGAGATCAGCCCCTCAGGCACCTCTGCAAGTAACGTGGCTTCTGAGCCTCCCAGTATGATTTAGCACCTACAAAAACCTCTGAAAACACAGTGTGTACACACACATAAACGGAAAAAAAAATCAAGTCCAAAAATTGTAAATGAAACAAGAAATTACTGGTTGATAAATGGCAAGCTTTTAGATATTCTTTGGTTTCCACATAAAAATGTATATTTCTGTCCTTGCTGCTAGGCTGTGGGCTTCCAGAGTGAAATACCTCGGTATTTTAGCGCCTCTGGAGTAGCTCTACGCATGGCTCATGGGAGGCCCTCAGTAACAGATGGGGGATAAATAGCAAGCTGAAGGTGAGCCTTGGGGTCACCTTGACAAAGTAGCGGGCAGGTTGAAGAAAGCAACCAGGCTTTCAAGGACAAGTAGCCTTCTCCAAGGGCAGAAAAATGTTACATGCAGGGGCCCCGTGGTGGGCTGCAGGGAGTTAACACCTCCTGGAGTTGTTTGAGAATTAAAATAAATGATAGACTCATCTCAGATCAGGTCTCAGAAGGATAGAGGAGGCACTGAGCCATGGCCTTGCTGAGATGCATGAGTGTCAACGTCTCCTTGCTGTCATCAATGACAGGATCTAAGTTCAGCAGGGTGGGCACCCTGGGAACTTTGCCCTCCCTGGGCCTGGCTCCTACCACCTGACACTATTAAAGCACGGTGGGTTGCTCCTGGGTTTCCTTGTGTTTGGCTTTTTGGCATCTGTCATTGATAGAAGGAGCGTGCACCTCCACCTGTCTGTTCCTGCTGTCTACCTCTCTCCTCTGTTTCTGGCTGAGTTTCCAGTTTATGAAGTAGAGATGGTATATTTTTTTCTTTAAAAAATCATGTTATATTTTAAAAACGTATGAATTTAGCAACTGCCTAGTTTAAAGGTTTATTTATAAGGTCTTTGAGTAGCCCAGTCTGACACATTGCCAAGAAAAAGAAGGTATTTAATAGACTCAGACTAATTGGCAATCCTTATGCTTCCTGCATTGAAAGTTCTTGTCCTCCAGAGGGGATTGAGCCTTACTTAACTTACCTGCATCGAGTCCTTCTCTCAGGAGACTACATCTCTGGGAAGGCAGGGGCCGTGCCTGACTCACTTGTATATTCCCCTTGTCTAACAGTGCCCGGCTCACAGAGGACACCAAGCTGGTCCAAGAGGTCACGTTCAGCCCTGAGTTGTGGTCTGGGATTCAGGTCGCCTTTGGAAGAGGTTCCAAAGACCTCAGAAGGGCCTTGAGGGTGTTGGCATTGCATAACATGCATGCATTTGGGTCCTGTGGACCCAAAATGGCTGCTACAATCCTAGCCAGTCCTGATGCCCTTTTGACATGTGACTTTGTCTCTACGCCCATCCACAGGTGGAGTACATTGCCCTTCTCCTCGAGCCTGGACTGGCTGGAGAAACCATGTCAAGAAAGAGGGACCCTAAGAATAAGCCTCCACAAGCAAAGAGAAGCCTTGGAAGATGAAAGACCATGAGTAGAGAGAGGCCCTGCTGAGGGCAGACATCTGAGTGAGGCCATCTGGGGTCTTCCAGAGGAGAGAACTCATGCAACACGCATGAAACGGGGACAAGCATCCTCGCCAAGCCCTGCCCAGCCAACCCACAGAACTGTAAGTAAATGGGGAGGGTTTCACTTTAAGCCACCGAGTTTTGGGCTAGTTTATTACAATGCAATAGATCACTGATACAAACCAACCAAAATTCAAACTCTATTTCTGCACCTACTAATAGAGTGATGGTGAATACATTTTTTTTTTTTTTTAGCCTCTCGCCTCAGATGCAAAATGAGAATAATAATGCCCATCTAATAGAATTAGAGCCTTGCCAACCACACCTCCCACTTGGAGTTGCCCATAGCCCAGTTGCAGGGCTGGTCATAGGTGGTAGAGAATATACTAAGTAG
The DNA here is from genome assembly GCF_002776525.5 of Piliocolobus tephrosceles. NCBI lineage: Eukaryota > Metazoa > Chordata > Mammalia > Primates > Cercopithecidae > Piliocolobus > Piliocolobus tephrosceles. Next base: position 60,905,203 of record NC_045438.1, on the reverse strand, counting down.
TTTTCTCTCCCTACTCTTCCTTAGCTGAGGGGACCGGAAGTAGCCGCCTGACCCCAATGGCTCAGGTGAGCCTGTTTGACTCACTCTTGAGATTATAAATGAAGAAGCCCAGAAATTGAAGCCAGGTAGTTGAGCCTTGGATTTTTCAGATCACGTAGAGCCAAGGCCAGTGTCAGAACCCCAGGGAGCCAAAGTCACACAGGAACGGAAGCTAAGAGGGAGTTGGAACTCTGAGTGGGCATCAAGGGGGTCCACAGAGCAGGTGTGCAGAGAGAAGCCCAGAGAGGCCACCTGGCTGCAGCCAGAGACTGGGAATGGAGAGTGTCCCAACTCAATTTCCTGCCTTTGGTTCTGAGAGAGTCCCTCGTGCCCTCTTTTCTCAAGCCTGTGTGCGTAGGAGTGGGATGCTTCCTGCCAAGTCATCCCTAATGAAATGTGAAAATGCAAACGCCAGACACAAAGTGGATGTGCAGTTCTTCAAGGCACAATAGTGTGTGTGTGTGTTTTGTTTTAAGTCAGGGAGGAAGGAAACATTTATCTACTTTTCTCTCAAAATCTATATTCTTTTTTCTCCACAGACTTGATAACATTAACCTGATGCCTAGAGTCTCAGAAGAAGCCAGTTTTGGAGGTCAGTGTGACTCAGAAACTAACCTCTTTCTAAACTTCACACACAAGCAGAAGGTGTTTTTCCCTTGGAGGTCAGAGCTCCGGGGAGTGGGGTGGGAGTTGTGGCCACCTCTGCCATGAATGTACCCCTGCAGTGCCACTGGTGATGGGAAAATCTAAGGTCCATGCATAAGGAGTTTTGGTTCCTGGATGTTTTCTGTGAATGGATTACCCAGAGTAGGATTTTTCCAGATTTGCAGGCTCAAATGAGACAACTTACAGGTTGGCTCCAGAGCAAGAGTTCTCTGGAAAAGAAGGAATCATAATCCTTTGATAATATTTTCCTAACAGCCACTAGAGGAAGTTTTCAGAGAGTAATAAATTGTGCATTCTCATTTATATAAAACCTTTTACTCCTAGCTTGGAGCACTATCTTAACTTTTTACTAACTAGCAATTTTACTAACAAATTGAGTAAATCATTTAGCTTCTCAACCTCAACTTTCTTGTCTATAAAATCAAGATAGCCAATAGTTAACACCTCCTGGAGTTGTTTGAGACCTCAAATAAATGATATACCTAAGGCACTTTGAAGACTGCCTGGTGGGTAGCTCGCTGAGCCCAGGGCTCAGTGGGTGCTTGATGAATGGCTGCTTTCATTATTTCTGGACCAGTGCGATTTATCGGCCTCTCTTCTTGATGTTTGCTCCGTTTTCCAGACCCAATGTTCATCATCTATTTCTTGGACTAAAGTTCACTTTTACCTAGCCTCAAAAGTCAATTCTGCTTTCAAGTCCAGCCATAGATCCTGGGTTCCGTGACCCCAGGCACTACCCTGCAGGGTCCTCTCCCCTACCGACCCCTCAGGGATACTGAGGCAGTCCCTCTCATCTGGTTCAACTCGGCTTTGCAGTTGAGACCCCAACACCCCTCGGAAGGCACTGTCCTTTGAGTTATCATTCCAGGGGAGATGGTTGGCTGTGCACAGTCATTCATTTCTTGCCAAAATCTTTTTATGTGTTTCTGGCCTGGGTTAAGGGGGAAAAAAAGTGAATGTGCTGGAAAAGAACCTTGTTTCATGCTCTGTATGAGTTCACTAGCTCTGTCCTTCAATCAAGCAAGATGCCCAATAAAGAAGGCCTTAGATAAAACATGAGGCGGTGAATTCTGCCTCGTGGGCCCCCTCCCGGGGACTTTCTCTGTAGCACCCCTGCCTCTTGGTGCCACACCAGTTTCCTAATATTTTTACACTTTCTGCTTCTTTGCCTCTATCAAAATGTTCTCAAGGAAGGCTTTTAGGGGTCCATGTCTACTCAGTGGTAAAGCACCATTACTAACATTACAGTAGTTAGTATTGCAATAGGGGATAAAGCTTAAAGTCAAAGGAATTAATCTTTAATTGTGAGAGTTTGAAATCAATGCTAAACTGATGTTGGATTGAGGAGAGGATGGGGTGAGGGTGACAGAGTCTCACCATTAGTGAGATAATTAGAGCCTCATTTCTCATCATGGATGTTGACCACTGACTCTGCTCCTGGAGAAGACTGCTTCAGAACTAACCAGCAAACACCAAGGGCCTACTCTGTGCTCAGCCCACTGAAATGTGGCATGGGGTGAAGTTTGTGAGCTCCAACCTGATAGCATTTCTTTCCGATAAGCCACAGTTATTAGTTTAGCCTCATTTCGTGCCAAATTTTAAGAGAATAAATTTTAAACAACTACACATACTGTTTTCAGGACACTCCCATTTGGATAGGGTGATACCTAATCTCCTGTTTCCCTAAAGCTTCGACTTGGTATCTGATATGGTTTGGATTTGTGCTCCCACCCAAGTCTCATGTTAAAGTGTGATCCCCAGTGTTGGAGGAGGGGCCTGGTGGGAAGTGATTGGATCATGGGGGCAGATTTCCTTCTTGCTGTTCTCACAATAGGTGAGTGACTTCTCA
>NC_045438.1:60827127-60902639 GCF_002776525.5 Piliocolobus tephrosceles | reverse complement strand
GCCATGTAAGATGTGCTGCTTCCCCTTCTGCCATTACTGAAAGTTTTTCAAGGCCTCCCCAGTCATGTTTTCTGTACAGTCTGCAGAATTGTGAGTCATTACAAATGAACAGAATCAAAGTAATTAAGATATAAGTATCTTGTCCCTGAGGGATGTAAGAAATTAGTCTTCTGTATCTTTGCATCTAGTTTTTGCATGTCAATCAGTCATACTTTTTTATGTCCATTAAAAAACTTGCTCCATGTGGGAAGATTCAAGTAATGTTTTTTGAGTCATTCACACTTGGATTTGTATAAAGAAGTTGGAAGAGTCCTTAATATCTGGAAAATGTTCAAATGTTTCCCTAAAGTTTTCAGAACTGTTTTGCTCATGGATTGGGAGCTCCCTTACAAATGGACCTTGGTGTTCACTTCCCATTGGTCTGCCTCCACTAGTAGAGAAAATTGGGCTTGTGTGGCAGTAATTTGGCAAGTCATGTCCTTCATTCTCACTTCCATGTTTGAAACATGGCTTCTCAGTTGTGCTGTGACTAAGACCCAGATTGGGGAGTTTAATGGATTCTGGGTTTCCTACACAGGAATCCAATTCATCATTGAAAGATGAAGTATACAATTGGGATGGATCAGGGAGAGAACTTTGATTACATTCCATTTGAAATTTTTTTTTGTTTTTTGCTGAACTTATTAAATAATAACCCTGCTGTTCCAGAGGAAGTGATACTTTACAAAAAGAAGATTCATCTCAAAAAATTCCAATGTAATTACAATTGAGGATTTGAAATTTCCTAATGGAAACAAATCTGTAGAGTAATTTTTGGAAATATGCGCGTTTCTAGCTATAACCGGTGTTCCACTGGGTCTCTTAATGCAGGGGTCAAGACATCTGCAAAGTGTCTTCAGATGAGTCCTGGGATTGGTCTCCAGGTGGCTCTTGACCAAGTCCACCCTACACTGTGTGGCCCCATCATTTTCTCCCTCCTTTGCTCAGCAATGGGAGCTCCTCTCCTGTGGAGCTCTCTAAGATGCCCTGCACTGACTCGGGTGCTCCACAGTGAAGCCCCTTCTGCCAGGAGCCTCTGTCAGGTGCCCCTGCCACTGCCCAGTTCCCCAAGTGCTTGGCTGCAATCTGCCTCCATTCCTGCTGCAGAGGCCTGGAGTGCCCGGGATGCTAGGGTCACTCTGCCTTCCATGCTGAAGAAGGAAGATGACTCTGGTCCCTTTTTCTCCAACATTTTACACATACAGAAGAATGTAAAGAATTATACAGTGGTTCACATAGCTACATCTAGACATATCACAGCTGTTGGCACTCAGCTCTCTTTCCTTTCCACACATCTGTGCAGCTACCCATCCATCCAGCTTATTGTTTTTAGACTTTTCAAAGTCAGCTGCAAACATCGGTGCCTTTGTCCCCACACGTCATTAACTGCAGTCCAATATTTGTTGATGTTCTTTTGTGTTCCGTCAGCTGTACTGTCTTGAATGTTGATGTTTGGAGTTTTAAGAGAAAGGAGCTCATTTGACTTCAACCATAACCCCCAACCTCCCACTCCCACCCTCATCTCTCCTCAGGAATCAGACATTTGTGCTGGGCCAGAGACAAATGTAAGGGGAAGAATTGCCTTTTCTCCTCCATGGCAGAGGAGCGGCTGCTGGGTAAACGGCCCTTTCTGGCTGTCTCTCTCCAGATGAGGTGAATCATCTCTCTGGAGGCTCCCTGAGCTCTCAGGTAAGCAGACTCTGAGCCCTTTACCCACCGGCTTCAGACTGGAGGGTTCCCAGTGTCGCTGCAGCAGCTGCTCCTGCTGAGGTGTGCATGGGAAGCGTTTTGAGAGGCTCCTCATCGGCAGAGCTGGCGTTAAGAGGCAGACAAGCATTGCTCAGGACAATCCACGGGGGCGGAATGGGAAGTGCCTGGCACTCAGAGGTGACCTGGAGGCCTTGAGGCGCACAGTTTGTCATTATCGTAATCAGAGCTGAGATGCACCGAGCACCTCCTAGCGCCAGTCCCCTGGCTGAGAGCTCACTGCGTGTACCTAGCATTCTCTTCATACCATCCTCGCTCTATCATTATCCCCTTTGCACAGATAAGACTTGTTGGTGGCCATGATCTTGGCAGCTGTGATAAGAATATGTATAAACCCAGCCAGAGGAGCTGGTTAGGACAGATTTTTCTGACAGGAAGTGGAGTTGGTGGTATAAATTGTAGGTTTTCAGGTGAGGTGAAGCCAACAGATGAGGAGACGATTGCCATTGTCACTCAGTTCCCGAGAGGAGGGTCACGCTATGACCCTCAGGGCCCCATAGGGAAGCACCAGCATCGGGCAGGTGGCAGAGAAGCCAGGGGGAAGCACAGGCAAGAGCCTCATCGAGATTTCCGAGGGAAGAAACTGGGGAGACAGGGTGAGCAGGCTTAGGACTGGCTAGTGTGAATAATTTCTGTTGAATCTGGGGCATAGGGGCTGTTTCCAGTTGTCTGGCACCTGGCCCTAGGGCGATTACGGCAGCGGAATAGAGGCCCAGCATGGGAGATCCCACTAGAGGAGGCAGGGTCGGCATGTGGGCTCTGAATTGTGTGGTTTGCACATGAAGGGCCTACTCATGGGGGAGTCATTTTCTGTCTTTAGGACTTGACTAGCCCTGGGAGGGGCAGTCCCTCCAGTGTCAGTGAGGGTCCAGGTGTCAAAATTTCAGAAACACGTGGTTAATACTGTGGGATGGCTCAGGAAGCACCTATCAGGTGTATTTGAACATCTTCTCCCAGCCACGTAACCTTCAGCACCCTGTGGCACCCACGTGGTTCCTCGTGAACTGTTAGCCGGCACATTTCTGGCCATTTGGAGAATCTAAATGTGGAGTCCTTGAACGATACTCCAGGGCTTTGCAGGCTCCAAGTGAGACTATAAGGTCCTTCTTATGGCTCCCAGGAAAGTGGCCACTTGCCGCTGCCTTTGGACTAGCCACCAGAGTCACTGTCTCTGGGCCCCTTGGCTTGCCTTGAAATGCTCTCTGAGATACTAGCACTTCTGGTGAGAAGGTGAGTGTGGTGTCTAGGTACTCACTGTGAAGATGGGCAGGCATTATTTGGAAGAAGTGGAAGAAATAGGAACTTGGAAGTGACTAGGGAGGTCAGAAGAGGGGAGAGGGAAGGGGGTCCCAGGGTGGGAAGTCATTATTGACAGTTTGAGGGTTCTGTGTCTATTCCAGTGCAATGGGGTATGCAGGAGGGCCTCTCTTGTGACACTGAACAGGGAACAGGAGAGCACGGACCGGCTCTCTAGGCCTCTGCATTTCTTTGTCCTCTGCAGATAGGGTACAAGCTGTGCTGGCAAAAGCTAGTAAAACACTGCTAACAGGCAGAGAAACCACATGTACAAGAGTAAGTATATCTAGCAAGACATTAAAAAATGGAGAGTAGGTTTTTGTGACTAAAAAATTCTACCTAATGTTAAAATAATAGGCTACTTTAGTCAAACTGGTAAAAAGAAAAATGAAATCAGGCAAGTCTGCTGTTTGAATTCATACAGACCCAACAATTGACCATTGTTTGAACACTCAATGTCTTAGCTGTTCCTTGTTAAACACACTGTTGGCACAGCAAGCATCTGAGAGAAGAAAGCTGCTCAGTAATCTAGAGCCACCGCCAAATAGTGGAGCAGTAAAGCAGATTCTTAGGATGATTGAGCATGGGGCTGTTGACAGGCAGGCTGTGGGTGTTGGCGGGTAGAGAGAGGCACAGGCTGAGCATCTTTCCACGCATTTAACACCCCAGCTCCAGTTTTGGCAGCTACTGTTCCATGAGCAGAATGGAGTTCAATGAAACTGCTTTTGCAAGGACTATGACAGTGAGAAAGATCTAACACAGGAAAATTATGACAGTGAAAGAAATCTGATCTTACTCCACCTTACTTCTAACCTCCAAGCTGTCCTTGTTTGTTTCTGGGCATAGGCCAAGCCAACTGTGGGAGGAATTTAGTTTAACTTTAAAGCAAAGATGATAACAGTCTCTTCCTGAAACTAACTATGTCCTTGCTCAGGGACCAGATATACCTTTGCAAGGTTATATTCTAGCCACAAGGTTAGAATTATGGTTCAGGAGCCTTGTAGCCAGAGGTCATAAGGTTTGTAACCTCCCCATTTGCTCCTGTTGGTGACATCACCATTGCAAAATCTAAGATAGGTACTTGAGTTATTTTTCAGACTGCATTCCAATGAACAAGTTGGTGCCACCTGGACTGGTACCCCATACCACGGAACTGGCTCCTCTGGCCTTGTGGTCCCACCCAGGAACTGACTCGGTGTAAGAAGACAACTATGATTCTATCCCTAAGCCAACCAATCAGCAATCCCCATTCCCTAGTCCCCTGCCTTGAGAAACCCTAGCCTCTGAATTCTCAGGGAGACTGATTTGAGTCATAAACTCCCATCTGCCACTTGGCTAGTCCTGTGATAATTAAACTCTTTCTCTACTGTAATACTGCTGTCTTAGTGGATTGGTTTTATCTGTGCAGCAGGCAGGATGAACCCATTGGGAGATTATAATAAATCTAATGCCGAGAGGCAATTGACTACCATCAGCTTGGGCTTATCTGAAGCTGACAATCATGAAGAGTGAGAGGGTAGGGGGATTTCATTTTAATAAGTTTTTGGATACACTTACTGTGTTTAGAAAACAAAGAAAAGTTCACAGCAGGAATGCTATAATTGTGCTATCAGTCATTCTGAGGGGGATGCAAGGAAATCTTTAAAACAGCAGTGCCACAGACACACAGCAGTTTTTTACCTTTTAAATATGAATTTAGAATAATAAATCTCGTATTTCTTTTGGCATGTATTTCTCCCAATTAAAAACAATAAATAAAGACTGACTCTAATGAGGAGTGAGTCAATGTCACTTTGGCAAAACCACAAAAATACTGATTTCTTGACTATTTCAAAAATAAGAAATAAGCCTTATTCTATGCACGTTTTATCTGTATTTACTTAATTCTTACTTGAATTTAATACTATTGTAACAGAATGAGGATAAGAAATAACTTTTGTAATCTCAAAAGTGTTTAATGAACAGATTCTCAGAAATATTTATAATTAGCACCTTTTCTCTTCAGCAACATTAAAGCTGGTTGCTCATCCCCTTAAAATAGTTCCTTGACCCCCACCTTTGTTAATACCATTAATCTGTTTATAACCAGCACAAAGAAAACTCGGCCTAATGCATCAAGATTAATTCTCCATTGGTGGATCTAAGTTAATGATGTGTAACTTAATGTTTTCTTTTTAAAAAATCAAATATGGTTGTGTTTAGTTTTGACTATAAATATAAGCTATTGGCAAATTTTGTCATATGATAAAGTAGTTGTAGAAATCTGTATTAAAAAAATTAAAGTAGATAGAATACAGTGACCTCATCCCTCTGCACCTGTGCTTTGGTCCCCATGCATATAGAAGGAGAGATTGTTCTCTGCCATCTACACCCCTCTTCTCCCATCTATAACACCCTGGATTACTTTAACATATATTTTTTAAAATTTTAATAGAGATGGGGTCTCAGTATATTGCCCAGGCTAGTCTTGAACTCCTGGGCTCAAATAATCCTTCTGCCTCAGCCTCCCAAAATGTTGGGATTACAGGTGTGAGCCACCATGCCCAACCAACCAGGCTTACTTTGGGAGACTGTTTTTGGGCTCTTAGCTTAGGGCCAGATTTTGATTGGATTAAGCCCATTAGCATATGTGAAAGATTATATTTTCCAGGGATGACTGTTCTTCTAGAAATTTCTTCTAGAATCTTGCCCCTCTTCCCTCAAGAGATAGAGTCTATGTACCCTACCTTTGAATATGGCTGGGTTTTTGTGACTGTTTCAACCAACAGAGTAGGGCAGAAGAGACATTATGTGATTTCTGAGTTTAGACCACAGAAATGCCAAACACTTACACTTCATTCTCCTGGGACACTGCATACAAGCAGTCTCATGGCCCTGAGGCCTCCATATCGTGGGGAAGCCCAAACTGACCCAACTGGAGATACCACATAGAGAGGCCTCAAGACTCCATGATGGAAAAAAGATGCCCAGGTATCTCCTAGCACCATCAACTCCTCTTCCCCACCACTGTTCTAGCCCCAACCACCATCTGACTGCAAATCCATGAGGGGCCCCAGGCAAAGTCACCCAGCTGAGCTTGCTGAAATTCCTAACCCACAGAAACCATGGGAGATAAGTGATTTGTTATGTAGCAATAAATAACCAGAAGAGCATATCTCATCTCTGCGGCCACAGTGATTGTTGCAGGATAGGCACATGACTTAATCCAGTTTAAATCAGTGCAAGTCTTAAGATATTTGCAAGGCATGCTAGACTACAGACATTCTCCTCTCCTCTGGGCTCAGAAAGGTGCTGTAGTCAATTGATTACAGTAAGGTGAGACAGCCTGAGAGCCACACCGGCACACAAAGAAGAACAGAAAGGGATCATGATGACATCATTGATCCATGAATCAAATCGTACCTGAAGCTACCATTTGACTTACTCAACACCCATGAAGCATCATTTATAGTAAAAAATGTTTAGAGTCTGAAGTCACTATACAGATACAGAATTGAATCTCTTGTTTGATACCCAAACCTTTCCTATTTTATTCCAGCCAGATGTTTTAAACCTTCAATGACAGACCTCACCACCTGAAGCAGGTGTATTCCAGCCCCAAGCAGCTTTGTTAAGCCAAAATTTGTCTCTCTGCAATAGTTGTCATGAGGTAGAGTGGAAAATATCTAAGAATGATATGCATAAGAAGAGTATCTAGGTTTCAGCAAGTTTCTTAAAAAATTGCCTGATATTCAAATTGCCAAGATGGAGATATATAGGCTGAATTTCATTCTAATCAGCTGAATTGATAACTGGTTGAATGCTTTAAAGCTAAAGAGCATTGATTAATTGATCAACCTAAATCAGCGTCAGATAGGAGGAGCTGCTAGTCTTTAGTCTGCTCCTGTCCATATGGAAACCAGAGACTTGGATAGGCCTTTGAAATCATGAGAAATAAACCCTTGAGTGGCACGAGGCTGAGAGGGACAACTATTAACGCTGGATGAGAAATTGAGCTTCCAGAATATTTTGATACACTTTGCTAAACAATTACTGAAATAGACAAGATAAAATTTAAAAGAGACAAATATAAAATCCTGCTCTTTAGTCTTCTAAAACTCAAGTGTATACATAGGAGATAAGTGGAAAATGATGGAGTTCCGAGGTAACACATGAGGAAAGATTTAGAAAATGTACTTGTCAAAAATCCCTGCCAGACAAAAGGGTTATATATCTTTCAAAAAAGTTCTTGGGATCTTTGGTTTTATAACAGAAACACAGTGTCTAAAATAAGGTGGGCAGTGCCTGCTTCCTCGTGGGTGGACTCATCCTGGATTACTGTGCTCACTTTAGGGTGCCATGCATTAAGGAGAAGTTAACAGGTCAGCACATACTTAGAAGCAACTGGTGGATGGTGAGAAAACTTTAAACCCTATCATAAGAGAAATAAATGATAAGAGGATGTGGATGCTTGCCTGAAAAGGACTCAGTGCAATATTGGGGCTTCTGGAAAGTCTGATAAAGTCACTATTTTATCCTTTTGAGGAAAGCACTCTGTGGAAAGATTCCCAACTGCTTGCCAAGTCAGAACTTTAAAGCAAAAGTTTCTGGAATCTATCTGCCTTAATCTGCAGTTCATAATGTTTGCAGAATTGGGAAACCCCATTGAGATGCTGCTGGAAGCTTCAGAACCATTCCCCAGAAAAATTACGGAAACTTAATAACTTGCAAAGCTTTCAGGTTTCTAGATTCCTCTAAGGTCAACAGATCCCATGATGAGAATCCCTGCCTGGAAAAATGGGAGGTTGAATGGATTAATCTTGCAAATTGCCATAGCATCATACAGCACACATTATATAACATTCCTTGAAATATCCACTCATTTCCCTCTGCCTATTTTCTTTTCTTCAAGGAAAGCCAGTATTATAAAGCTTGTTGTTGCTAACAGTGAAATGGTTTCTTTTGGAGGTTTTATTTTACCTTCTCACCTTCAGAGCAATGCAAAGACCCTTTAAAGTTCCTTTCCATTTTCTTTCAGTCTTTCTTTAATACTCTTTTCACTTCCTTCTCTCTTTCTGCTCTCTTCTCTTCCATCTCTTCTTCCTCAACAAGGATAGACAGCAGGGATGCGGTGGCAAAGGGAGAGGGAGTGTGACCAGTGGGAACCTGGGACCAGCCAGGCACTCTTCATGTTTCTTCCCTGACCTCTGGCCCCTGCTTCCCCCCTGTATACCACGCCCACCCCCAAGAATTCTGAAGATTGATATGTTCAGATAGAAACTTCAATGCAACAGCCACACTGACTTCTTCAAACTGAGCATTTGAGTATTGAGAGGTGGTGTTTGCTTGTGCTGGTCTTTTTAAGACAAGATTCTTAGCTTTGATAAAGTATGCTATGAGTTCAGTGAAGATTATACATTAACTTGAATTGTAACTCAGTTTAATTACAGTTGACCCTTGAACAACATGGGTTTAACTACACGGGTCCACTTATATGCAGATATTTTTTTCCATCTTTCCTCCCACCCTTGAGACAGCAAGACCAACCCTTCCTCTTCCTCAGCCTACTAACATGAATACGACTAAGATGAAGGCCTTGATGATCCACTTTTTTCCACTTAATGAATAGTAAATAAAGTTTCTCTTCCTTATGATTTTCTTAATAACATTTTCTTTTCTCTGGCTTACTTTATGGTAAGAATAAAGAATGTAATACATATAACATACAAAATATATGTGAATTGACTGTTTTTGTCATCAATAAGTCTTCCAGTCAACAGTAGACTATTAGTAAAGTTTTAGCAGAGTCAGAAGTTGTACGTGGATGTTTGACTGTATGCCTGTAAGCTGTGTTGTTCAATGGTCTACTGCAATTGTCAGTCTTATCTCTACAAATGGTTTATGAATCTTTGGTAGATAGAAGCCTCATGCTATATTACCTTTGTGCCTTTCATAGAAAATTGTAACATTGGCCTATTTTACTGTCTCTGTCTTATGCAAACTACTGGTGTGTGCTACTCATGTAAAAAATGATAATGCCAGATGATTACCGCCTGGATCACTAAATTTTAGTTGATGATATTAGGAATTGGTGGATCACCAGCTAGGTGTGTAACCTTGGGCAGTCCCTAAGCCTCTCCAAGTCTCAGTTTTACAACTGTAAAATGGGAAGCATAATGTATGTTGAAGTTTACTGAGGGTTAAATGAAATGATTCATGTAAAGCACTTAGTCCATATCTGGCACATACCAAAAAAAGTTAGTTATTGTTTTCTTAATGAATATTGCCTTTACATACATCTTTGTGAGTCTCAAAAAGTTTTAGCAGGAAGCAAAATTTGCATTAGACCATATTGTATTTGTAGATTCCCATCACCTTCTCACTGATGTTCCCCTAGAACTTTATATTACAATGCAAAGGGAATACAAGTTCATTGCAAGAAGTAAAATCTCATGGAGATCCTCCAAAATTCCGATTCCCATGAATATCTTACAGAAAGAAAATAGAAATGACTGACCAAGTTGAGGCAGTTTGTTTATTGCCAACTTCTGGATTTTCTTCACATTGTGTTCACTAGGATGAACATGTTCCAATTTGTATGGTTGTTTTAAATACTGATCAGCCTTCATTTCATTTATTAATGTCAGGTGCAACTAAGCTGCCTTAACAAATAAAGTGCTCATTCCTTCCAGACCCTCCTCTTAAGCTTAATATATTCCATATTCCCGGTTTATTTTCTCGCTGACATGAGTGTGCCCAGTTTTGCTGCCAGGCAAGAACTGAAGGTAAGAGAAGGCTGCAGACAGTGGCTGGTATGAGATGGCCATGCTTCCCTCGGTTGAGAGTTTTATATGATTATAATGCATGGGGTGTGCAGACATGTCGAGGGTTGCAGCAGAAAATCCATCACTGTTGTTAGTAAGAAGGGGAATCTGTAAAAACATCATTTGTCTAAAAAGAGAGAGAGCGAGCTCTGGCAAGGGTTGGAGTAGGGAATGTGCTTTTTCTCTCTGTGTTTGTAACCTGTAGAAACACCAGGGCCTCTCGGATAGGTTCAAAAAGAGCCCTGTCTGGCCTGTGGCACTTTGGAAGAAAACCCACACAGAGAAACGTACAGAGGAAACTATTTGGGAGCAGGAACTGGGTGTGTTTCAGACGTTAAGTCTGCAGAGAAAAATCTGCAGAGTTCTTTTTTTTTTTTTTTAAAGAAAAACAATCCCCTGAAAATGAACTTTTAGAGAGTTCCTTTATGCAGGAAACATGCCCAGAAGGGAAAAAAAGGAAACAATCAAGAGCAATGAAGATAGTAATACCCACCTCCTCATACTAGGAACAAAACTGAAGACAGTAGTTGAAAACCAGAAATTCACTACAGCTCAAATGGAGACTACTGTATTCTGGGCAGAAGCTGAAAGGTAATTGTCCTCCATGCTGATAAACCATTTTCATTCTTCTCTGTATGTGTAAGGAACCAATCTGCATGTTCTCATTCGGTTGTGCCCGAGCACACGACGTCAATGGGTAATGACAGTGACCATTGTTCTGCGCATATTCTGCTTCAAGTCTCTCTCTTCTCTCCTTTCATTTTGTCTTTTACTGCATGGACACTGACATCTTCTAAGTGAACAAAGAATAAACTTGATCTGGCAAAACAGGAGGGTGAACTCAGGTAACATTCCAGACCCTCAAATCCTGGAGTGCCCCCCCACCCCCGCCCAGGGTTACCATGCCTTCTCTGTTCCTTACACTGCTCACCTCACACAGAGAGGCTAATGGCCTGGGAGCTGGTTCTGCCTGGCTGGGTTTGGATCCATGTATTAGTCCTTTCTCAGGCTGCTAATAAAGACGTACCAGAGTCTGGGTAATTTATAAAGGAAAGAGGTTTAATTGACTCACATTTTAGCATGGCTGGTGAGGCCTCAGGAAACTTACAATCATGGTGGAAAAGGAAGCAAATACATCCTTCTTCACATGGTGGCAGGAAGGAGAAGAATGAGTGCCTGGTGAAGAGAGAAGCCCCTTGTGAAACCATCAGATCTTGTGAGAACTTTTTATCATGAGAATAGCATGGAGGAAACTGTCCCCATGATTTAATTACCCCCCACAAGGTCCCTTCTATGACATGTGGGGATTATGGGAACTACAATTCAAAATGAGATTGGAGGGGGCACAGCCAAACCATATCAATCCAGGTGTTTCTCTTAGTAGATGCAGGACCTTGGGTGAACTTCTATGTCTCTGTGCTGATGGTTTTTTATTTATCAAATAAAGATTCAAGCAGTACTCCCTTCATAGAGATTTTCTCAAATTGATTAATAAAATCAGTATTTTCAACTTATTTTCATTATTGCCTCTACTCTCCCCACAAATAGCCTGTTTAGGTGCTCCCCTCATGAAATGTCAGCCTCCCATATGTGCTGTGTTGTTCCATGCACATACTGTTTTTCCATTTCTGTAAGACTTCCCCAGCCACCCACTCAAGAATCAATCATCCTCTAATACCACCTCATCAATATATGGCGTAAGGGCTCATTGCATAATGAGGAGAATGGGCTCTTTTTTACCCACAGATTTTACCCAAAACTGACCCACGCCAAGCAGAACTCACTGACTAGAGCTAGTCACATGGCCCTAGTCAGTATAAGGAAACTAAGGAACAAGAGGAGCACGTGGGTCTTTGTTGGACAGTCAGTGCCCTACTCCAGGTGCCAAATAGATCAAGATGGAGTTGTACCTCCTGTGGTTGGGCAGCCTGGAGACCCTGTGAGTTCTGCCCTGTATGGATGTTCACTGGGATGCACAGTGCTGCACAGCACAGACTAGGACTGCTGCTGCAGCTTTCTGTACTCACTGTCCATGGAAATCAGACCCACTCCTATAAGTCCAGCATCCCCACATGCCTCTGAACTCCATATTCGGGAAGCTAGGGCTACCTCCAGGGTCAGATCTTTAAGTGAGTCATTTTCACCAGCTCCATTTCCTTCACCTCCTGGTTTACTCTCTTGCTATTAATCCAAGCAACTGAGTTCCCATGGTCTTGGGGCCAATCCTCCAGAATTAGAATAGTGATGATGATGTGCATGTCAAAATACTGTGCTGGAAATGAAACACCCAACACATTTGTTTGGACACAGGAATGAAAATAACCCATTATCATGACATATGCCACAGCATTTTAAAAGCAGAACTGACCAGTCAGCTTGGTCAAAACCAATTGAACAGGGTGTGTGGGCATGTGGTGTGTTCATGCGTGTTAAGTCACAGATTTAAAATATGCTCAACTTCACCTTAAACTGTGCTTACAAGTCATGTGTTCATTTACTCAATAAGTACTCCATAGCCTACAAACATTTTTGTGCACCTTCTGCAAGGTGCACATTTTCCACCCTTAATGTACTTAAGGTTTCAGAGGCAAGATAGAATTCAAAATTGAGCAAGTGACAGGTACTATCACCTCCAGGGGAGGAGCTGCACTCCACCTAGGGCAGTAGTCTCAGGATGTTAACACACTCCATGGTTTGGGATCACCAAGGAAGGCACAGCTCATGCAGGCACTGGATAGAACAACTCTTTACTCACAGAGAGAAGAGACAGCCTGATCAGCATCAATCATGCATGTCGGTACCCCATGGCCAGGGAGATGGTCTTCCCCCTCTCATATGCAGGGGAAGGACCCCAACTCCTCCTCTGTGGAGTTAAGATTCAGAGAGCTGGGGGCCTCTCTGCGGCCACTGACATACCTGCTTATGCAGAGCAAAGGAGGACTCACTGAGTCTAAAACAGGGAGATATTCCCAAACAAAGAGATCTGCCCCGCACAAGCTGGGAGGGCCCTTATCTCCCTGGAAGGAAACATTCCTGGCTGAGACCACTCTCATATGGCTCTGCAGGGGTCAGAAGGGTGCAAGTGACACTACCATTCTTAACAAAAATTAAATATGGAGAGTGGCCATGCATGACTCAGAAGTGAGTCAGAGCCCTCAAAGTTTTCCAGAATCCCTCCTGGCTTTGGATTCAGAGAAGGTGGTCTCTGAGCGGGCCATCAGAGGATGGCAGGAAGCCACTGAGAAGAAAAGAAGCTCACAGGAAAGAACCTGGAAATGTAGGCACTGACTTTGGCTGAGGCCAGAGTGTGCAAGGGCAGTGGGGAAAACCATGCCTGGAAGGGCCAGTGGGAAATGGAACAGCTGTGGCCTTGGGTCCTCACTAAGAGTTAGGGCACAAGGGATGGAGAAGATGAGGCTGTTTGGACATTGTCATGGGTCGAATTGTGTCCCCCTCAAACGATATGTTGAAATCCTAACCCCCAATGATATCCAGAGATAGAGCCTTTGCGAGATGTAATCAAGCTAAGATGAGGCCATTAGGGTGAGCCTAATCATGACATGATGTCCACGTTAGAAGAGAAGACACAGACAGACATACAAGGAGGGAAGATGCCATGAAGGCTCACAGGGGTGGACGCCAGGTGGTAGAGGTTAGTGTGAAGTGTCTACAGGCCAGGGATTGCCAGCAGCCACCGGAAGCTAAGAGAAAGGCAGGAGTGGATTCCCCCCTGGAGCCTGCAGAGAGAGTATGGGTCTGCTCACACCTTGGTTGCAGATTTCTGCCTTCCAGAGCTGGGAGACAAGAAATTCCTGTTGTTTGAAGCCACCCAATTTGCAGTTATTTGTAATGGCAGCCCCCAAAAATGAATACAGACACAATGACTGAGTTCATTCCTTTGCAATAAGGCCATTCTGAGACTCTATGTGAGTTGAGTGACCAGGGAGACACTTCTGCAGCTGCAGGCACAGATGTTGCTCAGAGTCTTTGGAGAGATTGCTCACTGGTACCTTTCATGGCACCAGCAAATGTGCTCATGGGGTCATTACGGTCATGACATCGACTGCCCCTTTTTCTAAATATTTGTGAGACATCCTATATGTGTGTGATACAATGAAACCTGTTGATCATACCTCCTCCAGCAGTATGTGAGGATCTAAAGACCTAACCCAATCCTCAGTACATAGCTTTTCCCATTTGCAACGTTTTCCTGTTCACATTGTCTTTCTCAGTCTCTAGGAAGATATCACTAAAAACTCTCATTTAATCAATCTTAAAGAAACATTTTCATCTCAGCCCAAAATCTCCTTAAGCTGATAAGAAACTTCAGCAAAGTCTCAGGATACAAAATTAATGTGCAAAAATCACAAGCATACACCAGTAACAGACAAACAGAAAGCCAAATCATGAATGAACTTCCATTCACAATTGCTTCAAAGAGAATAAAATACCTAGGAATCCAACTTATAAGGGATGTAAAGGACCTCTTCAAGGAGAACTACAAACCACTGCTCAGTGAAACAAAAGAAGACACAAACAAGTGGAAGAGCATACCATGCTCATGGATAGGAAGAATCAATATTGTGAAAATGGTCATACTGCCCAAGGTCATTTATAGATTCAATGCCATCCCCATCAAGCTACCAATGAGTTTCTTCACAGAATTGGAAAAAACTGCTTTAAAGTTCATATGGAATCAAAAAAGAGCCCGCATTGCCAAGACAATCCTAAGTCAAAAGAACAAAGCTGGATGCATCACGCTACCTGACTTCAAACTATACTTCAAGGCTATAGTAACCAAAACAGCATGGTACTGGTACCAAAACAGAGACATAGACCAATGGAATAGAACAGAGTCCTCAGAAATAATATCACACATCTACAACCATCTGATCTTTGGCAAACCTGAGAAAAACAAGAAATGGGGAAAGGATTCCCTATTTAATAAATGGTGCTGGGAAAATTGGCTAGCCATAAGTAGAAAGCTGAAACTGGATCCTTTCCTTACTCCTTATACGAAAATTAATTCAAGATGGATTAGAGACTTAAATGTTAGACCTAATACCATAAAAACCCTAGAAGAAAACCTAGGTAATACCATTCAGGACATAGGCATGGGCAAGGACTTCATGTCTAAAACACCAAAAGCAACGGCAACAAAAGCCAAAATTGACAAATGGGATCTAATTAAACTAAAGAGCTTCTGCACAGCAAAAGAAACTACCATCAGAGTGAACAGGCAACCTACAGAATGGGGGAAAATTTTTGCAATCTACTCATCTGACAAAGGGCTAATATCCAAAACCTACAAAGAACTCAAACAAATTTACAAGAAAAAAACAAACAACCCCATCCAAAAGTGGGCAAAGGATATGAACAGACATTTCTCAAAAGAAGACATTCATACAGCCAACAGACACATGAAAAAATGCTCATCATCACTGGCCATCAGAGAAACGCAAATCAAAACCACAATGAGATACCATCTCACACCAGTTAGAATGGCAATCATTCAAAAGTCAGGAAACAACAGGTGCTGGAGAGGATGTGGAGAAATAGGGACACTTTTACACTGTTGGTGGGATTGTAAACTAGTTCAACCATTATGGAAAACAGTATGGCAATTCCTCAAGGATCTAGAACTAGAAGTACCCTATGACCCAGCCATCCCATTACTGGGTATATACCCAAAGGATTATAAATCATGCTGCTATAAAGACACATACACACGTATGTTTATTGCGGCACTATTCACAATAGCAAAGACTTGGAATCAACCCAAATGTCCATCAGTGACAGACTGGATTAAGAAAATGGGGCACATATACACCATGGAATACTATGCAGCCATAAAAAAGGATGAGTTTGTGTCCTTTGTAGGGACATGGATGCAGCCGGAAACCATCATTCTCAGCAAACTATTGCAAGAACAGAAAACCAAACACCGCATGTTCTCACTCATAGGTGGGAACTGAATAATGAGATCACTTGGACTCGGGAAGGGGAACATCACACACCGGGGCCTATCATGGGGAGGGAGGAGGGGGAGGGATTGCATTGGGAGTTATACCTGATGTAAATGATGAGTTGATGGGTGCTGATGAGTTGATGGGTGCAGCACACCAACATGGCACAAGTATACATATGTAACAAACCTGCACGTTATGCACATGTACCCTAGAACTTAAAGTATATAAAGAAACATTTTAAAAAGATCTATATTCAACTAAAAACAGCAAGACTCAGTAAAAAGACAAAACTTAAGCTAAAAGCTTTTAAAGTCATTGCAAATGGTTGCTTCATTTGCAAGGGGCTCAGCAGGAGGGTCTAAGCTGTGAACCTACCCTGAATTCAGACATGACTAAGCAGCTCACAAGAGGGGCAGAGCAAGGAGCAGAAACCAGTAGGGACTACCTTCAGTTTAAAGGAGAATTTATTAGAAATATACGAACAGTCCTGTGTGGCCCCAAAAGCAGACCATGAATATGCCTATAGCACCAGCAAAACAGGTACAGGAAAAAAAATTAAGACTCTGATATGCAATTTTCAAAAAGTAAGGTAGTTATCACACGCAAATCATAACTTTGAAAAACTTCCTTATGCTTAATGTATGATTTAGTATCATTTTTAGCAACTAATGCAGGACTCAGGAGGACTCATCTTCTCTGGTTTTAGGGCCTTTCAACATGAAAATGTGGCCCTGGATCCCAGGATGTCCTGTGGATTCAAGGCTGGCAATGCAGTGGACCGGAGAGGGCTGGAGCTCTGTACTTCCGCCTTCACCATCCTGTCTGTGCTCCAGTCCTGGAAGGCAGGTTCCTCAGCCTTAGGACAGTAGTGAGGGAAGAGGTAATCCCAATTCTCACATCTCTGTTCTACCACATGGCACCTCTCTCTCTCTCTCTCTCTCATACACACACACACACCCACACACACACACGCACACACACACACAAACACACCTTCCAGTCCCAATTCTAAATTTGCAGACAGAAGACCCTTCTTCCTCTGCTGAGTCAGGCCCACTGCTGGCTCAGTGAACCTCAGTAATTAGGCTGTTGCTGTCCCTCATCTCAGCCTGGAGCTCCCCACCTGGAAGTCATCAGTCAGATCTGATCAGCAACGTGGAGCAGGGAGGCTGGTAACATGGTCTGGATTTTGTTTGGTGTCAGTTTAAACTTCAGTTTAAAATACCTGTGAATGGCTGGAGACAAGAGTGGGGCCTGCTACTGCACTCATTTCACCCATTTTAATTAAAAAAAGAACGAGTCGGGCGTGGTGGCGCACACCTATAATTCCAGCACTTGGGGAGGCCGAGGCAGGCAGATCACGGGGCCAGGAGATCGAGACCATCCTGGCCAACATGGTGAAACCCTGTCTCTACTAAAAATACAAAAAAATTAGCCAGGCATAGTGGCAGGTGCCTGTAGTCCCAGCTACTCGGGAGGCTGAGGCCGGAGAATAACGTGAACCCAAGGGGTGGAGCTTGCAGTGAGCCGAGATCTTGACACTGCACTGTAGCCTGGGCGAAGAAGGCTCCGCTCTAGGATTGATGTGTGTGAAGGATTTTCTAGTGCCAACCTGACTATGTCAGAATTGCTTATCTCAGGAAGCTGAAGGCACTGTTTGGGAAGCCTCAAAAGAGGTTAATATCTCTACCTGCTCTTCATCCACAGTTCCTTCAAACAAAACAAAACAAAAAAGACTTTTCAGCCGTGTGCAGTGGCTCATGCCTGTAATCCCAATATTTTGGGAGGCCAGGGTTAGGGGATCACCTGAGGTCAGGAATTTAAGACCAGCCTAGCCAACATAGTGAAGCCCCATCTCTACAAAAATACAAAAAAAAAAAAAAAAAAAAATAAGCCAGACGTGGTGGTGGGTGCCTGTAATCCCAGCTACTTGGGAGGCTGAGGCGGCAGAATCACTTGAACCCAGGAGGTGGAGGTTGCAGTGAGCCGAGATTGTGCCACTGCACTCCAGCCTGTGTGACAGAATGAGACTCTGTCTGAAAGAAAAAAAAAAAAAAGGCTTTTCATTCTGGTAGAAAAAGTACTTTGAGACCTTTTTTTTCCTACTGAATTTGTCTTGGATCCTGAAATTATAACTATACCATACTTTATTTACATTGTCCTGCCATAAACATATCTGACAGTTCTTTTAAAAATATATTATTTATTTCTTTTGAGACAAAGTCTCATTCTGTTCCCCAGGCTGGAGTACAATGGTGCAATCTTGGCTCACTGCAAACGCCACCTCCCAGGCTCAAGCCATCCTCCCACCTCAGCCTCCTGAATAGCTGGGGCAAGTGTCTGCCACCACGCCTGGCTAATTTTTGTATTTTTTTTGTAGACATGGGGTTTCTCTATGTTGCCCAGGCTGGTCTTGAACTCCTGGGCTCAAGAGATTCTCCTGTCTTGGCCTCCTAAAGTGCTAGGATTATAGGTGTGAGCCACCACACCTGGCCAGATCTGAGAATTTTTTACACAGTAGATTTCTCTGGATAGATAGCTATGTCAGAGAAGAGAAAACCAAAGCAAAAATGAGTGTGACTGAAAACTGATTTATGTTCAACTCCTGGGCCATCCTGCCACTGGAAGTTCTCTTTTCTCCAAAGATGTTAATTAATAATGGCCAATTCTGAATATTTACCCTGTACCAGGTCCAATTCTAGGTACTTTACATGGTAGCTAATGTATGCACTTAACAAACCTGTTGTTTTCAGACTGGGAAGCTAAGGCTCTCAAAGTAACTTCCTCTTGTCAGGACCCTGCACTTTTCTCCTCTGTTCCTTTCTACCTAAATGTTACTAAAACTGCAAAATCTGGGCCAGGCACTGGTGGTTCACACCTGTAATCCCAGCACTTTGGGAGGCCGAGGTGGGCGGATCACAAGGTCAAGAGATCGAGATCATCCTGGCCAACATTGTGAAACCCCATCTGTACTAAAAATACAAAAATTAGCTGGGCGTGGTGGCATGTACCTGTAGTCCCATCTCCTTGGGAGGCTGAGGCTGGAGAATCACTTTAACTTGGGAGGCAGAGGTTGCAATGAGCCGAGATCACACCACTGCACTCCAGCCTGGGCGACAGTGCGAGACTGTCAAAAAAAAAAAAAAAAAAAACATGCAGAATCTGCAGCTCCAGCTATAGATTGTCCTCTGGAATTTCAGACTCACATCTCCATCTACCCACCAGGTATCTCCACCTAGATGTTCAAAGCCATCTTCAAATTAACCTTTTCAGAATGGTGCCTAACCTCCCTACAGTTCCTGCCTCCTGCTACACTGATGTCACTGGCCTCATCTAGGTCACCAGCCCCATGGTTTCCATCCTTTACAATGTGCCAGGGACATTTTTTAAACATACAAGTAATAGGCCATGTATATTTGTTGTCTATTGATGCATACCAAATTATCCCCAAATCTAGCAGTTGAAAACAGCAACCATTTATTTTCTCACAGCTTCTGAGGCTCAGAAAACCCAGAGTGGTTTAGTTGAGTGGTTCTGCCTTAGGATTTCTTCTGAGGCTGCAGTTTGATGGTGACCAGGGCCGTGGTCACCCCAGGGCTCGGTTAAGGGAAGGTCAGCCTCTGGCTCGCTTTCAGGGCTATAGTCAGTCCCAGATCCTCCTGGCTGCAGACTGGAGACATTGATCCCTTGCCACCTGCATCTTTCCATAGAGGTGCTCACAGCTCATCAGCCTACTTGCCCCCAGGATGAGGGACCAATGAAAGAAAGAGCATGAGAGCACCTGAAACAGAAGCCACAGTCTTTTTATAACCAAATCTCAGGAATGACTACCCATCACTTCTGCCATATTCTGTTCGGCAGAAGTAAGTCACTACATTCAATCCATAGTCATAATTGGGCTTGTGGGGAGCTAGACCAAGGTGTGAGTATCAGGGCAAACGGGGATTACAGAGGGCTATCTTGGAGCCTGAGCACATCACAACTTTGCTTAAAACATCACTGATGTTAGGACATGTGCCAATGCAACTTACAAGGCTCTGAGATGGGAACCCTGCTCACCTTTCCAGTCTTGGGCAGTACTGCCTTCCCTGCAACCTCTGCTCCTTCACGGGGCACACGCCAGCCATGCTGCACTGCTGTCTGTCCTCTGGCGCACGAAGCTTTACACAAAGGTGCTTCTGGGGAGTCAGCACCGCGGAAGCCATCCAAAGCCATTAGCGGAACAAGAACCTCTTTCTCCTTCCTTAGGATTGAGTGGCCATCGCTGTGATGATTTTAATCTGACTTAGCTTAACAATTGCAAAAGTTTATTTTTTTCTTACAAAAAGTAATTGTAATGAATTGTAAAAGCATTACTAAGCTTAAGAGTTGTATTAAATTTCAGTCGCAACGACTTCTACAGTAAATCTCAGTTGCTAATGGGCCATGGTTAGAAAAAGCCTTTACAGAACACATGTGCATTTATCATGTAGAATATCACCTATCAAAATGGTACTGTTATTGTCTCAATGTTTAAAATAATTTTCCCAAAGACCCAGTGGGGATAAGTTATGTCTCTTTACCTTTTCAGTCCCAAAGATGAATGTCATCGCAGGAGTTCAGTATTCTCATTCCAAGCACACTATTTCTTCCTCTTCTACCACCAATGGAGAACGGGATAAGAGAACAGAGTGTACCGTTTAAAGCCCCCATTCCCTGTGGCTTTGCATTTCATAATAAATTGAGCCGGAGATAAAATGAGGAAAGAAGCGATAATCATCTTTTTCATTGCAGGGATCTATAGAAGTTCCCCAGGCAGCAAAACTCAGAGGTCTCCTGTCAACATCCAGGTCTGAATTCCTAGAGGTTGCCCCACAAGTTTCGATCTGCACTCTACCTGGATGCACAAGATTTGCTTTCCATAGGGCTCTGAGGTCAGGACACACTTACTGAGCATCTGTAGGGGGTGAGGGAATAGAAGTGACTAAGGCTCAGTTCCTATCCTCAGAGAACATAAAGACTGTCCCTGAGACTAGGAGGGGAAAGACAACTCAATCCTCCTGAAATTTGCCAGTCCCTAGTACAATAAACAACACAAGTGGGCTCCCAGATGAAATTTCCAGAATTGTATTTTCCTCTCAAAGTTCCTTCAGAATTTCCAGTCCTTTTCCAGCCCTCCATGAGTTTCTTAAAATGATGGCTTGTGGTTTCTATCACTCCTCCCACATCCAGCTTCCAAAATCTCAAGGCCAGCACGTTAGGGCATGTCTGCTTTGGTTTAAATAGAGCATTACAAATCTTTCCCCTAATCTTTCGTGGCTTCTTGCCTTCTTTTCCCATGTACTGCTTGTTCTAGCATTCAGAAAACAGCTTATCCCTTTATCAAACATCATAGTTTGTCATTTCCCAAGTCTTCATCATTGAGAAATCAGATGCCTTCATTTGTTGAACAAGTGTCTTCAAAAGAGCTATCACACCCACACTCACTGTGCGAGGTCCTTGGAGGGTTTAGTTCACTTTGAGATACAGGAATGGACTCCTAGCATCCGTTTTACCTGATTTGAAGTCAAACTGGGCTCTCTCTCCACACATATCCCACTCTCCCACCCAATCCAGTCTAAGACTAACCAGATTTAAGCCTAATTTAATGGGACAATGCAAGTCTTACAGTAAAATGACTTATTTGAGACACAGAGAAACTCAAAAGGACTGCAAGCTCAGCTCCCTCTCAGCCCAGGCCTAGCTGAAGCTGACCTGTGAAATAGATGCTTTCCACACAGGCACAGCCCTCGCTCAGCCCAGGCCTAGCTGAAGTTGACCTGTGAGATAGATTGTGGTATGGTTTGGTTTTGTGTCACCACCTGAATCTCATCTCAAATTGTAATCCCCAGGTGTTGAGGGAGGAAACTGGTAGGAGGTGACTGGATCTTGGGGGGCGGTGTCCCCCATGCTATTCTTGTGATAGTGAGTGAGTTCTCACAAGATCTGATAGTTTTATAAGTGTTTGGTAGTTCCTCTCTTTCCCTCTCTGTCTTTCCTGCTGTCTTGTGAAGAAGGTACTTGCTTCTCTTTTGCCTTCTGCCATGATTGTAAGTTTCCTGAGCCCTCCCTAGGATGTAGAACTGTGAGTCAATTAAGCCTCCTTTGTTTACAAATTATTCAGTCTCAGGTAGTATCTTTATAGCAGTGTGAGAACAGACTAATACAGATGGTTTCCATGCAAGCACAGCCCCCACTCAGCCGGGCCTAGCTGAAGTTAACCTGTGAGATAGATGCTTTCCACTCCCTTACTGCACACTCTCCCTTCTGCTCCCAATGCCCCCACCCCCAGCAGGTTAGTGTGGCCATACGACCCTGGGCTTTGGAGCCATCCAGACAGGAGTATAAACCCTGCCTTTGCCACGTGTAAACTGAGTGATCTTGAGCAAGCTATTTCAGGGTCCATTTTTTTCGTCTGCAATGCAAAGACAGTACTAGAATCTACTGCAAAGAGCTGTTGTGAGGGTTATGTGACAAAAAGGTGAGCAGAATGCTAAGGATAGTGTCTACCACCCACAAGTGCTCACTAAGTGCTGAAGATTTTCATTACCCTTGGGGTTTGGGAGCTCTTCTGGGATCTGTCATGTTTGTCATCCCTTGGTTCAGCACCTCTGTATAAGTCTTGGGTTCCATCAACAGGCTCATTCCCTCAGTGTTGTCTCAACTTACTGGCTGAAAGGAGGAAGCTAATAAAAACCCAACGTGTGAAGAATAGGAAACTATTCAACGATCACTCACACAGGGACATTTTATGCTGCAAAGTATGTTCTTCATTAAAGTACTAATTTACCTCAGTGTAAATTCAAGCAATGAGGCTGAGACAGGGTGGGCACTCACAACTCTCTGCTGCTAGTACCAATTGTTGACTGAAGGAAACCTGTGGAGCCTGCTCTGTTTGATAATGTGTCCTTTGTCGGGTTGTGGTGAGGATTAAGCTGGATAACAAGGTTTGACAACCGGAAGGGGCTTGTGAATGTTTATTTCTCTCTGTTAACCCCTGAACTTAAAACAGTAGGCGTGCTGCTGTGGTCTGAGGGCAGGGTGCAGATGTGTGCAATCTACTGAAATGTACTAAGGATAGGATGAACTGATAGATAAAGGGATCAATGCATTGACATATACTGATAAAATAAGTATAATAAACTTTTAACAGTCGGTATACAGTGTTCACAATAAAATTCTTTCAACTTTACCATATGTTTGAAAATCTTCGTAAACAAAGCAAACAACTAGAAGAAAAATAGTAACAGGTCATAAAAGAGTATTTCATAGGAAAGGAAATATGAATCATAAATAAACATATAAAATATGGCCACCTCATTTATAATCAAGGAAATGTAAACAAATAACTTATGAGATACATTTTGATGAACTGTATTATCAAAAATCAATACATCTGAAAATACCAAGTGTTGGAGAGGATTTAAATACTGTATAGTTGAGAGTATAAGTTGGTACAGTCACTTTGGGAAACAATTTGGCATTATCTTGCAAATTTGAGGACATGATAAATATCCTCTTCAACCCATCAATTCTACTTCTAGGGTATGTGTATGTGAATGGTAGAGAACATCTTGCCCATGTGCACTGGAAAACAGGTACAAGTATTTCCTGAAAAGTATTATTTGTAAAAGCAAAAACATGGAAACAACCCAAATGTTCATTAGTGGGACTGGGTAAATAAATGTGTTGTATTCACACACAATGACATATTAAATAGCTAGCAATATGAATGAACTCTAGCAACATGTAACAAACTAGATGAATCTTGGAAAAAATTCTGAGTATAAAAAATCTGTCAGAGAAAGTTGCATTCACTATGGTACTATTTTTATAAAGCCCCAAGACAGGCAAAATTAAGCAATGTATTGCTTAAAGATACATACTTGCACCATTTTTAATAGAAGAAACAACACATGCAAATTTGAGGATTTTGCTTCTCATATGCCAGTCAATCAGGAGGAAACATATAGGTGATCTCAAAGGTGTCGGCAACAATCTGGTTTTTAGTGATTCTTATGTTGAATGATGAGTTCACAGATGTTCCTCTTATAATTATGTTTTACAAGCCACATGGATATAGAATAGATTGTTTTGTATTAATGAAGTATTACATTAAATATTAGGCAGAAGCCGAATCATCCAGGGACTGTTGGTCATGTTAAAAGTTTCAGACTTAGGTCGGGGGCGGTGGTTCACGCCGCGTGGGAGGACGAGGTGGGCTGATCACGAGGTCGGGAGATGAGACCATCCTGGCTAACATGGTGAAACCCCGTCTCTACTAAAACTACAAAAAAAATTGGCCAGGCATGGCGGCGGTTGCCTGTAGTCCCATCTACTCGGGAGGCTGAGGCAGGAGAATGGTGTGAACCCGGGAGAGGGAGCTTGCAGTGAGCCAAGATCATGCCACTGCGCTCCAGTCTGGGCGACAGAGCGAGACTCTGTCCCCCAAAAAAGTTTCAGACTTCATTTTCCCATCTAACAAGGAGGAAGAATAAGGCAGAAGAATGTAATTCTTATTTCCTATGGGACTTGTCAGCATCTGGACCAGTCAGATCATAAGTCAGGTCATCATGACTCTGTGAAAGTCTTTTGCCTCTTCTATCCTCCTTTCCCTGTAGTCAGTATCCCTTTTTCCCTGCTCAGCTCCCTACCTGTCAAAGGCCTAATGCTCCAGCTGGCTATTTGAATGAGACATTCTCCTGCTGGATCTCTGGTTAAGAGAGCCTCACATTGCTCCTCCTCTAATCTGAAGGCTGATGCCCATCATAAAGCTCATGGCTTACAGTGGTCTTTGGACCCCTTTTATACAACGGTGGGCTTCTCAGGGCTTCTCCAAACCCAAAGCCCTGGGCAAGCAGACTTGCTGGACCTGTCTGTCCACTGGCATCTGCCTCTGGTGAGCTTTGCAGACTCACTGACTTTCTCTCTGCTTCCATTTTTCTTTCCTTAAATGAGTCATGATCATACTAGCAGATTCTGTGGAGCCATTGGGATTCACACTTCATAAAAACTGCTGGGAATGTGAACCAGAAATGACCGTGGAAGCACAGGACGATGGACAAGATTTCATGGTCAGCTCTCCCTGCCCCACTTCCATCCCAGGTTTAGGTCAGTTTGGCACTTGCCACTGAGTGAGCTGGGATGATGATTCACCAGTCACTTACAAAACTAGAATTGGGACATTTCCTAGCTGTTGGCCAGGGTGGAAGTTAATCCTGGTGTGTACACTTTTCAAACAAAGTGAGTAGGGCCCAGAGCGCCTTCAAAAGCTGTTGCTGTGCATGTGCACAGGCTAGCTTTCAGCTGTGAATAACTCAGCAGTTGGCAAACGCTGAAACCCATGACTGAGTTCATGTGATCTACTAATTATGAACATGATTTAATTAAAAGCACTCTCTCTGTTTAAAGAGCCATCAAAAAACTCAAGCCAGGAATGTTAAGTTCAATACCCAGAGGGGCATTTTGGTGTCAATGATACAGTTGGAGCAAGTGGGCGGGACAAGAAACCCATGACCAAGTTCAGGCAGAGGCAGAGAAGGGAACAGAGAGGCCATAGATATGGTGGGATCTGCCTTAATTTTTCCCTATCAAGGAAACTTGTTTTCTCCCACCGTTGCTTAAGTAATATATCCTGTCCCTACTATGAGGGGTACCACCTGGATTTTTCTTAGTAGCAAAAATTGTATTGATTGTATCATGTAAGTACATTTTAATAAATTTGATATGGTATATGTTGGGACCTCCAAAGTAAGAGCTTCTAGTGACACACGTACACACAAAAGAGACTTAAAGTAAGTCCCATTAGACACTGCCCTGAGAAGTCAGCAAAATGGTAACTTTCTCAGCATATCTTGAAGGGGTTATCCTTCCCTGTTGAGTGACACAGACTCCTGGGCTTTCAGGATTTAGGTACATGACTGTCTGTACAGTATTACAACAGTCTCTTCTTGAATCAAACTCTGTGAAACCCCTTTATCTTGGAAGAGCTCTTGATAAATATTAGGATTTGTAATTTTGCCATTTTGTTAATTGTTATCTGGCTATTTTATAGTTCCTTTGCTCCTTTCTTCCTCTGTTGCTGTCTTCATTTGTGTTTTAATGACTTTCTGTAGTGGTGTGCTTTGATTCATTTCTCTTTATATTTTGTGTATCTACTATAGCTTTTTGCTTATAGGTGGTTACTATGCAGCTTACATAAAACTTACTGTAGTTCTAACAGTCTAGTTTGAGCTGATAACAACCTGACTTTGATCACATACAAAAACTTAACTGTTTACTCCCCCTCATTTCATGTTTTTGATGTCACAATTGACATATTTTTATATTGTGCATCTTACAAGTTATAATAGCTATAGTTATTTTTAATGCTTTTTCCTTTTAACCTTTCAGCTAGAGTTACAAGTGTCTTATGTACTGTCATTACAGTTATAGAATATTCTGAATTTTACTATATACTTATCCTTACCAGTAAGTTTTACACTTTCAAATGCTTTCATGTTATAATTAGCATTCTTTCATTTCAGCTTGAAGAACTCCCTTTAGAATGTTTTGTAATGCAGATCTAGCAGCGATGAACTCCTTCAGTTTTGTCTGGGAAAATCTTTATATGCCCTCTTGCTTTGCTGCGTAAAGTATTCTTGGTTGGCAGCTTTTTTTTTTTTTTCCACATCTTGAATATGTCATACCACTCTCTCCTGGTATGCAAGGTTTCTGCTGAGAAATCTGCTGGTAGTTTTATGAAGTTTTGCTTTGGCTTTCTTCATTTCATTTTATTCTGTTTTCTTTTTTTCTCCTCTAACCGGATAATTTAAAATGACTTATCTCTGAGTTCACAAATTCTTTTGTCTGCTTGATTAAGTTGATGCTCTGTATTTTATTTTTCATGTCAT
Organism: Piliocolobus tephrosceles; assembly: GCF_002776525.5. Taxonomy (NCBI): domain Eukaryota; kingdom Metazoa; phylum Chordata; class Mammalia; order Primates; family Cercopithecidae; genus Piliocolobus; species Piliocolobus tephrosceles. Next base: position 60,875,855 of record NC_045438.1, on the reverse strand, counting down.
TCATTGAATTCTTCACCTCCTGATTTGGTTCTTTATGACTTCTATCTCTTTGTTGAATCTCTTGTTTTCTTTACATACTGTTTTCCTGATAGCATTTTTTTGTCTATCTGTGTTCTCTTATAGCTTGCTGAGCCTCCTTAGAACAATTGTTTTGAATTATTTGTCAGACAATTTGCATATATCTACTTTCTTTGGCATTCGTTACTGGAAAATCATTGTGTTCCTTTGGTGGTGTTATGTTTCCTTGATTTTATGTGTTTCTTGAAGTTTTGTGTTGCTGTCTTCACATTTGAAAAAGCAGTTACTTCCTCCAGTATTTACTGAATAGCTTTGGGAGAAACATTTTTATCAGTCAGCTAGGGATTCTGAAGCTCTTTCATACCTTTTCTATGAATGTATCTGTTCCACACTTCTTATTCCCTCTTACGGGGGACTCTAAAGATTATATGCCTTTTCTCAATACTGCAAAGCCAGAGTGGGTACCAAGAGCCTCCCATTTGTTTTCCCTAGGGTAGGACACTGGTCTTTGGATATTTGGAGAAGAAACAGTCAAAGCCTATGACATGGCATTAACTCTTTCCAGTGAAATTCTTCTTACCTACAGAGTGTTTTCCCACAATAATGATTTTGAACCAGGTGGCTTCTTGTAATGAATAAAGGTTTCCAAGCAGAAGTTACCCTGTTGGTAGCCAAAGAGAAGCTGCTGGTCACATTCTCATCCAATACATCTCTGACTTAGATCTCAGGGAAAGGAAACATCATTGCATTGAGGAAGCATTCATGGAAATGGAGCAATTTACTGAGATGAAAAGGCATGTTGAAATGTGGGTAATTATGTGGAAGTTTATGATGATAATAATAAGGATGTATTGAGCACTTACTACACACTAGTGACTTGCTAAGCACATCACATCTAATCTCATGTCCTCCTAAAAACCCTATAAGATAACTTTTATATCCTCCACTTGATGGGTGAGAAAACTGGGGCTCAGCAATATTTGGTATCCCCTTCTCAGCTAAAAGAAATGAGCTCAGAAGCATATACGTCTGAGGAATTATTTCTCCTATTGAGGCTCTCTCCAGTCTGATGGAGCAGCTGAGGCACCAGACTGCAGCATCCCTGAGGGTTTGTCATCAGATACACAACAATGATTTTCCACGTAGAAAGATGACCTGACTAATTTTGAAGTGTTTGCCCAGGAGCAGGGTCTGTGCTCCATCCATTTTGCCACTGGGGCTGGCCATTGTAGAAATGATTGCTTGGGATCAGAACAGGAATTTGGAGCCTTTAAGCAGAATGGAAGCGAATATGAGAGATAAATGATATTTGCTTTGAGTTTTTTTTTTCCTATTGATTTTTATGTTTCCTGGGTCTCGCACTATGCAGTAGGTGCTCAATGAATGTAGGTAGAATGTATAAATAAATATATTCATTTGATCATCAGATATTATCCGCATGCCCTTGTTGAGGAAATAGGATCTTTGACTGATTAAATAGCCCCACATCAAAAGCTATGAAGTGGTATAGTAGAAACCTGAAATCAGATGTCTTTATGTTAAACTAGGACCTTTTGTGATTGTTTGCTTTTATTAATAAATTATGATGCTATTTCAAATCTATAAAACATGCCAACGATATGAATTAATCACAATGAAATCCAAAGAGAAGCAATTTTACACACTGCAAGAGATTTGTTTTTGTATATTCTCCTTCCTTCTAAACACGGTATTTCCAAGGGGAGATTTCTTCTCACAAGCTCAACCATCTTTTAGCACATTAACTGGTCAACTAAGCACCTTCCAGCAACAGGGTGGAGACATGTGGGTAGTGTGTGCCGAAGCTTATGTGCTTGGAGTCTTATGTGGGGAGTCTTCAGACAAAACTTCTGCAGTGACCTTGCACCACATCTGAAGATGGACACAGAGCTAATCTGAAGATGGACACAGCTAATCTGAAGATGGACACAGAGCTAACCTGCATGATCTTCTCTCAATAGACAACTCAGTCTACAGCACCATTTTTTTTCGCTGTTTTTCTGTTCCAAATGGTGACTGTGAAAGTGCTGATCACTATCATGTGGCCAGCGAGAGGGAAGGAATCAGGAAACTGGACTGTTGATAAGAAGAGTAAAGGCAGTTTTGTGAGAACCACAGAGCTCTGGCTTCTCTTCTCTCTGCCCAATATGCATAGCCCCGGTCCCAGTCCTGTGCTTTATACCTCCTCACCAGCCCTACCCTTGTTGAGCACTTGTATGTATTTCTACACCCTCACTGTCAATACCACTCATGTGGGCCCTTCCTCCCTATTTTCTATTGTCATTCAGTCTCTCACCGCTGCATATCTATCTTGTTTCTCCAAGAGAACAATGAGCAGCAGAGAGTGGTTTAGATATTTGGAGTTAAACAGATATGGATTAGATGGCCAATCTAGTCTCTGCATTCATGAGGATAAGACAGAGCATGCTGGTATAGCATATAAGCCCTAACATTTCAGTAGATTAACACAATAAAGGTTTATCTCTCATTCATATGATGCATTTCATTTTGTAATCTACAGTCTCTTTCATTTTGTAGTCTACACCCTCTGAAACACATGGTTTCCAACAGTAGGGGAAGAGAGTAAGGAAGGAGCACACCAACTCTTAACTGCCTCTACCCAGAAGTGACACCTGTCACTTCTACCCCTTGTCCATTGATTAGAACTGGTCACAGGGCCCTAACCTTATTATAAAGGAGGCTGGGAAATGGGAAATGGAAAGAAACATAAATATCTGGTGAGCCCTAATTGCCTGCTACAGGCACTTACCAGCTGTGTGACTATTGATAGTTATTTAACTCTTCTGAACCTCAGTTCTCTCAATTGTAAAGAGAGATGCCTTAGATGTGCCATAGGGTCAAATGCAATGATGTTATGTCAAGTTCTTAGCCTGGTGCCTGGCTTAGAGTAAGTGCTCGGTATTTTTAGTATATGTTGTTGTAAAGATTATGATGATCTAAGTATAAGGGTCATATTTTCACTTTTCTATCATTAGCTTTTCTCTATCAAAAATAATTTCTGTTTCTCAAATAGAAGTAGATGGGTTATCCACCATGGCATGCGTTTTCCTATGTAACAAACCTGCACATCCTGCACATGTTCCCTGGAACTTAAAACAAAAATAAAAAATAAAAAAAAATTTAAAAAGAAAGAAATAGATGGGTTATCTATCAAATAACCCATCATATTATCTAGTAAGATAAAAATAAAATAAAATTTGTCATTATTTAATTTGGAAGGATTAGAGAGCACACACACAAATGTGTATGTCTAAAAATAGGTATATGTACTTGTCAGCTTTCTACTTGCACATTTATCCATTCATCACAAATATATTTGGAATATGTGGTATATTACATCTTCTGTTAGATATAGGTGTGCAGGTATGGATGTGATATTCTTTAATCTCATGAGCTTGTGGAGGAAAAAGACAGGAAAAGAAATAGTATGACACACTGTAAATAATAAATAATATGATACAATGTAAAAATCCACTAAAAAAGGTATAGGCAAAATGTGGTGGGAACATAGATGAGGGAAATTAGAAGTAACCCTGAAGAACAGTCAGGGAGGCATTCACAGAAGAGATAGCTAAGTCTTAAATCACAATGGAAATTTATCTAAAGAAGGCAGTAGGCATGGTGTTTCAAGCACATCCTAATTACTACAAATAGTCAACTTAGTACCTAAACTGGATATCCATGGGTAGAAGATTGGCTCTGTGTCTGTTAAGATTATGTTGCTGAGAATAGAATCCTCTTTTTAGCTGTCTTACACAGGAAAGAACTTACGACAGGTCATTTATTGATTTATAAAAGCAGAAGTGCCAAAGTAACAGACTCTGTTGAAATTTTTAAAATATGTCCCAGAGGCACATGGCAGAACTTGGCCACCAAGGGAGCTGCTGACGTTCTAGTGATCAGGAACCCTCTAGCTCCAGAACCAACCCCCCAGATAAGGGCCGGTATAATGAGGAGGCAGGTACAGTCAGAAAATCTGGTGAATCTACTGGCTCAAATACTTGCTATGCTCTAGACTAGCAAAAGGTTGCCCTATTTCTTGTCAGTTGACACCAAAGATAACTACTAGACCCTGAGACCTTTGCTAACATTGATGTAAAAACCCCAAGCACATCTTCAACAGTACTTACCAGCAAAAACAGCAGATGCACAGCCTCTGCCTCACTTTTGCCTTCCAAATCTCACATTAGTACATTTGATCGTTGTAATCTTAGGCCACATAGAAGACCCTAGATGCAAGAAAGTTTGAGATATGTGAATTCTAGTTCTCCAGACTCTAGAGCATAGGAAAGTGTTTTGAATCAGGGTAGAATGGTGCAAGAATTGAGAGTTAAGAGAGAAAACATATATGTCCATATCATGAAAGGAAAATAAAATCTCAGGACCTCAAACACACTATGCCAAAATGAAAAGTTAATCTCGGAAACTGAGGCAAGCAAAAAACTGCCTTTCCTTTTGTTCTGAAACACATAGCTACACAGCAGAAGGCTATATACTGCACCTGGTGGCCTCCCTTACCCTGGTAATGTAAATTAACAGCTTATCTTCATGGGTGTGGGTCAAGAGGAGACTAGAAATTGTCTATCCACCCACCCTGAGACAAATGCGTTTTTGACTTCTTCTACTCTGTTTACTTTATCTTATATAAAGTTCGACTTAGTAAGCATGAGTACTGTTGTTCTGCTCATACAAAATAGACTGTTCCTCTGCTCCTTCCTTTCCACATGCAACCTATGGATTCAGTGAGCACTAATCAAAGCCTCAAAATAATGTTACTGTTCATCTCATTTGTCTGTCCTCTCCCTTGTTTTTGACTCCTTCCACTCCAGCTTGCTTTTTCCTCTTTGAATATTGATGCCCTCAAAACTCTCTTTGGAAAAAGTGCGTGTCACAGATCCTACAGTGGCTTATGTCTCTTTATCCTGGGCGCATTCTCAACTTCGGCAAAATAAACCTCTAAATTGATTGAGATCTCAGATACTGTTTTTGGTTTACATTATGAACAGCTTATGTGTATATTTGCACATCTTCCTATAGAATGTACCCTTTAATTTTTATGAACTATCCTTCTTTGTATTTGGTAATGCTTCTTGTTTCAAAGTCTACTTTGTCTAATATTAATATAGGCACATTAGTTTTTATCTGTTTACCATTTGCTTGGTCTGTCTTTCCATCCTTTTCCTTTCAACCTCTTTATACCTTTCTATTTAAAATGTGTTTCTTACAGACAGCAGACAGTTGAATTTTACTTTATAATCTAACCTGACAATCTCTGCCTTTTAATTAGAGTGGTTTATTCCTATTACATTTAATGTAATTATTGATATGGTTGGGTGTAAGTTTATCATAATGCTATTTATTGTAATTTGCCCTTTGTTCTGTTTGTTAGTTGCTTTTCCTTTTGCTGCTTTCTTTTGTGTTCATAAAATACTTGCTAGTATTTCATCTTATTTCTGTTATTGGCTTTTTAGCTCTTTTAATTATTTTTTAATGGTTGTTATACATATTACAAGATGAATCTTTAATTTTTAACAGTCTAACAATTCTGTTCACTTTATGTTTCATATTTAACACTTCACAAATGAAAGGATCTTGCAGTTTTCCATCTTCTCCTTTTCTGCAATTGTCTGTCATTCATTTTACATATATTATAAGCCCCATCTTGAATACTATTTTTTTGCTTTAGCAGTTATTTGTTTAATTCCAAAATTTTTAAACATTCCTTAGTTATTTTCTTTTTTTTCTTTTTTTTGAGATAGAGTCTCGCTCTGTCACCCAGGCTGGAGTGCAGTGGCATGATCTTGGCTCACTGCAGCCTCCACCTCCCAGGTTCAAGCGGTTCTCCTGCCTTAGCCTCCTGAGTAGCTGGGACTATAGTTGTGTGCCACCACACCCAGCTAATTTTTGTATTTTCAGTAGAGATAGGGTTTCACCATGTTGGCCAGGATGGTCTCGATCTCCTGATTGCATGATCAGCCCACCTCAGCCTTCCAAAGTGCTGGGATTACAGGCATGAGCCACCACATCCAGCCTTATTTCCTAAAATATTTTCCCATGTATTTTTGTGCTCTTCCATTACTCATATCGATCTGGGTTTCCACCTGGTATAAGTCCCCTTCATATTAAATACTTTTATTCAATATTTCTTGTAATATTGAATGAAAGGTCTATTGGCAATAAATTTTCTCAGGACTTATTTATATAACAATGTTCTCTCTCTCATCTCAGAACTTTAAAGATCTCATCATATTGTCTTCTTTCCTCAGTTGTTTCTGAGAAGTCAATCATCATTAGAATTGTTGTTTCTCCAAATGTAAGGCATCATTTCCTGCTCTACTTTTAAGATTTTTTTTATTATCTTTTCTTTTCTGGAGCTTGACTATAATCTTTCTTGGAATAGTTTTTTTTTTACTATATGATTTGCTAAGTTTCTTGGTTCTGTAGGTTGATGTTTCTTCATTCAAATATGGAAAAACTTTGACCTTTCTTTCTTCAGATGATTTTTGTTCTCCTTCCGTTCTTACTCTTCTCTTTTTCTGAGCCACAATTACATGTATGTTAAACCACTTGGTATATCTCACAGGTCACTGAAGTTTTATTTGTTTTGGTCTACCTTTCCTCTCTGTTATTCAGATTGTGTCATTTCTATGGATCTGTCATTGAGTTCACCGGCCATTTTTTTTTCGTTCCATCTCTAATCCAATCATTCAATTAATTTTTCCATTGTAGATTTTGTATTTCTCATTTCTCAAATTTTCATTTGGTTCCTTTTTTATAGCTTTAATTTATTTGCTGAGATTTCCTATCTGCTTGGAAACCAGTATTTTTAAGACATATATGTTTATTTTGAAATACGTATCTACCATATTTTCCTTTAAGTCTTTAAATATATTTATAATAACTGTTTTAAAGTTCTTGTATGCTAGTTATAACAACTGGCTCCTATCACAGTCTATTTCTATTTACTGTTTTTCTCTTGATAAAGAGTCAAAATTTCCCGCTTCTTTATATATCTAAAAATTGTTGTTAATATGCTGGGCATTGTACACGATACTGGGTAAGGAGTTCTTAATTTTGGAAGTTGTTCTTCTGGTGCCCCAACTGAATATCTGGGGTGTTATTGAGGTCTCTTTACTCTGGCAGGGTTGGAATTCCACTGTCTTCCAGAACTGTGCATCCCTGGTATCTCTGTCCCTCTCTCAACACTGTGGCAGCACTCTCTGCTAGAACTCTTGGAACGATGTACAGCCAGCCCTTGGCCAAGGACTCACAGTGAAGCATCATAGAGACTTCTGTTCCTCCTTACTCTTATCTAGCTTTCTGCTTCCCCTCTCCTCAGTGCAACTCTCTGATATCCTGAGCCCCAAATACCAAAATGTGCTTTATTTCTGAAACTCACTAGGACCACCCTACTCGTTTGTTAGTTATACCTTCTGATGCTGAAGTTAAAAAACTGTCCCCAAGTGGAGAGCCAAGGTGAATGAGGGGGGATCATCTCACATATTTCCTTTCTGTCATGGACTCCAGCCCTGCAGTGCCTAGGGTTCAATGCCTGAAAACAATGTCTGCATGTATTTGTCAGGCTTTATAATTGTTGATGGTGGAAAGGGAATTCCGGCATCAGTTACTCCAATCTGGCCAAAAGTGGAAGTTCTTCTATGTGTCCTTTTGAAATGCATAATGTAAAGACGTAATAATCTTAAGGAAATCTCATTAATTTTAACCCAATTTGAATTGAAAACAGTGTTTTTACATATAATATATAAATGTATGATTTGAAAATGTATTTAATATAAGAGGCATCTTACTATGGTTTTTGCACTCAGGTGTGGTAGGCAAAAAACAAAAACAAAAACAAAACAAAAAAACCCTTGTGTGGCTAACAGCTCAAGGAGATTTTAGATGAGCTGAAGAATCTTATTTTTCCCCTACCATAGTTTCCAAGGATAAGTGATGTTTTCTTTAGTTCTAACACTAGAGTATAGGTTGACCAGACCTAAGAAGCTTGGCCTTTCATAAAATTAATGACTTTAAGAGAGATTATTTAAATAATATGAGGGTTTAAGATGCAGATATACAATAAAGTTATTGTTATATTTCAGGTGCTAAAGGAAGTGTGATTTAAAAACGAGACAACTATTTCTTTTATTGAAAAAGGAGACAGCTATTTCTTTGATTGCCTGAAATATATGGGATGAGAGTGTGATTGACATTCCAGAATACTACACAACCATCATCCAACCACCGTGAGTTCCACATGAGCCTTCCAGGAAGTTCTTTATTGAATGTTCTCTTTGCTTCAGTGGTCAAACCTCGGTACCCAAAGACAATCTAATGGGTCAGCCACATTTCAAGTTGAAACTGAATAAATGCAATGAAGTTTGAAAAAAGTTCACATTTAAATAACTCATAACAAAGGCCTCATAAAAAGATGTTCTTATACCAACAAGCAGTTTAAGAAAGTTTCCATCCTTAACATAAATAAAAGGAAATGTCAGGTCTGTGTGGTTAATTCATTTACAGATAATTTATTCAGTGTCAAGTTTAAATTATTGTTTCTTATCAAAATGTGAAGCCAGGCACAGTGGCTCATGCCTGTAGTCCCAGCACTTTGGGAGACTGAGGTGGGAGGATTGCTTGAGGCTAACAGGTTGAGACCAGCCTGGGCAACATAGTGAGACCTCAGCTCTACAAAAAATTAAAAAATAAAAAATAAACTGAAATAAGCTGGGTGTGGTGGCATGTGCCTATGGGCCCATCTACTCAAGAAGCTGAGGCGGGAGGATTGTTTGAGCCCAGGAGTTCAAGACTCCAGTGAGGCATGACCGCACCACTGCACTCCGGCTTGGGCAACAGAGTGAGACCCTGTCTCTGAAACTAATAAAAAATAAAAAACAAAACGTTAAGACTTTTGGTCCAGGCAGGGTGTTTTGGAGCACCTGTCCCTGAAGAGAATTTGGTAACCAGGCAAAGGCAAATCCCTACCTAGAGCCATGAAAAGTTATTAAGGTTAAGGCCAAGATTATTTTTAGCCTCAGATTTTAAAATATTCATCAAGATTATTATTAGCCTTTAAGCTTAGTAGCTTGAGGCCAATGTCGAGGTGGGAGGGTATGTGACTGAGAGATCATCAACCATGTGAGGTAGGTTAAGGCTTAGCCTTTGGAATCAGACCCACCCAGATTACAGTCCTGACTCGACTTTGGGCAAATCACTTGGCCTCTCTGAGAGCAGTTTCCTCATCTGCAAAATAGTGATCATAATTGCACTGACCTCTCAGTATGCATGTGATGCTCCTGTGAGATTATGTTTGCGAGGTTCTGAGCACAGCTCTCCTGAGAATCCTAATGCTCTTTCAGTGAGGACTGAAGGATATGATGATGAAACACACATGTCTCATGACTTCTCCAAAGTCAGCACATTACTAGCGGAAAATAAAACCATGCTTTGTGGTTTCTGCAGTGTTTGGATACCAGTGGGCCATAGGTGAGGGATGAACAAGTGTTCTGTCTCTCTCTCTGTCTCCCCATCCCCCATCCCCACCTCCACCACATGCCTCTGGAAGATCCTTGCTCTCTACAGCGCTGGGGCAGCCTCCTATTCATACAGTGATTAATTAGGGCAATTAATGTCATATGGACATTAATTGGGACAATTAATTAGGACAATTAATGTTATCATAGGTCAATGTCATTCCGGGATGCTTGTGTTGTCATGCTAACTAGATATGTGTACCAGACACTATTTTGAGTAAGGGCAAAATACACTTGCTTCACACTGGAATTTGTATTGGGTAGGCTAAGTTTTGTTAGGCTGGAAAGGGGACATATCTTCCGCTGGGATGCCCCAGGAAGGTGGGAGCTTTCAGCAGGGAGAAGACGGCCACCCTGGCTTATTGTTTCAGGGAACTACTCTGAAAAGATGCCTTCTGGAAAGTGTGATACTGGGAAGCGCTGATTTTAGTGCTTGAAATTTGTTTGTATGGATAAACATAAAATCCACCAACACTGAATTTTATTACCCATTGATCAAGTATTTGTTTAGTTAATAAGTTTAGTTCATGTGAAAATCAACAAAAGTAGCTATATCCACCAGCTGGCTTTGTAGGGCTGTGAAGGATAAGGAGGGACTTCAGTGTTCATTGAAAGTCATTGAAGGCAAACCAAGGGAAGTGAGCTAACTCCGAGGGAAGCGAGCCGATCCACACTGTTTTAAATCTGCTGTCAGGTTCACTCAGTGGTTCTGGGCAAGGCAAGCCTGACTTTCATTCTGGCTTTTTCTGGGCTCCGCCCTTCCTCCACAGCCCAGGACTCTCCCTGCTCCCCCTCCATTCTCCTGCCCTCCAGGCAGCCGTAATCCCCCTACCCCAGGAAACCTCTGGTTTCAGGGTTCCCCTGCCACAGCACTGGCCCACCCTGCTTCCTTGCCCACATTGTGGATTGCACCTCCTTTCTTCTCTTAGCAATATTTCACCTGTCCTTTGGCCCATTCCACACGTTTTGCTAGGAATCTAACAGCTAATCTGTGAAAAATGAAGTCTTAAGGGTCAATGAATTACCTGCCTGCCTTTAAATACAAGTATTTGTATTTAAAGGGGGTAGGGAGATACCTTTTAGAGAAAGCCTCACTCCAAAATAATGACTATCCTTCCTCAAATGGGTACAGATGAATTTTTAGTGGGTGTGTGGTGGCGGTGAATTTTGGGGTCCCTCAAATCACACCAGGCATTCAGCCATGTACAGGGAATGGTGGGACCTAGAGGCCCTAGAGATGGGTTTACACAGCCAAGCTGGCTTCATGGACCCAGGCCCTGCTATCTAGATCCACCCCTCCTGGCCACGCGCTTCCGCCATGGTGACCCCCCACGGAGGATGAGAGCCAGGGACAGCAGTGACACAGCCCACGGAACCCAGGAGAGCCAGAAAGGGGAGGGGCCCCTCTCAGCTTCGCTTGTGCTCAGTCCCACCCCGACCACCACTCCAGGCTGGTGGTTGCTGGAAGAGAAAGGCATCGGCAACCTGAATGTGATGTCTCTGTGGGATCAGCCACAGCCCAGAGAACAAGAGGTGTGGAGGGGACTGGTGGGGGGGAGAACAGAAAGGCCCTTCCTCCCTCCCCAGCTAAGCTGGTTTCCCATGTGGCTGCCTGGAATTCCCCCATTAGTTGCTCCTTTGTGTTAAAACACTGTCGTCTCTCATGGAGAGTTGCATGGGGACTGGCAAGGCAGCGGGGAAGGCGCAGAAGTGTGGCTGGTTCCTGCTTCCCACCCTTCTTAACCTCAGTGTGGGCGGTGAGGGCAGCGGATCTGGTCCTCAAAAGGTCTGTCCCATGGTGTGTGGTAGATGTACCTGACAGCAGTAACTGGACTTGAGTGCACCCTGAGAATGACCCTGCATGGCAGACACACCTGGATGTGTGTTCAGAGTTCCCAGCTAAGGAATCCAGGAATGGCCAGCCCAGGGATCGCTTCTGTATCTATGAGAAACATCTGAGCCCCTGGCCCCTCCTGTGGGATGCTAAGCATAGAGGGAATAGAGGCCCTTTGTTTTGGGTTGCATGAAGGTTGCCAGGGGAGGTGGTTAGGGGGAAGTGCTAAGTGAAAATACTATGTAAACTACATGCCTTTTGCAAATGGTTGTAGTTCTCCTGTGCAGCCTCCACTACTGGACTCTCTCCCATGTATATAAACCCCCAGCAAAACCCCATGTCTCATTCAGTGGCTCTGGGTCTCTTCTTCGACCTCTTGAACCTACTGCCATCTCCACTGAAGTCGAGAGGGGTTCAGCACAACTCAAGGAACCCAGCATGAAGCACCCAGGGCACCCCTTTAATCCTCCTGGCAGAGGACAGGGAGGGACTGAGTGTGACTGCACCCTGGCTGTCCAGACCTGGAAGCCTCATGTCCCTCCTTCTGAGTGGCCTCTGGAAATACAATTAGGAGAATACTGAGGTGCCACACACAGCCTGGAAGGGTTTATTTCCAAGTTTGGTGTTTCTATGAAAAAACAACACTGTGGTTGCTCCTTGGTGAAGTTGCCTTAAGAGCTGGATAAATTCTAAGTGTTCTTCGTCATCTCTTCCCTGAAGTGCCAAGTTATTTCTGCAGGTCAGGATCTCAGACCATTCAGCCTTGATTCCTCTCGGCCCTACACCATCCTTCCCTGGGGTGGAACGCAAACTTTGTTAAGTGATGTTGTGGGGATGTCCTTTGAATGGACTCTCTGACAAAAAAAAAAAAAAAAGACTCCAGTCACCAAGTCTTTAGGGAGACTCACGGGCTGTCCACAGCATCCCTCCCTCTGCTTGGGGTGTTTCTGTCCATCACCCTTTCACACTCCACATCTTGCCCGAGAGATGAGAAAACGTAAAAATAGGAATTGGTGCCATATATACAAAATTAGGCTCTTCACAGAGTGTTTTAGAAACTAGGGAAAAGGAAACTTTGAAGTGACTTTTTATACTCCCCGCCTCCCCTGGAGGCCTGGTTAAGGTAAGCTTTGAGGCAGTGATAGCACCTGCAAAATCACAGGTTGATTTGCAGCAGGTTCGTCACAGGATGGTCCCCTCTGGGGGCGAAAGGGGCTGGAACAAGCCGTGAGACGCCAAGGGATCTTGTGAACCCGCTGAAGAAAATCTGTAATCTAGACACCAGAGGAAATGCAGTTTCAATGGTGGCATCCCTCAGCATCTGTCGTGGGGTGTGAGGGGCGGGGTGTCCCTGAACCATGGCGACACAGTGCATCGACCTTAGAACATTTATAATTCCTTGTAAGAGGACAGCCATGCATTTCTCTGTGGTGTCACCAATTTCCAAAGTGAAGGAGTTCTCTCAAGCGTCTCAATCAGAGATGTTTTTCTTGGGGCCAGAAAAACAAAGGAAAAAGCACGAACGTCTCTCCTGGGCTGTGCGCACAGCTCCACTGCCAGTCCCAGCCGACACGCAGGAGCCACGGTGGAGAGGCCAGCGGTGATCTCAGCTCACAGCTCACAAACGGGCCTCGGGGGCTTGACCTTGGCAAGACCGGGCGCCCTGAGTCCCCTGAACCCTGGGTCCTCGGGTTCCCTGTCCCAGCCTCCTAGGAGGTCAGATGTGGAGACTTTACTGACTCCTTCTGGGACTTTCCAATTTGGAAGCCAGGATTTTCTTCCTGTATATTACAATAATAAAAATAATTACTGCTGCTATTGAATTTTTATGCTAACCACACTAGGTCCAGACATCTGCATTAAACTAAGCTAGAGAATCTTTAGTAAAGATTTTTCCACAGCTGCAAAGCTCTGCAAAAACTAGAAAATGTCCAACAGCTGCTGCAGCCACGAAAGCATTACAGGAATAAAGACATTTCAAATGTAAGAGAAATGGCTGGTTATGCATATCAAAACGGCCTAGCCAACAGTGCCTTCTTTTAGATAACATTAAAGACATGAATAATGAGCCATTAGTTAGAACTACAAATATAAAAACTTTCATTAATCATCCTGGATATTGAAGGAAGTTGGGGGGAAAGTTGGTCCATTGTTGGATTTAGGAGATTATATTGAAATTGAGAGGCAGCCTGGGGCATAGGACAGAGGAGCAACCTAGTTCCTGGTGAAGAGGAGTGATCAGAGAGCAATTGGCTACAAGAACTCTTTTCTAATTAGAAGTGCTGTTTCCATGCTGTTTTTGAGTATCCTGCTTAGTATTGTGGATGCTAAGAAGCTTTACCACACCCCAGTACTCACTGTTGCAATAGAATAGACATGGTGGTCACATCTAGTAGAATTTTAAATTAAATGGGAAATCAGTGATCTTTTAAAGACACACAGACTGCTGGAATTTGTAGAAGTGTACCTGCCTCTTGTTCCAGGGACACTTGGAGGTCACCGGGCTGTGCACTGGCTGGCGTGGAAGGGCTCTTAGCTGACAGATGAAGGCATGCCCCAGGGATGCCCGGCAAAGCCACCCCTTCCACTCCGGAGACTCCTTTAATCTTTCCAGGTTCTCATTTCCTGGGTCTTGTGAGATCATTTAGGAGGCACAAGTCAGAGGCTGAAACAGGAAAAAAAAAAAAACCATGTATATATACATGGTATATATATATACACACACACATATGTATGTATATAAAAATATGTGTATATATATATTTGATATATATATTATCTTTGGAGAGGGAAGTCTTTCCTTTCCACTTTAGGTTTTTGCTTGTTTTTTCAGGACAAGGTCTAACTTTATTTTACAGGTCAGGTGCAGTGGTGTGATCACAGCTCACTGCAGCCTCAAATGCCTGGGTTCAAGTGATCCTCCCACCTCAGCCTACTGAGAAGCTGGGAATATAGGTGCACACCACCACACCTGACTGAGTTTTTTAAACAATTGTTTTGGTAGAAATGGAGTCTTGCTATGTTGCCTAGGCTGATCTCAAGCTCCTGGCCTCAAGCCATCCTCCAGCCTCAGCCTCCTAAGTCGCTGGGATTACAGATATGAACCACCATGCCCCACTCTTAGAACTCTTTTAAAATTCCTAAAGAAATCATGTCCATACTGCCACATCTGGCTGAGTTTTGCATAGAGTCAGTAAGGGCTCATGGAAAAATATGAGTGGGTGGGATAACGTTATTAATACCATTTCCCTGAGGTGGAATAAATGCGATTTTCCTGAGTTTGAATTTTAATAAAATTTCTATTTCTGGAATATTGAAAGGGTACAATAAGGATTGTTTAGCGGTAAGTGAATAATGCCATTTCAAATTCTACAAAAGGTTGCTACTGCTGTGAAGCCAGATTGTGAAAGTGTGATCTGCCACTCATTTGCTTGTCCAGACATCCATTTACACAGTGTGCCATGAGAAGCCCAGGCTAGAAAGGTAGATGCATGGAATTCCACTGCATTCTTCCGGCTACAGCCCCTGGTATATTGAGGCTGGTACACTCTTATGGTATAGCTCTCTGCTTGCCAAAGAGGAGTTGTTGAAATTTTTCCAGGACTCTGTATTTTGCAAAGTGCCTGCCAGTCATCAAGAGCTTGGGATATGGGCCCAGGGCCACAGCTGACCTCAGCCCCTGCTGAAGAGGGCCCACCCTGTCCCTGCTGTGTGGTTCCCCATCCTTTTCTTCTTTCCCCTGTGGCAGAGATGCCAGCAGAGCTTAGAGTTGGCACAGGCCTCAGAGTTCTCTGATAGGGACATCCATTATGTCTTGACTTCTGGATTATTGATGGCCAAATTTAGGAATGTTAAAACCTTAGAAAAATTAAATTTAATGGAATCTAGTTGAGCAAAGAACAATTCATGAATTGGGCAGCCTCCCGAGCTAGAGTAGGCTCGGAGAGACTCCAGCACAGTCACGTGGTGGAAGAAGATTCATGGACAGAAAATGGAAGCGAGGCACAGAAACAGGCCGATTGGTCACAGCTTGGTGTTTGTCTTTTTTGAACATGATTTGAAAAGTTATCCCCCTTTGGCCAGGCGTGGTGGCTCACACCTGTAATTCCAGCACTTTGGGAGGCCGAGGCAGGTGGATCACGAGGTCAGGAGATCGAGACCATCCTGGCTAACACAGTGAAACCCCATCTCTTCTAAAAATACAAAAAATTAGCTGGGCGAGGTAGCGAGCACCTCTAGTCCCAGCTACTTGGGAGGCTGAGGCAGGAGAATGGCGTGAACCCGGGAGGCACAGGTTGCAGTGAGCCAAGATTGTGTCACTGCACTCCAGCCTGGGCAATAGAGCAAGACTCCGTCTCAAAAAAAAAAAAAAAAAAAAAAAGAAAAGAAAAGAAAAGTTAGCCCCCTTTAATTGGTCAAAACTTGGTGACTGGCATAAGAGTAGTTTAATCTGTTTACACATCTAGTTATGTTTCAGTTTACTATGTGTGCTGAGCTTAAAATATGAAAAGAGTCAGCTTTAGGCTAAACTTAATTTAACAGGAAGAAAGACGATTTCTGGGATTTCCTTTCTTTTCTTTTATTTTTTTTAAAGAACTCTTGGCCCTTCTCTGCCTGCTTTTATTTGCTTTTTAATTTTTTAAAGGCAGGACTTTGCTCTGTCACCCAGGCTGGGGTGCAGTGTTGCAATCATAGCTCACTACAGCCTCCTGGGCTCCAAAGCTCCTCCTGCTCAGCCTCCTTATTCCCTCCAACCTCCGCTGCCCATCCCCAAACCCATTGCTGGGACTACAGGCATGTGCCCCCATGGCTGGCTTCTTCTCTGCCTGTCGGATCCTCTTCATCTTTCCAAGGTGACTGCAAATCCCACGTCTTCAGTGAAGCTCTCCTGGGTCATTCCAGTCAGGGCTGCCCACTCCCTCTTGTCAGCTCCTGGAAGCCTTATTTCTTCTACTATTAATTTGAGAAACATCAGATCTAGTTGTGAATTTTTCAGATCCCGAGTTAAATTTTCATCAAGATTGGAAACTTCTTGAAAGCTAAGCCAAGGTATCACATTTGTTTAAAACCTGCCCTATACTGTCCACTCTGACCCCAGCACACACACACCACACTCACCCAGGCATGTGCACACATACACACAGCCCCCAGACAGAGGGGAGATTTAATAAATCCTTACAAGTGGTTCTGATGACTCAAACTGCTTTGCAAACTATCACCTGCCTGGACAGAACTGATTTATCAAGACAGGGGAATTGCAATAGAGAAAGAGTAATTCATACAGAGCCGGCTGTGCAGAAGACCAGAGTTTTGTTATTACTCAAATAAGTCTCCTTGAAAACTCAGAGACTGAAGTTTTTAGGGACAACTTGGTGGGTAAGTGGGTAAGGAGGCAGTGATTTGGGAGTGCTGATTGGTTGGGTAGGAGATGAAATTATAAGGAGTCAAAGTTGTCCTCTTGCACTGAGTCAGTTCCTTGGTGGAGGCCACAAGACCAGATGAGCTAGTTTATCCATCTGAGTGGTGCCAACTGATCCATCCAGTGCAGGGTCTACAAAATATCTCAAGTACTGCTCTTAGGTTTCACAGTAGTGATGTTACCCCCGGGAGCAATTTAGGGAGGTTCAGAATCTTGCAGCCTCTAGCCGCACGACCCCTAAACCATCATTTCTAATCTTGTGACTAGTACTACAAAGGAAGTCTAGTCCTCAGACACTAAGTGGGCTGGTTTTGGGAAAGGACTGTTATCATTTTTGTTTCAAAGTTAAACTATAAACTAAGTTCCTCCCAAAGTGAATTCCGCCTACATCCAGGAATGAACAAGGACAGTTTGGAAGTTAGAAGCAAGATGGGGTTAGTGAGGTCAGATCTCTTTGACTGTAATAATTGTCTCAGTTATAATTTTTGCAAAGGCAGTTTTAAAATAAGCATACCACAATTTGACATATTATATGACAATTTTTGCAGAAGTTTGCTTAGGGAGTGTTATTTTTATGTGGTTTTGCTACCTTACACTTCCATTTATTGAACTATTACTATGCGCCAAAGACTACCCCAAATTCTTTACACATGTTGTCTCATTAAGTCTCACAATATCCCCACAAGGTACGAATTTATGTGCACATGTTTTAAACAGCCAACTATTACTCAGAGTAGTTTAAAAAAATTGCAGGTAATAGGTGATGGGGTAGGCCTTTATGTGTATTCGCATTTACCTAACTAGACCAATATACAAGGTACAGTCAGAAAAGGGGAGGAATACAGGAGAAATTCCACATCATCCAGATACATATCCATGTGGGATAGCAGGAAAAGCATAGATCTGGGGTCAAATGCTTTGGCCCAGGTGTGGCCTAAAAGTTGTATGAGTTTAGGCAAAACCTTAAATTCATTTGAGTCTACATGTCTAGATTTCTTATTCTGTGAAATAACTTACCTACCCTACACATAGTATCCACACTATAAAAAGACTGACTCTAGTTCCAGAGTTTATTTCAAATCCTGTTGCCTTCATGAAGCAGTCTTGATTTTACAATTTACCCAAGGTACTAAAAATTTATGTGAGATTTGATATTTGTCTCTGGATACTTTTCACATCAAACAAACACGTGTTCTACCTTTCAGAGGCTGAAACTCCAAGGCCGATGAATCACAAGGAGAATGAAACTGTCTGCTTTTCAGTTTTCCTCACAATTTTTATTGCAACCACCTTCACATCATGCAGAGGTTACTACAGGTTCTGGCATTTTCATTTTAGATTTTAATATATAATTTTGAATTTTATTCCTATTTTTGTTAGAAAATAATTTTTCCTTATGCAATGCTACTTCCAAGACAGTACACGTTTGAACTGGCAAAGTTTGTCATACTGACATTAATGTAATAATTTTTTAAAAATCCCTTCCAAATCATCCACTGAAGTGTCAGCAATAAATTGGCATACCAATGCAAATAGAAGACAAAGAATGAGCCACAGAGAAGGAATTAGGAAGAGCATTTTGGAGTCCATCAAGATATGCGTGCTCGAGTCTCGCTGTCACCGTCTCTGTCTCTTTCTCTGGTAAAAATAAACAAATAAAGCACAATTTTGAGGGTGGGGTGGAAGTGGAATTCTTAAAGGTCTACTGCATGCATGAAGGACTTAACCTTTGTATTTTTCCTCTGAAAACAGACAGCTAAAGTCCTCAGAAAATGTGCTGGGGCAGAGGCCATCGCTGAGCCCAGCTGTTGAGGAGTCTGCCCGTCCCAGCGCATGCCCCACACCATGGTCATCCCCGGCTCCACCTGCCTGGTGTCCTGGCCCTGACCTGGCAGATGTCGTGGGTGAGACTGAGAGGAGCACCCTGGCAGCTGTGCATTATTCTAAGAAGAACTGTGTTACTGTGAGAGAAAGGTTGCCCCTGATGGCCAACCTGTGCTGGTTTGCCTAATACTTTCTCAGTCTGAAAGTCCTGTGTCGAGGGAAATCACCCTCACCCCTGGGCAAACCAGGGTGCTTAGTCCCCTTCAGAATCACCTCTATCCATGGAAGCAGCACCCACCCCATAGCCAAGGGATGCACATTTTCAGCTAGACTGGACTCAAAATTTGACTGTTTTTCAGATGAAACTACAAGCTAAAAGATTTTCGGGAGTTGCTGTCTATTTTTAGTCTTAAAAGACTTCCATTGCCTTCTTCAACCAAGATGATGCCAGAAAGCATTTTTTTTTCTATGGTGCCTATCCTCACCCCACCACTGTGCTTGGCTTTTCCTAAGCGTCTTCATCGGGAAAAAGGATGCACCTCTTTCCTTCCCATATACAGTTTGAATGATCGGAACTTGCGTAACTCTGTTGTCTCTGGTCAAAGACATTTATCTTCGTGTATATTTTTCAAGGATAATATTTCACAATAATGTTCACCTATCAGAGCATTTCTGGTCAGGCCTGGTTCACATTTGCATTGATCGATGGCTATTTTAGAGCAACTGTGAAACCCCATTCTTCAACCCGCAGTGGTTTTGTTTCTTTAGCCTTCCAGTGGAGCAGTTTTCCTGTGCCACCAGACCAGCACCTGGTCAGAACAGGTCAAGATGCTTTTCTGTGTTTGTAGCTTATATTGTGAGCCAGATCACACGATTTTGCCTCGTGTGATCTGGCCTCTGCCTCCAGGCTTTGTCCTGATGCCCCGGCTCCCAGCCTCTTGCCTGTCTTTGCCATCTCACACCCACTCTGGAGACCCAGGATTCGATGCTGCTTCCTGGGGCTGACCTTGCCCCTCCTGAGCTGATATTTGCCTCTGGTCCTTCAGAGCACCCCCCTCCCTGATCTCATTCAACTTCCCTTGACACATGGCAGGTTTAATTCTCCCTTATGGAAAAGGGAGAAGACATAGAATTTCAATGTACTATGCATAAAAATGAAAGACACTCTCTAACTTACCTTTCAGGGTTGTCATCTTCACCCTCTATTCAAACACTGGTAAAGGAGAACCAGGACGCACACCTAACATATCTTTGCGAGTCATGCCGTGTTGAAACGGGACAGGAGTTTTCCCTTATCCCCCTTGTAGAGCATGTGATGGGGATGTGGCTGGCTTCTTTGGTGCTTCAAAGCGCAAACCACTAGGGAGAGCAGGCAGACAGGCAGGTTGTGAGGACCCTGGGCTCCAACCCCAGGGTAGTGTCTAGGGTTGAGTGTTTACAGCTCTGGAAGCCTCAGTGGGTGTGTATTACAGTGTACTCTTTCAGCTTAGCCATCCACAGGCAGCTTGTGTTAATCAGCTCAGTGAGACCCTCTGCTTTATCACAAGGATGGAGGGCTTTCTGTAACCTGGGGTTCTTGCCCTAGGGTACCGAAAAAATCGAGTCACATGTGGGCTTGACGAATGAGTGCAAGGTTTTATTGAGTGGTGGAAGTAGCCCTCAGCAGATGGATGGGGAGCCAGAAGGGGGATGGAGTGGGAAGGTGGTCTTCCCCTGGAGTCAGGCTGCTCAGCAGCTGGGCTCTCCTCCAACCGCCCTTGGCCAAATTTCCCTTGGCATCCACAGCATTTTGCCGTCAATGACCTGCCAGCATCTACTGATGTGTTCTGCCACTGTGTTTTTCTTAATGTCCAGCTGCTTGTGTGTGTGCCTGCTAGGGTCTCAGGGTTTCTATAGGCACATGTTGGGAGTGTGGCAGGTCAGCGTGGTCTTGGAAAATGCAACATTTGGGCATGAAAACAGGAGTGCCTTTTCTCACCTAGGTCTGTGGGCACAGGCCCAAGGGTGGAGCCCTTGCCAGGGACCCTGTTCTTCTCTACTCAGCACTTCCCTGCCCCCCTCCTGTATCAATGTGGCCCTAGGTAAGTCACTTCATCTCTCTGGCTCTCAACTTCCTCGTTTTAAACAGAAGAATAAAATACCCAACACATAACATTCCTAGGACATTAAATGACAAAATTTTTATTATAATAGCACCTGTAAACTCTAAATCATATACCAATATAATATATTATTATGTTTAATAAGTTAAGTTACCATATAGGATGAAAAATAGACAACCATCTTTCTTAGTAAGGTTTTGGTGTTGACTGATGGGATGCAGGAGCCAACAGCTTCTCAAGAGCTCTACTCTTATGTTTTGAAAAAAAAGTAGAAGAGTGAGTCAATGCATTTAGGAATCGGAAATGGGGAACAGACACACTACTTTATAAATAGTAACAAAGATGTATTGAGTTAACCTCCCATGGTGGGTTTTTAAGTTAGAGACAGAAGTGAATGGGGTAACAACTCAACTGTGCTGGTGCAAAGGCTCCTAAGAAAGAAGTCCACACACAAGTTCGTATTTAATGTGTGTCCAGTCCCTGGCACAGAGAAGGCTTGGGATAGCATTGAGGGGATGCAGTGGGCTAAAGACAGTCTTCTCCTTCCAATGGGAACCTGCAAGACAGGAAAGAGCTTACACATTTCTCTCCATGAGCTTGGAACAGGAATTTACAAGATATCTAAAAGCAATAAATATTTGGTGAGGTTCACTCACTAATATGGTTTGGCTGTGTCCCCACTGAAATCTCATCCTGAATTGTAATTCCCATAATTCCCAAATGTTTTGGGAGGAACCTGGTGGGAGGTGATTGAATTATGGGGGCGAGTCTTTCCTGTGCTGTTCTCGTGATAGTGAATGAGTCTCACGAGATATGATGGCTTTAAAAACAGGAGTTTCCCTGCACAAGTTCTCTTTTTGCCTGCTACCATCCATGTAAGACATGACTTGCTCCTCCTTGCCTTCCACCATGATTGTGAGGTTTCCCCAGCCACATGGAACAGTAAGTCCATTAAACCTCTTTCTTTTGTAAATTGCCCAGTCTCGGGTGTGTCTTTATCAGCCCCACAAAAATGGACTAATACAGTCACCAAATGATGGAGGGTCTAGTAGATGTCTCAAAAATCTGACAGGGGTCTCCTGCAGAGTCCCAGGCATGTTCATTCAGATGCAAATGGTAGGGGGAAAAAACCAAAACCAATAGCACTTGTTCTGTTTGGATTTTCAATGAGCTACTACATACAAGGTCTGACAATTATTAGTGACACAAATACCTGAGTAAATTGAGCACTCAAGGGTCATTTTAAATACTAGCCTACATTAAGGTTAGCTTCTAATTCTTCTGCCTTCATTGTAAAATTCTTGGCTATCCACCTAATTTTAACTAACAACTTCATAGGATCACTGTATTAGAAATACTTTCAGCTCCAATATCTGACTAGTCAGAATATCTGACTAAAAACCAGTTAAGCCATAAAGTAGTTTTTAATTATCTTACATAACAGGAAGTTTGAAGACAAGCTTCCAGATTTCTGTAGGAGCTTAAAAATTGTCATTAAGAATACAGACTCCTTTTGTCTCTCCCATCTTCAGGATATGAGTTTTGCATCTTCAGGCTTGTCCCTCAACATTACAAAATAGCTGCCACATGTTTAATATTACATCTTTGCATGGGTACATTTATTGTAGGAAGGGAAAAGAAATGTGAGAAAAAAAGAATTCCTTTTTTACAACAGAGAAAAATGTTTCCCAGAAGATCCCCCTTCCCCAACCCAGCAGACTCCCTCTACATCTCATGACCAGATCAGGGCCACAGCCACGTCCAGGTGCAAAGGAGTGGGGAAAAGACTCCTTGCATATGGCGAAGAGGAAATCTTGTCCTAATTGGCCTAAACCAATCCTGAATCATTGCTGGAAAACTTGTCATATTGCCACCCTGAATAAAGTCAGGGTTTTGTCTACTATGAGTAGACAAAAGACGTGACCAAATCTGAATAATGCAGCTCCAAGGCTTTAAATTCCAGCGGCAATGCAATCACCTTTATTTGGTATCAAGTAAACTATATGTTCTGAAGTTCTGATCTTTCATTAAATGACAATTGTGTGGGAATTTAATATTTGTGACTTGACAATACAATTTGAAATAAAAGTAAAGGACATTGATTTGGTGCTTTGGACCCAAAATAACAAGACTAAAGGAGAATTTAGTAGTGTATCTATCGGGTATCTCTATATAGTCAGAGCTGTGAACAAGCTATTCCAAATAAATCAAAATGAATTACTCATATACATTTCAACTCTAGTTATTTATTCTTATAAGACAATGTGATAATAAATTTTAGTAGAATATATCTGAGGAATAAGATAGGCAGTTATTTCAGAAGTCTGGAGATTAACACAAGACAGAAGGAACAGTTTCATAAAAACAAATGGCTTGTAAAACCTATGTTAATGAGTAGCTGATCCCACAGGTTAAGTGCTATAGGAAAATGCAGCCCAAAAAAGCAGATGCTATGATGTGTCCCTTTAAGGAGACTAGGCACCTTGAAAAACCACATTTGTTTTTCATTACATTAGTGAGTAGTCAAGAAAATACAAGCACTTTAACAAAATGCATAATCATTATTGGAAATATCTCTAAGAATTTCTTACTTTCCCTTTTCTTTGCTTTCCTGAATTAATCTTTTGCTTTTCTTGCTATAGCATATCCAGTTTTTAAACCATCTCCAGTCCTGTCTGATGTGGGTGGTAGCGTATAAACAAACAACTAACCAATCAAACAGAAACCCCATGTATGGTCAGTGACATTGTGAATATAAAGTAAAGTCTTTCCTCTCCCCTTTTATAGGCCATTTAAACAATTGTGAAAGTCATTCTTTGTGTATATAAAGCATACCTAAAAACGTACAGAAAACTAGAAGAATATGTTCTCACTCCCAGAATGAGCCATGTGAGCTGCCGCATGGCTCTGCTCCTCCACTAGACACACATAACTGGCGAAAATATAAAAGGCAACAACAACCATCTGAAGTTTCTGGAAATTGCTCTAAGGACACACAGCAAATGCAAAAAATTTGCTCCAGACTGTCTACTAAAAGCCTGCAAGAACAGTAAGAGTCTGGCATTTGAACCTCAACCCACTTCCTGCTTTCTCCTAGCTCAGCACGACAGAGACTCCATCCCAAGTGAGTGCAGCCAAGAATGCAAGATCCTGCTCCCCTCAGTTCTCAATCAAGGGCTGCAGTATCTTCCCAGGAGGGGCAGGCTGCCAGCATTTCTCATCCTCCCCAGCTAAGAATTGCAAAGTCTAAATTCCAGTTGAGTACAGCTGGGTCAAGGAATCCCTTCTTCCATCCATACTTCAATCAGCCATAGCACACTGAGAGTACTGGGGTCCCATTTGCTCTCATTCAGCTTGTTCATAGGGCAGACTCTGCTCCAATATGGAGCAGAGTCTCCATGTTAGGAGAGATAAGCTGGGAAAACCAGAGGCTGCCATCTCACCTGGTGCCCTGCTCCTAAAAGCGGGGAGTCACCACTATTCCTATCCCCAGCTATGGAGCCATGGCTCAAAGATTTATCCCAGAGGGAGAGGCAAGCCTTCTAAAGCTTGCCTTTGAAACACAGTGTGGGGAAGTTTGAGCCTAAAGAAACTATCATAAGCAATGGAAGATTTAGGGTTACGCAATTAAGAGGAGGCTTCACAAGAGACCCAAGCTAAATAATAGACCAGTTTGTTTGTGAGAGAGAACCAATTATAAGACATAGCTATCATGAGCCCTTCTGAGGTCAGAACAAACCTCAAACACTGACTTCACACCTACCCCTGCAAAAGAGCTCAAATTTAATTGGATCAGACTTGGAACAATTTATATCAGGGCATTCTTGTAAACAATTGAGCAATCAGCAAGCAATTAGTGGAGCCTATCAGCTGAGTGTGATAAGGGAAAGAAATAGTCAAAGAAAGCCCTGCTCAAACAACTCTCATCCCACCTGACTGTGCACGTTTCTAACTTTGCACTCTTTGAGAAGCAACATCGGGGCCTCACACTACTGGGGAAATAGACATCCCTAGAATGGTCTAGCCAAGTCACAAAATAAATAAACAAGCAAACAACAACAAGGCTCAAGGACAGTATCGGTATCCAGAGTTACTACAAAATATTATGTTCAGTTATCAAGAAAATGTTGTGAGACAAGGAAACAGAAAAAGTATAATCTACACAGGATCAAAAGCAGGTAACCAAATGTGCCTGTGAAAGAGACCAGATGTGAGGTTGACAGAGCTATATAGGCGTAATGTTTACATATCTCATTGGAATTAAGTTAGTATAGATCTGAAGTAGATTCTGATAAGTTAAGACATATATGGTAAACCCTGGAGTAACTACTAGAAAAAAAATAAAAAACATAGTGAAAGAAATTTACGTATGCAAAAGAAATCAATAATGGAGGAATAGAGGAACAAAAAGAAGATGAGACAGAAAACAAAAAGTAAACTATCCGATATAAACACAACTCTATCAATGTAACACTAAATGTTAGATTTGATTGGATAACAACCTAATCAAGAGGCTGAGATCATCAGACTGGATAAAGATACAAAATCCAACTGCATGCTGTCAACAAGAGACACATTTGAGATTGAAAGATATAAATAAGTTGGAAGTAAAGGGATGGAAAAAGATATACCATGCAAACAGCAACCTTGTAGTAACTTTACTAATATCAAACAAAACAGACTTTAAAACAAACCAAAAAGTTACTAGAAATAGAGAGGAATATTTATAATGACAAAAGGGTCGATTCATCTAGAGAAAATAACAATTTAATAACAATGTACTTAACCACTGGGACTCCAAAATCCTATGCAGTGAAAACAAACAGAATTGAGGGGATATATTAGTCTATTCTCACACTGCTGATGAAGACATACCTGAAACTTGTTAATTTATAAAGAAAAAAAATTAATGGACTCATGTTTCTATGCTGCTTGGCAGGCTTCACAATCATGGAAGGCAAAGGAGGAGCAAAGACACGTCTTACATGGGGGCAGGCAAGAGTCAGAATGAGAGCCAAGTGAAAGAGGAAATCCATTATAAAACCATCAGATCTCATGAGACTTATTCACTACCACTCAAACGGTATGGGGGAACCACCCCCGTGATTCAATTATTTCCCACTGGGTCTCTCCCACAACACATGGGAATTATGGGAGCTATGATTCAAGATGAGATTTGGATGGGGACACAGCCAAACCATATCAGGGATAAATAGACAATTCAACAATAATAGTTTGAGGCTTTCATACTAATGTTCTATAATGAATGAAACAAGTAGGCAGAAGACAAACAAGGAAATGGACTTGATCAACATATAAACCAAGTCCAGGTAGACCTAGCAGACATCTATAGAAAACTCCACCCAGTGACAATAGAATAGGCATTTTTTTTCAAGTGCCTATGGAACTTTCTTACAGATTGATCATATGAGATGCCATAAAACAGCCTTCATTAAATTACAAATGATTAAACCAATGCAAATTCTTTTTTATAACCATGATGAGAAAAAAGTAAGAATCAATAACAACAGAAAGAAGTTTGGGGGATTCACAAATGTGTAACAATAAAACAACATATCTTAAATAACCCATGAGTTTAAGAAGAAATCATAAGGGAAATTAGAAAGTACTTTAAAATGAATGAAAATGAAAACACAACACACCAAAACTTGTGGGATGAAATCAATGCAGTGCTTAGAGGAAAATATATAGCTGTACATTCCCATAATAATAAAGAAGAAAGATCTCAAACTAAAAACCTAACCTCCCACCTCCAGACGCTGGAAAAAGAACACCAAACTAAAACAACAAGCAGAGGGAAAGAATCATAAAGATTAGAGTGAAAATCAGTAAACTAAAGAATAGAAAAACAATGGAGAAAATCAATAAAACCAAAAGTTGGTTCTTTGAACAGAGTTTTTTTTAATGACAAACCTCTAGCTAGGGAAGTATATGTATTTCAAGAAAATGTAATCAACTTTCAATGTACAATCTATAGGGTTTTTTTTAAATGCATTCACAGTTTTCTGGATAAGATATAGTACAGGCTGTGAAGCTGAAATTCATAGCATAAATCATAAGTGCCTGATATAGTAGCATTATAACTAGCTTAAACAATCACTGCATATGCATCTGGGCTGTTAATGGGATTCTTGGAAGTTAGCAAGAATGAGATAGAGGACAATTCAGACCCCAGTGGACTGCTGAGCCAGAACAACTTGGAGGTATTGGCCATCCCTGAGATCCTCTGATTTTATAAATATCAGCAAAAGGTTCACTTACCCCAAATCTTAATATATGTTGTTTCATAAATCTGTTTTATTAAAATGTCAGGAAATACAGCAACATTTAATAATAATACTTGTTTTTTAAGTCCCAGGGATACACAAGGCTGTGATGTATTATTTCACTTGGCCAACGTTGGTGGATCTATGACATAAGCAAATATTTGGGTATACAATGTAGCCACCAGGCACATCTTTAGGAAATACAGATAACAGATAATCAGCTTGGAGAAAGGCTAGAAGTTACAAGATCACTAGTGGTCTTTTCTGAGCATTTCAGGGACTATGTGGCCAGTTGCTTCACCACAGCAAACTGTATCACTCTTAACTTGATTGTCCTGTTTGGGAGGAAAATATGATTCATAGTTGTCAACTTCTGCAACAGAGATAAGACTTTTTCTTCTATGTGTCCCTAGCAGCTTGCACTGGCCTGGCATACACAATAGTTTCCTGGCCTAAGAGCAATAACTGTAATTCCAGAGTGCCTATGATGTGCCAGCCAGCGGTCATGTATCTTTGACCCTTCCAGGGCTAGCATGGAGCTATGTGTCTCATCATGCATCTTCATCTTCTTATAGTCATCACAAAATGCTGAATGCTTGCTCAAATGTGGGAACAAACCCTCCTTGAAGTCTAGCAAGGTAGTTAAAAGATTGCCAGGGATGATTCCTGGCTCAGCCACCTCCTACCCGTGTAAACTTGGGCAAGTTTTTTAACCTCTCTGTGCCTCAGTTTCTTTTTCTGTAAAATGGAGTCAATGATAACACCTACCTCCCAGTTTATTAAAATATTTAGTGAGTTGATGCTTGCCAAGCACTTAGAACAACACCTGGAAGATAAGAAATGCTATGTGTTTCTTAAATAAATAAAATTAATCATTGAGTTAAATCTCCCTTTTACTATATAAAAAAAAATGAGCTTACTCCAAACTTCACAGTCTTTTCTGCCAATGGGCATGTGCTTCTACCAGAGGGAAAAAGGATAATGGACCTTGAGTTTCCTGATATTCCCATGGAGGCCAAAACCTTCTGCTCACGAGCCTGTGTTCACCCCTACTTGGGGTGTTTTCTCCCCAGCACTGGCTTGGGAGCAGACCCAAAGTCTCCTTCTCCTACCAAGCCATGCGTTTTGCAGACTCAGATGTTTGACAAGTATTTTGCCAAAGCAGAAACATCCCTGTGAAAACTAATGACGAAGACCGTTCTGCTGCACTCTGTTGCCTCCTCTAATTGGAGAAGATGACAAACAGCACACACAGCGTCCCTCTCAGAACCACCTATGTGGTCACAGCTTTCATAGAACTCCCTACAGTGTCCACAGGCCCCAAGACACCACTGCCCAGGGCCCCACTGACCCACAACCTCCTAACACAGTGGCACGCCATTTTCGTTTCTGCTGGTCAATGTGACTGCTTCAGTTCCTCCAGTGGGATCCAACTGATCTTTGATATGCTTTATACTCTGGGGTGTATTTGCTCTAAGGGTGTGAACAGAAGCTCAGT
This sequence comes from Piliocolobus tephrosceles, assembly GCF_002776525.5. NCBI lineage: Eukaryota > Metazoa > Chordata > Mammalia > Primates > Cercopithecidae > Piliocolobus > Piliocolobus tephrosceles. The sequence continues at coordinate 60,847,301 of NC_045438.1, read as the reverse complement.
AAAGCTCAGATAAAACCCAAGGCATGTTCTGCTAAATTCCATGCTCCAAGGGGTGCCAGATGTAGCAAGAAAAAAAAAGAATGCCAAGTTAAATTTGAACTTCGGATAAACAACAATTTTTTAGTATATGTTCCATACAGTATTTGGGAGCTATCTATACTAAAAATTTTTGCTGTTTATCTGAAATTCCCGTGTAACTGGGCAGCCTGTATTTTATCTGGCAACCCCACAGGCTGGAGAAGCCTTACAAAGTTAGTTAGTATTTGGTGGTAGGGTGGGGAGGGACTGTCCCTCTCTACAAATGATTTTTTACCAGCAGGCCCATGGTAGGATTGTGAATGTGACAGCGCAGAAGCAACTACAGAGGGTCACGCAAAATCTCTGTGTGGGCAGCTTTGCTGTGTGCCACCCTGGGGCAGAACGAAAATCTCACCTACATAACGGAGGTGATCTTTACTTCTGTTATTTACTTGTCCTGAAGAACTCTTTAGAATTTCACATGTACTTGAATTCGTCATGAATCCTCCACAATGGCCACTTTCAGCAGGGAATTCAATGTATGGAGTTTTCTTTGATTCCAAAGAATTGAGCTAAGATAAACTGACATTCATGAAAACATGCTTATGTATTCATACATATGCCTTTGTATATTCTCTCTTATACCCACTCTGGCTAAGGCCAGTGTTTCCTCATGATATGGTTTGGCTCTGGGTCCTCATCCAAATCTCATGTAGAATTATAATCTCAGTGCTGGATGAGGAGCCTGGTGGGAGGTGATTGGATCGTGGCTGTGGACTTCCCCCTTGCTGTTCTTGTGATAGTGAGTGAGTTCTCACAAGATCTGGTTGTTTGAAAGTGTGTAGCACTTCCCTCTTTGCTCTCTCTCTCGATGGCCATGTGAGGATGTAACTACTTCCCCTTTGCCTTCTGCATGATTGTAAGTTTCCTGAGGTCTCCCCAGATGCAGAAGCTTGTGTGTCCTGCAGAACTGTGATCTAATTAAAACTCTTCTCTTTATAAATTATCCAGTCACAGGTTTGTCTTTATAGCAGTGTGAGAACAGACTAATACACCTCAGTAATATTAATTGTAGGCTAGTATTTAAGGCTATTGTAATATCTCTGTTAAAATAAAGACAGCATTCTGAATAACTGAGTTTAATCATATCACATGATGTTTACATGCCCAGTGCTGGCTGTAGTTAGTACTCAAAGTTTACCTATACTATACAGATGGTAAAAGTCAGGTGGCTTTGTGCAGGGTGGAAGGAGGAAAGGAAAGAGGAAAGAAGAAAAAGCAAGGAAAAATACACAGAAGCAGAAAGAGAAAAAGTGAAATAGAGAAGAGTATACCCAAGTATCTAATTTCTCATTAGGTCAGATAACTTTTCCTTTAACAATTAAGCTTTTAGTCTTTTTAGATTGAAGGTGCAAAAATCTTTGAAGAAATAAAATCAATTTAATCAAATAGTCAGTTGTTTAGGAGCATAAGCAGATAAGAAATTGAAAGCACAATTGAATGCAAACAGCCGTCCCAGAGTGTTTGTGATACAGCAGTTCTCTCTCTACGGTACATTTATCATGTACCATACATGTACATATTATACATGATACATTATCTAGAAATTAAGTAGATTTTGTCTCCAAAAGTGTTTAATAATATTATATATTTATGTATGCATCCTTGAAAATGGTTATGGAAATAATGATCTATCCCGAAGCAAGAAATTTTTGTTTTGTTTTGTTTTACTCCTCAACATCCTCTTTTGCTGTTTATCTGAAATTCACATTTAACTGGGCAACTTGTATTCCTGTAGAATAGTGAACCCAACAACAAAAATACCTGCCCTTGTGGGGCTTATCCTTAGTCTTCCCTGTGTTGCTTGCACTCTGATACAATCAGCTGTATTTGACTACCAAGCATCAGAAAAAAATTCTTTAAAAGTTAGTGATCAGATTAAACGCAGGTGAGATGCAAAAAAAAAATTCTTTTTTTTCTAATGCTGGTTTATGCAGAGCTGGCTTCATGGCCTGGTGACTGGTGCATTCACGCAGGGCCTCCTGATCAGAAGGGTGTTGCTTTTACCAGCCTGTGAGTCTTAATAATTTTGTACATGCAATCCTTCATTTTTGATATTTTTGTTATATTATAATGCATAAACCTGGGACTGGCTACATACTTTGCAGAGTTCAGGAGAAAATGAAAACAGGCTGCACAGGTTATGTGCTTGAAGGGATGAAGTGGAAGGAGAAACGAAGTCTTCCTAACTCTGGCCTCCTGCTGTTGCACAAGTCAGGCCAATGATGTGGAAAGTCCTAGGGGCACATGGCTTTTCAGAGTGTCATTGTTTGAGGAGGCCATGAGTGGTTTAGCCAGTAGCCTCTGCTTCTTTTCATTTTGAGTGCTTCTGAATACGCAACTGTGCTCTGAATACACAACTACCACTGCGGGGTAAACCAAGCCACAGCTGTCCTCCTTCCAAGGTTGGGGTCGCTGCTCGGCAGGAGCTGGTGTTCTTGAAGGGATGATGATCTTCTACCGGTAAGATAATTTCCAAATCTTTAGAGGTGAATTTAGAGTGAGAGGTCCCCTTACTTGTGGGATTTAATCCATCCTACCTTAATATCTATAACCTTATAATGCCTTCTTGTCTGTGTTGTTGTTGTTGTTGTATGTGTGTGTGTGTTTAAAGGTCTTGGCACAGACGACATGCTCAAAACATGTTAACTGGATTCAAATCTATATTTTGATTAATCAGAAATACATACCTGCAAAAACACTGCTCTTGGAAAAGTTTAGAAAAGAGTTGAGCCGTCTGTTTTCTGGTTTTCCAGTTCGACTTTCTTTTTTGTAGTTCCGCTGAATGGTATCATTCTCATCCCTTGGCAACGGTTTTGTAGAGTTATAGTTTCTGGTAGGGGAAGGGCTTCGGTTCTAAAGTTAGTGATCAGATTAAACGCAGGTGAGATGCAACACCAGCATATCGTAATTATCTTATTTCCTGTTTTGCAGTCCCTAACATCCAGTTGTGTAAATCACAAGGATTCTTATAATAACACCTGTCTTCTCCCCCAAATAAAATGGAGTTATCTTCCTTTTTAAAAACACAAAATCTACAACTTTATCATAGAGAAACAAGCCTACTGAGCAAGATCCCTATAATCATTTAAATATACAAAAGCTACAAAGGCAAATACTTCACCCTCCAGTCCTAAATTTACCTCTTTTATTTTTTCTGAAGCTCTAAACTTTCCCTCTTCATTTTCACACATTGAAAGCTGTCCTGAAATTTTCAGGAACAATGGCAAGTTTTCAAACATTTCCTAGAAAGTGTGTAACCCTGTCTTTCTCTTTGTTCTGCTATACTTACATCGGTAGATCAGTGTGACACTTACAAGGCCAGGTATTTTTATCCCAGTTCATTCAAAGGTGGACCAGAGATAACACAGCTCCTGTGCTTGGGCGGGGGGTGCTGTGGCTGGGATAGTGGGGGGAAATGTGGCAGGAGAAGCTACGAGAATCATAGGGCAAGCAAGGCGTTCCTTAAGGAAGAAAGCTTTCTAAATAACACACTGCTCTGTTCTTTCTATCCCTCTTTAAAGCTGTTTTGTGCCTAACCCATTTTTCATTAAGTTTAATTCCTTTGGAAAAGTCCTGTCACTTTTCTAGGGAAAGTCTCCAGGGGAGTGAGTTTTCAAGATCTGCTGCGGAGTGTGTCCTGCCAGTGCGTGGAAGACCATTTGTTTACAAAACCCCGTAAATACCCAGATGGCGTTCCCTGTGCCCTGCAGCTGCTCAACAAGCAGGGAGACTTGCAGATGCTCACAGAACTCACTTCTGTGAAACCCTTTCTTCTCTGGGAGCCTTCACTGCTATTGTGATGTCCTGCTTGCTCCTCCCATTTTATTCCAGATGCACAACATTAATACAAAATGTTGGAGATCATGACAGCGTTGGGCTCCAGAAACAGTACTGCTTGTCATTTTGAAGCCAGGCCTCAAAATGACATGAACTTCTGAAGAAAGAACTGGCATCATTTCTATCATTTACACAATCGGATGTTCAGTGTGTGAGGGTAAGAATGGGGGTGGGGTGGGTCCACTTCTATCCATTAGGGAACTCTGGTAATATCGTAGATTCAATATGCCAAGCTTTCCAGGTGGTAGCTTATTTAACTATTGTTAGGGATAACTCAAAGAGCTTTGTATTGCCCCTTCACAAAGTTATGAAAGGGCTATTAAATACATGTATGGGATTAGTAAATCGCAGAAATGTTTGCACAGGCATCGAGATGCCAAGTAGTAGCCTCTCCATGGTGACCTCCCTCCAGTCATGCTTGGTACACAGGCATAGCTGCAATGCAAATCCCCTAGACCCCTCTTCTACCAGATGGCCAACCCTCCATCCCCAGTGTTTCTTATATGAGTGATCTCAAGAAGTCTGTGTATTAGTTATTTGTTGCTGCATAACAAATGACCCAAAATGCAGTAACTTACACAACAGTCATCTTTTATTATATCTCACAGTGTCTGAGAGCCAGGAATCCAGGTAGGGCACAGCAAGAGTAGCATGTCTCTGTCCCATGATTTCCGGGGTCTTCAAGGGAAGACTCAAAGGCAAAGTGTTGAAATCCTTTGGGGGATCATCACTCTCATATCTGCTAGCTGATGCTGGCTGCTGTCTGGGCCTGAGGCCTTGAGCCAGGAAACTGACATGTGATTTCTTGATGTGACCTGGGCTTCCTCACAACATGGTGACCCTCCAGAGAAAGAGACAGAGCCTGAAAGAGCTATGTGCCTTTCCCTGCCCAGCTTTGGTAGTCATGCAGCATTGATTCCACTGAGCTTCACGGGCTAAGTCAGTTATAAAGGACTTCTCTGGCCCAAGGGGAGGGAATGTAGATACCACCTTTCTTTGGAGATGAATCCAATCACATTAAGAGCATGTGGGATGGAAAATGCATTGGTTCAGCCACCTTTGGAAGATATAATCTGCCATTGGTACCTTCCCCAAATACACAGTCTTCCTTGTGGAACTGGGGGATATATCATAAACTCTAAATAGGAAAGGAACTTCCTGAATAAATACTAATTGGCTGTCTGTGAGGCATGCAGTGCCTCTAGGTCCCCTGTGGGGTGGGACAGCTCAGGAAGTCCAAGGATTCAGTGAAAACCCTAGAAGATCTTGCCAACTGGAAGAGAGGGAAGCTGATGGCTGGACTCCTCTCCCAGTTATGCTTTTGGATAAATATCTGGAGAGCACAGGGCTTAGCAAGTCAAGAGCCAGCTACAGAAACACCATAAAAACACGCTGCGGCTGAGTGCACGGGGTGATTTTGTAAGCAGCATCCCACCTGGTCCACCAGACAGTGAGCTGATCGAGGTGTGGATTTTCACAGAGATTCAATGGTAAACAAGAAAGATGCATCTCCTACATCCAAGGAATATGTGTTTGGTTAGAAGAGTTGGACAATAAACAAAACAGAATAAACAAAGTGACAAACAAACATGCTAGGTAGTGATGGGCATTGTGGCAATCCCACAACAGGTGGGACACACAGTGCCTACACCCAGAACAGCAGAGTACACTGTCATCAGTAATCGCCTCTCCAGGAAACTGGGGGCACTCTTCAGACTCAGTTACTTATGGTCTGTGAGTGAAGGAATTAGAGTCCCTGGAGAGACCCCTTAGGAACACCAGTGACCAACAGATTGCACAGGTTGGCTCAGCAGCAAAGCCAAGGTTACATCTTGGGATTCCTGGCTACAGCCCATTGCTCTCCCCAACCTGCACATGACTGCAGACAGCGGCAGCCTATTCAGCATCTCGGGGCTGTCGGGAGTGGTGTCTAGGAAGGATCAGTTGCTCTCTCCGTCTGTGGCCTTGAATGTGTGCTCAGAGCCCCCTGAGAAGAGACAAACCCTTGAAGAACCAACTGAGAAATATCATCTTCCTGTCCATTCAGGTCAGGAAATAAATGAAAACATCTTTCTTTACCTAGTAGATTTGGTCATGAAAAGCTGATTGTAAATACAATCTTTGTGGGTTAAACTGTATTTTAAAAGCTCTCTGACGTCAGGATTGGCACAGTGTTGATAGTCATTGGACAAAGGGTGCGTGAGGGCTCATTAGACTATTCTCTTTTGCTTGGTGTGTGCTTGAAATTTTCTCAAATAAAAAGTAAGTAAAGAAGTAGATAAAATAGCTTTCCTCTGGCAGTACATTTGTCTCTCTTTCCCTCTCTTCCTCTCTTAAAATGAGAATGATTACTTCCAACAAATCGTTTTTGTAAAATTAAGTCTTGCAAAAAATGACTTATAATTGTTTCTGTACATTGGGTTTTTCTGAAACCAAGCACAGCGTATTGAAATGATTTGCAGTATTAGCCTCACCTTTAATTCCTGTGATAGTTAAGTAATACAAGTAGGCATGTTTCTACCTATTGCAAATAAATTTGTGGGGCATCAAAAGGAGATGTGGGGTTGGTGTCATGATGAGTGAGACAAGGGATGAACCTGGAGGTTGTGAGGCTGAGGTTGGCTCCTTCTCTCTTCTACCCAGTCTGGGACCCCTGGCCATGTCTCATTACCTCTCAGGGTCTCAGTTTTCTCCTAAATCAGCTCTGGATCATTTCAAGAATCCTTTCCTTCCAGCACTGTAGAGAGTTCTGGGGGTCAAAACGTGTTATAATTCTCAGATCACCAGGGTCACATGAGATGAGGACAGGGATGAGAGATTAAAACTCCCTGTCTCCAGGAATAAGAAAGCAATACAGTCCCTCAAGGCTGTTAACAATTTTCGTGATCCATAGATTTCTTACCGCTTAATTCTCTGCTCTCCCTTCTTTAGGCTAATATTTTAAACATTATGAAAAGGAAACTGATGAAAAGATGAGTAACAGGTTCTGGCTGTTGAGCACAGTTTCACAATATTTTTGAATTTCTCAGATAACCCTGCATATTAAGGTCATTTTCTTCACTGGGAAGAAAGTCAACAGACCTTCAGCTAAACCATGACCACTTGGTAACCTGTAGAAAATTCTATATTTGAACTCCTGCCCCCAGCTCCACCTTTCACCTTGACTGGTAGGGCGGTCTCTCAGGGTTCTCTCTTCTCATCCTCTGCCAACAATGTCAACTATGGTATCTCTGGAAGACAGGAGGAAAAAGACGAAATGCTCACAGTTTGATGAGCTTATCATTCTTTCAGATAATGGGATTGTGAGTCCTTATTTTTCTTAAATTTTCTGCGTTTTAACTTTCTTCTTAGTGCTTTCTACACGCTCCATGTTTTATTCAATGAGCATGCATTACTTTATACTCAAGAAAAGAACAATGCACACTGTTTTCTAAAGTCACTATTGATACTCCTCGGACTAAATCCTTCCTTGACCCTCCACTGCCATAGCATAAAATCCAGTGTATTGATTTGGTTCCTCCACCCTCAGTGCCTGGCTGGCTACCCTCCTAATCTCACCTTCGTCACCTTTTCCCTGACCTCTCTCCCTCCCCCTCCCCATCCTCCTTCCCACCTGTGCTCACCCACACCTTCCATACCCCAGACACCAAGGCGCCCTCCATCTGAATCTCTGCCACCCACAGGGGTTTGCCTGACCACTCCCACACTTTCTTTAGGAGCCATTTCAAGCCGGGCCTCTGCTGGCCCCCAGGGAGGCTCCCCTGCTTCTCCAGGGCTCTGGGGCACCCTGCCTTGCTGACCATCCTCCTAGAACAAGCCACAAGCAGCAGCACGTGGTGTGTTCTCAGGGCTGTTCTTCACTAGACTGGAAGTGCCCTGAGGACAGGCTCAGTGCCATTACTTCTGTTAATTTTCTTTTCTTTTTTTTTTTTTGGTTCTGGTTTTTTCTATTTGACCATAGCAAAATTATTCATTGAATGTTTCCTTGAGTTTTAAGGGGTCTACACAGCAATTACATATCACTAGAGTCTTTCTTATTTCCCAAGAAAAGCCACTTCGAAGTAAAACTATGGAGAGTGCTGCATGCCCAGGACTTTTCAAAACACACAGACTTTCTCATGGTGTTGCCTGAAGCGTGTTGCTCCCGCTCTGCCTGTGCTAGGCTCCTGCTCTTCCTGGAATGCCTTCTTTTCCTAGTTTACTGGCAAACTCCTGGTCACCCTTCCAAACTTGGTTTTGACACCCATGCTGCCCTCCCCAGCAGCCCCTTGAGCTGGGAGCTGGAGACATCCCTCTGGAAGGTGCCTCAGGGCACCCTTGTCTCTCCAGGTGCCGTCATTTGCATACCTGTTTCCCCCATAATTCCCTAGAGACTCTGACCAGCCCCTAGAGGTGCTAGTTTAGTGCTTGTGGAAGGAAGGAATTTCATGTTAGCAGTCTACATGCCAGGGAGTGCTCGTTGGATACGCAGAGAGGGAATTTTAAGGACAGGGAGATGCAGGGGCCCCAGGAGAACTTTGCATTTGCTCTCTGCACAGGGCACCCGGCTGGGGGTGAGTGGGACCTACCACCCTGGGTCTGTCCTCCAGGATCCCCCAGGGAAGGACTGCCTGCCTACAGCATGACCCTCATCCATGCCAGTGTCATAGGGGCTAACAGAGTCAGCCAAGCATCCACGCACTGCCCGCCTGCCATCCTTCGCACAGTAAACCCCAGATTCTCTATTATTTTTTATTCCTCCTTCCCATCATTTGTCCAGAGTCTTGCCAGTTCTGAGACCAAAGAGTAGCCAAGAGTCACCCTTTAGGAATGTAAAATGATTCTTGTTCCAACAAGGCTCCACTTAATCATACACTCTACAAATTCAGGGAGCTCATTTGGGTAAAATACAGTTTTTCCTTTTCATACATTTGCTGCTTTCTCCAAACAAACTCTAGGAAAGACTGCAACATCAGCACTTTGACAATTTGGAACTGAAATAGAGAGTCTGGAGTCTGGGATTTCATGTCTCCTCTGATTGAAAAAATAAAAATTCTTTGAAGTGCATAAACTTGTGCTTGGCAGTGTTTTCATCTGACATTGTTTCATTTTTCACAGACCAAGCTAAAGCAAGAAAAATTATTCTCCCACCCTTCACCAGCAAGATTCTCTGCCTTTTCAGCCTTTCACACAGCCAGGACCGGGGACCTCCTGAAAAGTGGTGTTGGCCCCTCCATCAGGCAGACCTCAGAGTGAAATCCGCTGCCTCCTCTTCATCTTTCTACCCCTCCTGTCCCCACCAAAGCGACACATGCCACAGAAGGTGACCTGGAAAATGCCTTGTGCACTGTGGGGCGATGGGAAGTGGGGGTAGGCTTGGGTCAGGTGCTGTCACCTCTGCACCCATCACACACACATCCTCCTCCCTCATGCCGGGGTCTCAGCATGAGTTGGAGGTGTTGGCATCTCAGGGAGGAGGACCACTGTGACCCACAGGGAGACACATGCACCCGCCCCCACTGTGGCTTCTGCCCTCCTCCCCTGCAGGGATGGTGATGGCCAGTTGATGTGTTGACTGGGCTTGGTGCACGGCGGCTGCTAGGCACCTTCACTCCAAACTGAAACAGCAGGGGAAAGTGCCTCGTGAAGTTTGGAAGAAGTAAAGGGAACCTAAGCATGTTGCAGGGCTGCTTTATCTCACAAAAAGCAAATCAACAGCATCTGCTCTTCAAGAGGACAACAGATCCCGGCCTCCTGACGCACCCCTCCCCTGCGCTCTGGGCCCGCAGAAGGCACCTGGTGTGACTTCGCATTATTTTGAAGCTGGAAAGGCAGACATTTTGAGCCCTAAAGAGGTTTTGCCTTCTGAGGTAGGGATGAGGATATCTTCCAGTCTCCCTTTGGTCCCGGGGGGATGGCCAAACCCTGCATGCAGCAAAATCACCCAAATAATGAAGCTTCGGGCCGAGGTACTGTGTCCATGGTGTGGAGTGGGCATTTCCCAGGACCATTCTCTCCCGGAGTCAGGCTGTCCATGCCTGGAAACTCGTTCTCACTCCCAGGAGCTCAGGAGCTGAGGAGATCCGCAGGGACATCTGGCTGGTGTCCTCCCCCCAAGTCAGGAGGAAAGAATAGAATACCAAAAGGAGCTGACCGTCCCCACACCCCCTGGGACCATGACATCCACGGTGACCTGCAGGACTGGGGGACCAAGGACGGGTGATTCCAGAGTGTCTGGCATTGGCGCATTTGGAGGACAGTGATCCTCAATGACCAACAATCACGCACAGGGTGGGAGTGGGAGAAATGTTCCCAGCCTTAGGCATTAAGGAAAAGCTCAGCCCCAGGGCAGGGCAGGCAGGCCAGGAAGGGAAGACCTGAGCGGGAGGGGAAGGGGCTGGGAGAGCAGCTGGACGGTGAGCAGCTCCACGAAAGCATGGGCTAGGATGCAGGGAGGAGTTCCCGGGAGAGCAACCCTGGGGCCAGGCTGGGACTGAGTGTGGACCACAGGAGAAGGCCCTTCAGGAGCAGCTGCAGGCTGTGCTGTGGGCTGTGCTTTCCTAAACTCAAAGGCTCTTGGTGAAGTGTGTTTTGGGTAGAGCTCAATCTCTCACGGGCTCTGGGAGCTCCAGGCACAAGTGTGGGGACATCCCCAGGGTCACTGCAGCCAAGGTGGCATCAAGGCAGCAGTGGGGGTAAGGTAGGGAAGCGGGAAATGTAGGGGCTCATCCTGGCAGCCCAGCACAATAGGCAGCTTGTGAAATGGCCTGGATGAACCCACCTTGGCATTCACAGCTGTGCAATGCCCTCACCTTGAGTGTGAATCTGTGGCTTGCTCCTAACCAACCGGATGTGGCAAAGGTGGTGGCCTGTCACTTCCGTGATGAGGATATACAAGACTGTGGCTGCTGTCTTGCCAGCACTCTCTCCTGCCTTCTCCACTTGATCTCAAGAAGCCATGGTGGAGAGTCCCATGTGGCAAGGACCTGAGTCTTGCCCACAGCCACGTGAGCTGTGTGGACCCTCACTCAGTCGAGCCTCTGCGAGAGACCTCGGCCCTGTCTGATAACCGGATTGCAGCCTGTGATAGACCCTGAAGACAAGGCTCCCAAATAAGGTGTGCGTTGATTCCTGACTCACAGCAACTCTGAAATAGTAAATGTGTGTTTTAAACCACTATCTTGTGATTACAGCAGCAGATAACTAATACAAGTATAATAGTATCTTAAAACATGCTAAAAAAATTATCTGGGGTGATGTAATCAGAGGGTGCTATATGCTATACCTAGCAGTTGTAGCGGTAGGCGACTTTATAACCATGACGTTAAAAGGAAGTGCAGTTTATTTTGTTGTCACATGTTGATGAGGCTACGAAAGGCTGTTTATTTGAGATGTTGCTTGTAAATTCTTTATTTCTCAAGACTGTCTCTCTCACTCTTTGCTCAGAACCACCTCACTCTTTCTGAGTTTCTCTCCCATTGCCTCCCACCTGAGCATGGCTTTCCTGCCCTCCTCGTTTGATCAGGAATGCAGTTAGACTGTGTGCCTGTCTTTTTTTTTAGCTTATGCAAGGCGAGTTGACTCCCAATGGCTGTTTCATTGCATCTAGTGATCAAGTACTGCTCTCGGTCCCCTACCTCCACCCATGTCCAGCTCTGGGTTTGGAGACATCATATCCCAAGTGGAACCAGGACCTTGGAGCCCTCATATGTCCAGAAGAGGAATTAGGCATAGTATGCATCTGTTCAAGGGAGACTTAGAGTAATTAATGCATAATCAATTCAAAGTGGGTAATGGATGATTTAAGAGAACACCATACAACTTCAATGACTGAAGTCTTTGGAGGACAGCCATGTGCCCATGAGGCCCACTTACTGGGATCACTGATTCAGACAAAACTCAGGACCAAACATAGGTGGGAACACAGGCCAACCCATTCTGGCAGTTTACCTTTGGCCTATGTTGCTAGGACCAGAGCTGGTCTTAGATACTTGCTTGTGCATGGTGGCAATTCTAGGGAAGGTTCACCACTACAGGAGCCCAGAGAGAGCCCAGGAACTTTGTCATCCAGGAAGCTGCTACCTCCCACCACTCTATACTTCTCAATTTACCCCTGTCTGATTAGGGCAAAGCCTAAATTCTCAATGTCTTTTCACTTGGTTGGAATTCAGTTGAAATGAAGAACTTGGAGATTTCAATGTTTCCAGTTGGAATCATAGAATCCTTAATTTTTCACCAGCCTTTTAACTTTATTTCTAAGATATGATGTCTGATGGCCTAGCCTTTTAAAGTTGCCATGGTGATGTTGCAAGTTCTGCTGACATACTGTTGCAGTCTCAGGAAAAGCTGGAAAACATTTCCGCAATGGACAAAGTGCTATGTTTTGGGAATTACTCACATTTCACTATCAAAATATTGTTTCTGCCTAATTTGCTTCATACAAAATTGTTTAAATTAAGTTTATTTTAAACAAATTGTTTGGAAGAGTTTAAGACACCAGCCATTTGAAAGATCTCCTCATTCTGAAATACCAAGAAAAAAAAAAAATCATCACCTAAAAGTAAAGAAAGGTGAAGGGATCCACATGTGTGACCACTTTCTCAGGCCTGGCCTTCACACAGATGTTCCTAGACAAAGGTTAAATCCGGCAATGAGGTCAACAGAATACATGATCTCTTGCAAGTTTTTGCACGTGGCATTCTTGATCTAGGGAAGCTGGTTGTTTTCTCAGACCAAGAGGGAGGCTAACTGGGTGAACCAGGGGTCTGGTTAACAACAAGGTTACTATAGAGTGGTAGTGATGCCACAGTTTCAGGCTGAGTGTTGGGCCAGATAACTTCCAATGGTTCCTAGCCTGTTACATTTAGTCACCAAACCCTGACCTCATACCATTGTTGGAGAGGTGAACCTGGGAGACTGCAGAGTAGAGCTAGAGTGTGGGTCTCTTATCTAACACAACATGCAAGTTCATTTGGAGGGAAAAAGCAAAGCTGGACTTCAAATTCCTTTGTGTGGCAATGGGTCTCCAGGGATCTGGCCTTGGCCTGGGTTCTGGAGCTGGCCTAGCATAGAGGAGGGATAAGGCTGTAGACTCTGGAGCCAAAAATTCTACATCAGAATCAGTCAGAACAGGAAGAATAGGGAGAAACTGACAGAAAGGAGAAAAAAATTTTGCAGCAATGAGGCTCCAGCAAGAACAAGGACAAGGACATATAGAGGACAGGAGAGAAGGTGGAAGCCCAGGAGACTCTGAGGCACAGGGACCTCTTCAGGACCATGAAGTCTTATCTCTGGGTGGCAGAGATAAGAATGAAGGCAGACTCAGCATAGGGAAACCAGGGTTTCCAAGCCAGGAATGGAGCTTAAAGAGTCACCAAGACAGAAGTGAGGCCAGAAGCTAGTATCAGAGCCATGGTCTAGAGTTAACAAGACAAGACCAATATCAAATAAGGACCAGTAGTGGGTGACATGGGCAGGGCAGAGGGAAATCTTTGTCCTTGTTCTGGAAACATGTTTTAGTTTCCCCTTACATTAATAAACCTCCCAATGCATGATTTATGAATAGACCAGCTACATTATTGATAGGGCCAGGGCTGGAAATAATACTATATGCCTAACATGGACAGTCATTGTACAACCAGTAGTGGAAGATTGTCAATGGCTCAAGACAATTTCATCCTCATGGTGGGAAAAAGAAACACAAGCCATAATACCCTCAGACCCTGGGTCTGTTGCTCCCCATTTGTTCATGAAGAACAGCGTCTCAGTCTGTTTTCTGCTACTATAACAGCATACTTGTGATGGTTAAAACTGAGTGTCAACTTGATTGGATTGAAGGATGTAAAGTATTGATCCTGGATGTGTCTGTGAGGGTGTTGTCAAAGGAGATTAACATTTGAGTGAGTGGGCTGGGAAAGGCAGACCCACCCTTAATGTGGATGGGCACCATCTAATTAGCTGCCAGTGTTGTCAAGATTTAAAGCAGGCAGAAAAACGTGAAAAGGCTAGACTGGCTTAGCCTCCCAGCCTACATCTTCCTCCTGTGCTGGAAGCTTCCTGATCTCAAACATCAGACCTCAAGTTCTTCAGCTTTGGAACTGGGAGTGGCTTCCTTGCTTCTCAGTTTGTGGATAGCCTGTTGTGGGACCTTGTGATTGTGTGGGTTAATACTACTTAATAAACTCCGCTTTATATATATATATATCCTATCAGTTCTATCCCTTTAGAGAACCCTGACTAATACAGATTTTGGTACCAGGAATGGTTCTAGAGGAACAGAATATTAAGGATGGAGTTCTTTTGTTGGTTTTGGGGTTTCTGGAGTTGGCTGCTTGCTATGATTTGACCCAAAAATGTTAAGGATTCTACTTCTAATATGGAGAACACTGATAGTCCTTGGCATGAACTGTTTAGAAAGTTATGCAAAATAAACTCATGTGACACTCCTTATTCACTGCTCATGAGAGGCAAGAGTTTTAGTGACTTTATACATAACACCTTTGACCATATGTGGAGAACCAGGGAACATAATGAAGCTGGTTGGTTGTTCCAAAGTTCAGTGGACAAAGTGATGAAAGAAAATCATGAACTCAGGGATTCTAACTCTTGGCTTCAGAAGCAGATACTGAGCCTTAAATCTGCTAAGACTGCCCTGAGTGAGAATCTTATCTCATGTAGAGAAAGAGCTGAAATTGTGGAAAAACAGATACAAGCTCATACTGTGCAAGTGGCTGACCTACAACAAGAGCTGGATGCACAGCCTCACCAGATGTCTACTGTGAAAGTGACGGCACTGACTGGATAAGAATGGGACCCTGCAACTTGGAATGGGGACGTGTGGGAGGACCCTGATGAAGCTCAGGACACTGAGCTTGTAAACTCTGATGAACATTTTTTGACAGAAGAAAGAGCTTCCCCATCCCCAGTAGTGGTAACATCCCCTGCCTGACCCACCCTGCCTTCAACCTTTTCACTTTTGTCTGAGGAGATAAACCCTGCACTGCCTGAGGCAACAGTGATGGCCTCCCCTGAGGCAGTTGCCAGGCAAGATAATGTTGATTCTCCTCAGGAGCCACCCTCAATGCCCCTGCTTGCTTCTAGACTTATAACTAGACTAAAGTCCAGGTGGGCCTCAAGAGGTGAGGTTCAGAGTGCACTATACTCAAAAAGAACTGCTTGAGTTTTCTAATCTATATAAGCAGAAATCTGGAGAATAGGCATGGGAGTGGATATTAAGGGTGTAGGATAATTGTGGAACATAAAGTTAAATCAGGCTGAATTTATTGATTTGGGCCCACTAAGTAGGGCTTCTGCATTTAATATTGCAGCTTGGGGACTTAAAACAGGTTCTAATGGTTAATTTGCTTGGTTAGCTGAAATATGGATTACAAGATGGCCCACTGTAAGCAAGCTGAAAATGCCTGATCTCCCTTGCTTTAATGTAGAGGAACGGATCCAAAGGCTTAGGGAGATTGGGAGGGTGGAGTGGATTAGTCACTTTGACCTACTCATCCCAGCTGGGAGGGCTCAGAAGATATACCCTTGACCAATGCTTTGTGAAATAGATTTGTGAGAGCAGCAGCTGCATCTTTGAAGAGCCCTGTAATTGCCCTTCTCTGTATGTCAGATGTAACAGTGGGAGCCACAGTCACTCAATTACAAAATTTAAATGCAATGGGAATGATTGGATCCTGAGGTGGCAGGGGCCAAGTGTCAGCACTGAACCATCAAAGGCAAGGTGGGCATAGCTACCATAACGGACAGCAGAGGCAAAGCAGCAATCAGAATAGTCTGACTCATGTAGAGCTCTGGCATTGGCTAATTAATCACGATATTCCTAGAAGTGAAATTGATAGGAAGCCCACTGCATTCTTACTTAATTTACATAAGCAGAAAACTTTCAGGTCAAATGGAAAAAAGACTAATTTGAATTATAGAAACAGAGAATCAAAGCCCCACAATCAATTTCCAGACTTGAGCCAGTTTACAGACCCAGAACCCCTTGAATGAAGGGAAAGCCAATTCCTCTTAAGCAAGGACCCCACTACACTACCGACAATTTATGCAGTTAATCTTTCTCCCATCTTTTCCCAGGAGACCTCTGGCCGTTTACCAGGGTAACTGTGCACTGGAGAAAGGGAAATGATCAGACATTTTGGGGACTACTGGACACTGGCTCTGAGCTGACATTGATTCCGGGGGACCCAAAACATCATTGTAATTCTCCAGTTAAAATAAGGGTTTACAGAGGTCAGGTAAATTAATGGAGCTTTAGCTCAGGTCCAACCTACAGTGGGTCCAGTGGGTCCCCAGACTCATCCTGTGGTCATTTCTTCAGTGTCAGAATGCACAATTGGACATAAATAGACATATATAGCAGCTGGCATAACCTCCACATTGGATCCCTGACTGTAGGGTGAGGGCTATTATGGTGGGAAAGGCCAAATGGAAACCATTAGAGCTGTCTCTACCTAGAAAAATAGTAAATTAAAAACAATATTGCATCTCTGGAGGGATTGCAGAGATTAGTGCCACCATCAAGGACTTGAAAGACACAGGGGTGGTGATTCCCACCACATCCTCATTCAACTCTCGTATTTGGCCTGTGCAGAAGACAGATGGATCTTGGAGAATGATAGTGGATTATCATAAGCTTAACCAAGTGGAGATTCCAATTGCAGCTGCTGTACCAGATGTGGTTTCATTGCTTGAGCAAATTACATCTCCTGGTGCCTGTTATACAGCCGTTGACTTGGCAAATGCCTTTTTCTCCATTCCTGCCCATAAAGCACACCAGAAGCAATTTGCCTTCAACAGGCAAGGCCAGCAATATACCTTTACCATCCTACCTCAGGAGTATATTGACTCTCTGGCTTTGTGTCATAATCTTATTCAGAGAGAACTTGATTGCTTTTCATTTCCACAAGATATCACACTGATCCATTATATTGATGACATTATGCTGATTCAACCCAGTGAGCAAGAAGTAGTAAACACACTGGACTTATTGGTGAGACATTTGCATGCCAGAGGATGAGAAATAAATCTGACTAAAATTCAGGGACCTTCCACCTCAGTAAATTTTCTAGGGGTCCAGTGTGGGACCTGTCAAGATATTTCTTCTTTTTTTTTTTTTTAATTTTATTTTTTTTGAGACAGAGTCTCACTCTGTCGCCCAGGCTGGAGTGCAGTGGCTGGATCTCAGCTCACTGCAAGCTCCGCCTCCCGGGTTTACACCATTCTCCTGCCTCAGCCTCCGGGGTAGCTGGGACTACAGGTGCCCGCCACCTCGCCCGGCCAGTTTTTTTTTGTATTTTTTAGTAGAGACGGGGTTTCACCGTGTTAGCCAGGATGGTCTTGATCTCCCGACCTCGTGATCCACCCGTCTCAGCCTCCCAAAGTGCTGGGATTACAGGCTTGAGCCACCACGCCCGGCAAGATATTTCTTCTAAGGTGAAGGATAAGTTGCTGCATTTAGCTCCTCCTACAACCAAGAAAGAGACACAATGCCTAGTGGGCCTATTTGGACTTTGGAGGCAACACATTCCTCATTTGGGTGTGTTAGTCTGGCCCGTTTATCGATTTATCGAGTGACTTAAAAGACTGCCAGTTTGGAATGGGTCCAGAACAGGAGAAGGCTCTGCAACAGGTCTAGGCTGCTGTGAAAGCTGCTCTGCCTATTGAGCCATAAGACCCAACAGATCCAATGGTGCTTGAGATGTCAGTGGCAGATAAGGATGCTGTTTGGAGCCTTTGGTAGGCCCCCCTAGGTGAATCATAGCAGAGGCCTCTAGGATTTTGGAACAATGCCCTGCCATCTTCTGAAGACAACTACTCTCCTTTTGGGAGACAGCTCTGGTATGTTACTGGGCTTTGGTGGAAACTGAATGTTTGACTATGGATCGTCAAGTCACCATGTGACCTGAACTGTCTATCATGAACTGGGTCCTTTCTGGCCCATCTAGCTATAAAGTAGGTTGTGCACAGCAGCATTCCATCATCAAATGGAAGTGGTATATACATGATCTGGCTGGAACAGGTCCTGAAGGCACAACTAAGTTATATGAGGAAGTGGCTCAAATGCCCATGGTCTCCACTCCTGCCACCCTGCCTTCTCTCCACCAGCCTGCACTGATGGCCTCATGGAGAGGTCCCTATGATCAGTTGACAGAGGAAGAGAAGACTAGGACCTGGTTCACAGATGTTTCTGCAGGATATGCAGGCACCATGCAAAAGTGGAGAGCTGGAGCGCTACAACAGCTTTCTAGGACATTCCTGAAAGACAGCGGTGAAGGAAAATCTTCCCAGGAGGCGGAACTTCCAGCAGTGTACCTGGTTATGCACTGGGCATGGAAGGAGACATGGCCAGATGTGCGATTATATACTGATTCATGGGCTGCAGCCAATGGTTTGGCTGCTGGATGGTCAGGGACTTGGAAGAAGCATGATTGGAAAACTGGTGACAAAGAAATTTGGGGAAGAGGTATGTGGATGGACCTCTCTGAGTGGTCAGAAACTGTGAAGATATTTGTATCCCATGTGAGTGCTCACCAAAGGGTGCCCTTAGCAGGGGAGGACGTTAATAATCAAGTGGATAAGATGACCCATTCTGTGCACACCACTCAGCGTCTTTCCCGAGCCACCCCTGTCGTCACCCAATAAGTCCATGAACCAAGAGGCCATGGTGGCAGGGATGGAAGTTATGCATGGGCTCAGCAATATGGACTTCCACTCACCAAGGCTGACCTGGGTACAGCCACTGCTGAGTGCCCAATTTACCAGCAACAGAGACCAACACTGAGCCCTTGATATGGTACCATTCCTTGGGGGTGATCAGGCTGCTACCAGGTAAGAGGTTGATTATGTTGAACTTCTTCCATCATGGAAAGGGAAGAGGTTTGTCCTCAATGGAATAGACACTTACTCCGGATATGGGTTTGCCTATCCTGCATGCAGTGCTTCTGCCAAGACTACATCCGTGGACTTATGGAATGCCTCATCCACCATCATGGTATTCCACATAGCATTGCCTCTGACCCAGGCACTCACTTTACAGCTAAAGAAGTGTGGCAGTGGGCTCATGCTCATGGAATTCACTGGTCTTACCATGTTCCCCATCATCCTGAAGCAGCTAGATTGATAAAATGGTGGAACTGCCTTTTGAAGTCACAATTACAATGCCAACTAAGTGACAATACTTTGCAGGTCTGGAGCAAATTTCGCCAGAAGGCCATGTATGCTCTGAATCAGCGTTCAATATCCTATTGGTTCTATCCCTCTAGAGAACCCTGGTTAATACAATACTACAGACTATGGACTGGGTAATTTATAAGAAAGTACGTTTGTTTAACTAATGGTTCTGTATGCTGGAAAGCCAGAGAACATGGCACTAGCATCTGGTAAGGGCCTTCTTGCTGTATCACATGGCAAGAGGGCAGGAGCATGCATGTCAGCTTAGGACTCTTCCTCTTCTTATAAAGCCACCAGTCCCATCATGGGTGCCCCATCTTGACCGTATCTAATCCTAATTACCTCCCAAAGGCCACACCTCCATCAACATATAAATGTGTGAATTAAAATTTCAATATATAAGATTTGGGGGACATATTCAAACCATAGCAGACAGCATCTGCTGTGGGAGATGGGCCATCTTGGAGGATTGCAAGGCAGAGATCAGATTTCATTCTCCATCCTGGAGCTCCAGATTGAGTCTTACAGGGGGAGAAACCAGGTTTTGAATGAGGAACCTTGTTGACATTTCCTAGGAACCTGGTCAGTGTCTGTCATCCTAGCTGCACCTGGGAAAGCTATTGGTGCTAGAAGGACATGAGCTGAGCAGGGAGGCTGCAAACATATGACCCAGAGCACTTGTGTTTCTTTGCTAAATTCTACCTGTGTTTGGATTTCCCCACCTCAAGTTATTTCGTTGTTAGAATTTTTTTTACTTATTTTTTTTCTTCTTTGCCAGCAGGAAAATATGCATTTCACATTTCTCTTGAATATTATTCTCTTCTTTCAACCAAAGGCAGGAGTGAATCTGCTTTTGTAGGGCCTGAAGCATACACAGTTTGGGAGTGGTCCACTTTAAGAAAAAGAATATTAACGTTTTAACATAAAGATGACCACAAAAGTGAAACTATTAATTTAGAATGAGAAAAGAAGCCACAGTATATTATAATATTATTAAAGCTGTCTTATGAAACATCATAAGACCTGGAAAAATATTACACGACTTTTATTTAGTTAGCTACCTGGCTCTATAACGCCTCTTCCCTGGC
>NC_045438.1:60796334-60826727 GCF_002776525.5 Piliocolobus tephrosceles | reverse complement strand
ATCTCCTGACCTCGTGATCCGCCCGTCTTGGCCTCCCAAAGTGCTGGGATTACAGGCTTGAGCCACCGCGTCAGGCCAGGATTTTTTTCAAACCTGGAAAATCTCCACTGGACTCCCTTCCAGTGGTGCTATTACAGACACATTCACTTTTCACAATACTGCAGCAGGTCGTGCCTTCAAACACAGATGTTATGATAAATTCTATTTTGTGTGATTCCCACCAAAGAGTAACAAAGCTGTGCAGCACATTTATAATGTCATACCCTGAATTATGGAGTATATTCCTGATAGGAGAGAACTTTGGCTTTGAATACGCATCCATGAGAACTAAATCTTCAGCTTGTGCTTGCATGCCGGATGTTGGAAGAACTTTCTATGAAGTAATTTCTGATTCTATACATTTCAAGCCTTGATTCTCCGTCACTGCCCACGTGCATCCTGTGTCAGGCACTGGAGGACACATCCATGTTTCAATCATTTCTGTGTCCTTGTGCCTTTGTGTCTGACCTGGGTGAGTCAGCAGGTGGGTGGGAAGACTATTCCTGCAGGCTGTTCCCTTGGAGGGATGACTGGCAATTCACTACTGCATATGGGGGTGGGGGGGGGGAGAGGACTTTGAGCTGTAGTGTGACAAAGGGGAAGTGGAATGGCAGAGACAATGATCTTGGCCATGAGCAGCCAAAATATCCTACCTGTGCACTTTACCAAAAATATGTGAAGTTCTTGCAAGGAGTTGAGCAGATGCGGAGCTTTGGGGTAGATGCTCTCGAGGCTGGAAAACAAAAATTTTTTCTGAAATGTTCTAGTTTCTCAGCAGTCATGTTTCTGAGCTCTTACATTTCACCTCTGTTCCTAAAAAAGAGCTGTTTTTAATTTATTTTCTTTTTTGCACATTTTCTCATTTTTCTCCTTGTTTTCACGGTGGGCACTTGAGCTGGCCTCCCACATGCTGACATAAAGTACTTAGGATTTCAAAATTGTGTTTATTACTGTTGTTTAAAAAGTACAAAGTTTTCAAATGTAAAAATCATTTAGGTGAGGGCGAGTGCAGTGGCTCACGCTTGTAATTCCAGCACTTTGGGAGGTCGAGGTGGGTGGATCATTTGAGGTCAGAAATTCAAGAGCAGCCTGACCAACATGGTGAAAACCCATCTCTACTAAAAATACAAAACTTAGCCGGGCTTGGTGCCGCGCCGCCTGTAATCCCAGCTACTCTGGAGGCTGAGGCAGGAGAATTGCTTGAACCAGGGAAGCGGACGTTGCAGTGAGTCAAGATCGCGCCGTTGCACTCCAGCCTGGGAGACAGAGTGAGACCCTATCAAAAAAAAAAAAAAAAAAGGAAAAGAAAAGAAAAAAAAAGAAATTATTTAGGCGAGTACAGCACAGAAATACAAGGAAAGAGCAGCTCCGCTTCCTGTCCGCATGCAGGTGCGTCTTTCCCTCCCATCAGGGCTTCCTCTGGGCAGTGGCCGGTCTTTGGATTCCGGAGGGTTCTTGAAGAGATGGTTCTGCAGGACTCAGAAAAGGAAGTTTAGCTCCCAGGGTTAAAACTTCAGCTGTTATGTCTTAAATCACCAGATTTTTTTTTAAAAAATCAAACCTCAAGTATTTCTAAAGTACTAGATACATCGAAAACTAGGACGCTGGGAAGTGTATGTTTTCGTAATTTCACCCATTGTCACTCCCATCTGATGACTCAGGGTGTTGGGTTTCAGCAGCATATCGACCTCCGCATGGCGTCCTAAAGGAGCCCCGGCTTTGGGGCCAGCACACATAGGGCCTGGCCCAGCCTGTCCACTTACAGATGGTGACACTCGAAGTCACTTCCCCCTCTGCATGCAGTCTTATCCCCTGGGCAGTGAGAACGGAAGAGTTCAAAAGTCGCTCGGGTTCTATGGCTTTAGGTTAAAATTCAGGCTTCATTTTAAAACTATGTTCCAACATTTCAGTGTCAACTTTTTTTTTTTTTTTTTTTTTTAACTTTCAGCACCAGCACAAAAGGGAACTTTCAGTAATTTCTTTTGCCAGCAAGACATGGATATTTTGCAGAAGTGTTGGCTCGACTGAGAAGGGTCTTGGGAGGTGAAGGAGCTGGTTCCTCATTCCCCTTCAGGGAAGGACCACAACTCAGTCCCTGGAAACAGAGAAAAGCATTTCCCATCTAAGAACCTTCAAACCAGAAGATTCTAGAACTCATTCATTCATTCATTTATGTATTTAATGATCATTTATTTAGCATTTATAGGTGCCACAGATGAGGCTCTAGGGATGCCAAGATTTGAGCCAGCCTGCCTGGAAGCCCCTCACAGCTATGGAGGAGGAAGGGCCCTGACCAGTACAGTCCTTGCAAAGAGGAAGTGAGCATGCTGGCTCTCTGTGGGCCAGATTTGGCTCTCAACATGTTCTGTTTGGCTTAAACAATGTTGTGCTGCATTCATTTTTAAAATTATGGAGTAGATGCCAACATTTAAAAATTTTGACAATTCACACACATATGTGAATAGGCACTTCCCACATGCATTTATGATCCAGATTTCTAACGGCTCCTTAAAAACTTAGGAGGTCTGGGAACAGCTGAACCCACATTCCTGCCTTGCTATGATGGTCCAGTGCTGAGGGCCCTGCCCTATGGCATGGGCACATTCTTTTGCTCTTCATGGTCTCTACCACTGCCCAGGAAGGCCTGAGCCAGCCAGCCTGTGTGTTACCAGCCAGCCTCTGTGGGCATTTGATGTGGTGATCTGTGGGTTAGAGCTGCACTGTCTAGTAGAAGTGCAATGCCAGCCATAGATGCAACAAACACATGTGATTTAAATTTCTAGGAGCCACATTTAAAAAAACAATAGAAAGAAATCATTAAAATTAATTTTAATAACATATTATTTAACCCAATATGTCAAAAATATGATGCAACCCATTTAAAAATCATTGAGATATTTGCCTTCTTCTTTTTTCGAGATGGAGTCTTGCTCCATTGCCTAAGCTGGAGTGCAGTGGCAAGATCTCGACTCACTGCAACCTCCACCTCCCAGGTTCAAGCGATTGTCCTTCCTCAGCCTCCTGAGTAGCTGGGACTACAGTTCCGTGCCACCGCGCTCATCTAATATTTTTGTGTGTATTTTTAGTAGAGACAGGATTTCGCCACATTGTCCGGGCTGGTCTCAAACTCCTAACCTCAGATGATCTGCCCATCTTGGCCTCTCAAAGTGCTGGTATTACAGGCATGAGCCGCCGCGCCCGGCCTGGCTTCTTTTTCATATCACATCTTCAAAATCCAGTGTGTATTTCACTCTTGTACCACATCTCAGCTCACATTTTATGTGTTTGAAAGCGACAAGTGGACAGTGGGCACAGGACAGGGCAGCTCAGGGTCCCAGCTTGGTATACGGAGGAGTGGATGAGCCACGGAAGGTTGGGTTGGAAAGAGGCTGAGGCCAAATTACCTGGGGCCATAAAGGAGGTGCTTTTTATACTTCTTTTTATCGATAATTAGAAGCCACTGGAAATCTGTCTGGGGCTCCAGTCCAATGTTTTAAAGCTCTCCATTGTAGCGAAACTTCCGCCTATCACATTGTAAATGTATTTACTCCCGGACTGCCTTGCATGTCTATGCAGAACAGCTGAACAGGAGCTCCCAGTGATTTCCAAACTGCTTCACTGACAGTGCTGGGGGCTCCACGAGGGAACTGAGGAGCAGCGGCGTGGGAGAAACATCATCAGGGGTGGCCTCATCAGTTTTATGTATTTCAGGTACATGCAAGATTGTAATGATAGAGTTTCACTGTTCATTTTTGAAAAACAGCTCTATAATATAACCTCCAGAATGTTTAACATATTCTCTTTAGTGTTAGCTGTTTAAGTACTTGGGGTGTTTCCCATCCCCTTTGTACATCTCTTATGGATCTTTTAAGTACTTTAAAGTACTTTATGTACTTTAAATCAAGTAAGAACAACCTAGAGGGATTCATCACCATGTAACTTCACCAATCTCATTGTAATTATGGATCTCATTGTACAATTACAAGCTGTTTTAAATTACTGTTAAACTCCTTTTTAAATTACATAAATCAGGGCAATATCTTTTGTAGACATTAATTTTCTAGAAGAGAAAAAATTGACTGTGAAGAAAGAATTTGCCCCTAAACCTTTCTACCAAAGTAACCACCAAGGTTGTTCACTCTCCTCCCCAAACACATTTCTAAGTTGATCTCTTAGCAAAGGAAAAAAGCTTTTGATTTTTATGACTTACATGAAATTTAACAAATGTCTCTGCCTCCAGACTGTTCCCATCTCTGACCTGACTGTGCATGTGGCTGGTTCTGGCTGTGTGGCGAGGAGGGGGTTTTACTAAGGAACGTGATCTCCACTGCCCTGGTGACGGACTGCTTGGAAGAGTTTATTTGCCCACATGGCTGAGTTGCCTGGTCTCTCTTCTTCTTCCTCTTCTTCTCACATGCTTTCTTTTTATTTTAATTGATAATTGATCATTCCTTACTTGCCAATCTGCAGAAACATTTTATTATCATTCCAACCACAACTGCAGAGCACAAAGTGGTTTCTTTTAATGAATTCCTTCAATGTGAATCTTGTATGTCCGGGCAAAGTCGGGGACAGAACCCCACCCAAACTTGGAAATATTGGCCAAGGTTTCCACAGGGTGTGTTCAACTAAAGGGTTGTGTTACAGCCTTCTGTGAACTCCATTAGTATCCTTCGCCCTCTTCTGAAAAGGCAGAAGAGGAAGCCAGATGTGTTTGTGAAGTAGTGATGGCTCACGCAGCAAGGATGGGAGGAAAAGCATGCCTGAGAGCCAGAAAGACTCAGATGGGACAGAGGCTGTGCCCCAGACACAGGTGCTCAATGCATTCCACTAAATACTCACTAAGAGGATGATTAATCCAGGACAGGCACACAGGGCATTCTCCAGAAAGGGGCTCCAAGACCAAGGGATCTGTTCTAGAGGGAAGCATAGGGAAGACATGAGATGGTGCTCAGATGTGCATCACACCCCACAAGCAATTCCCAGCTAGACTCTGTCAACTCCATGCCTTTGCCCTTGCTCAAGAGAGTGTAGAAGAATCAAGTAAGAGTGATGTTATTATAGAGATAGCTTTGCCTCAACTCAAACTGTCTTGAAAAAGGAAATCATTTATAAACTTCACTACTTTACTATCATCCTATCACATTCCTCATAAATGATCTGAACATCCATGTCTTTCAGCAGCAAATTCAAGGGCAAAGCAGACTCTAAGCATCCCAGCAGGAAAATATGGCATATTAAGTGGGGGTAATTATGGAAAGTTTAATACTGTGATTACTTGCAAAATGAATTGATAAGCTTAAAAGAAGCCAGCAAAGTCCAGTGAAACACCACAGGGCTAGTGACAGTAGGAGCTTTTGTCATCCCTGAACCTGAAATGACAAGTGCAGGGAGTGAATCTTTTCTACCAGAATCCTGAGACACGGATGGGTCCCCCAGATGGGGGGTGGGTGATCTACAGCCTTTGCCTGAGTCACTAATACCCTTCAACCCAGCTCCTTCCATCTTCTGATTTTCTGCTCATAAGTGCCATTGAAAAACCATTTCAGGGCAAGGGAACATATTGAAGCAGTCCCCAGAGTTCAGCCTTCATGGGCACAGAGCGAGGGGCAGTGGGTCAGAGGGCAAAGGGAAAATGCCCAGCATAAGTATCAGTTACCACAGGATGAAGCTGTTCATCTGCTACAGGACAGAGATCCAGGGCGACTACAGTTGCAGATTGAGTCATGAGAATCTACAGATGAAGAACTGACCTGTAGGTTTAGTTATCAGGATTAGAGGCATTTAAAAAGCATGGGGTTAAGAAACCTGTTGCTATAGCTGAAATAGGGTGCACAATTCAAGGTGCTGAGATTTCATGGGACCCTGAAGTATGTTTAGAAGGCTGAGGAACTCAAATGCCTCTAGGCAGTGGTCTCATCAAAGCATGGAGGTTGACGAATCACAACCAGTGGGAGCGTGAAGGAGAACAGTCCCATCTATGAGCTCAACTGTAATCTGTACATCTTGGTACAAGGTAAGGTTGAAGGCCCATTCATCTAACCCAGGCAGCAGTGTGGACTATAATAAATAGGGAAGGCCAAGTTGCAAAAGCCATAGGATTCTATGTCTGAACTTGAAAGGCATTCTCTGGGTATATAAACATACAAAAACACACATGTTTATAGAGCTGGAAAATCACAATAATGTATCCATTTTTTTTTTTCTGAGGGCTTAGTAAAATAAATGGAATCTTTGTTCAGACACATTTTTCTTGGTAAAGTGACACACATGCACAGGAATATATAAGCATTCACAACAATTTGAGGTTTGACATGATATTTTAACTCTATAAAAACTTAGAACAGCTCTACCTTGAGGGCCCCATATTTACCATGCAACCGTGTATTTACAGAAGCCTATCTGGGGAGGGTCTATCCTTCAATAAGAGAACCAGTCATGAATGTGTCATGCTTGGGTATAGTCACCCAACAGGTACACAGACAAAATCAATCCACTGACACCATGCATTGCAGTGGAGAAAGAGTTTAATTAACATGAAGCTAGCTCACCTGGGAGAACTGGAGCTATCACTTAAATCAGCCTCCCTGAAGATTTGGAGCTTAGGGTTTTTATGGACAATTTGGTGGATGGGGGCTGGGTGCTGCTGATTGGTTGGGGATGAAATCACAGGGTGTGGAAAACTGTCCTCACGTGTTGAGTCTGCCTCTGGATGGGGACACAGGCTCAGCTGAATCATGAATCATGACTCTGGGTGGGGTCACTCTGGAAGATATCTCAAAAAAAAAATCTTAGGTTCTATGACAGTGATGGGTGGGGACTTGCTGAGAGGCTCATGGGAGTGAAACAGTGGATTCATGTCCACCTGCAATATCATAAGGTACAGTATTTAACAAACAATAATTACAACAGACCTAGCTGCAACATACTCCTGTACCAAGCAAAACAACCAGGATGGCAAATTGCCCCCAGAATAGCTTCGTATTTTATTTGTTGGTTTACTTGTATTTTATTTTTTGCCTATGTTATTTTCACTTGGCTGATGCAAATGTATATTCGTATACTCTTCGAGTTTCTATAAAAGGTACAGGACCAAATGGAGGGTTATTGCAAGGACACAAAAGGGACAAGAAGCCACATGGATGTCAGCTTCTGATGTGTCACTCTGATCCTCAGGGCTTCCAGGACAGGGACTAAGAATGCTTCACGAAGGAGAGTGGCAGCTCACGATTACTGAGGTACACAGAAGTCACGCATCCTGTGGTTTGCTGTGTCATCATCCATACCAGGGAGGAGGGTCTGGATGGGTTGCTTTTCCATGACTCACTGTGAGTGCCCTTTTAGGCAGCTTCATCCAAAGCCAAGACACCCTGCTTGGTTCCTAGTTGACCTTGACTTGGACGCCTGTAAGGCGTGGCTCAGGGATGGGGCTGTTTCCACATGTGGCTTTGTGTGACAAGGATCATGGGAGCGAAAAGCACTATTGGGGTGGCTTTCCCCAGAAGGCACCCACATTTAGTGGGTACTTCTAGCACTTTCCATACTTCCAAAGAACTTAATTCTCATAGCAAACATAGAAGTTAAATATCACTATGGCAGTTTTAAATACGAAAGATGTAGTTTTCTTCCAGGTATTTGGTCACTTGTGGGCCACCTGGGATTTAAACCAGGGTCTGGTCTTGTTCCAAAGACCACACAATCAAGCACAATGCAGAGCTGCAGGAAAGCTTTGCAGGCTGATGTGTCCTTGTCACCAACTCACAGTAATTCATGATTGTAAACCCCCCATGGAAATAACTCATGATTAATTCATTCCATTCTGTGAAGCAGGAACAAATTTTCATGGTCACAGGCTGGAGTGGGCAAAATGTAACTGATTTTCAGAATTAGATTCATTTCTGGTTCTGAGCCCTATCCGTTTAAAAACTAAACACATCCAGATGTGACTTGTCTCTAGTCACGTCTGGGAATCTCAATCAGATGCCGTGATTCTGTGCAGTTTGGGGTTTAAAGCCCAGTCTCGGCATCACTTCCCCTTGTCCCTGTCTTCCCCCTGGATCATGCCAGCATGAGCCCTGTAAATGGGGATGGGGACGTCCCTGTCTCAGTCTCAATCTGCTTCTGTCCACAGGGTCCTGGTGTGGCTCACTCTGTCTGGTTCTTGTCACCAGGATGGACTGTGACAGGTGTGAGGCTCCATCCCGTGCTGACTGGACAACCTGGCAGCGTGAATCCCACCTGGATTTCAGACCTCAGAGCTAGAGGGAGGCCCTTGTGCTCCTGAAATACATCTCTGTTCAGGCCGGAGAGATCAGCACTCTCTTTCTCTCTCTCGCTTCATCTTTCCCCTCCTCTTTTCTTCCCCCAGCCTCCAACTTCTGTGCCCCACATAGGATCATGGAAACTCCCAGAAGCTTCTTTCCACAGCCCTCTGGAGCCACAGACAAGCTGGGGCCTCCTGAGCCCTCTCAAGCTGTTCCACATGCTAGGGATGGAGAGCAGATTTGCTGACCCTTCAGGCTGCACCCTAGAAGCACAGCACTGGTCCTTGTCTCCCTCAAATCTGGATTCCATACATTTCAAGAGGGGTTCCAGCAAGTGCCTCCACCCCCACAGCTCTGCTCCTGCCCTCGTACTTGTACTGAGAATCCCCTTCCCTGGCTCATGTCTCATTCCCTTGCTCCATCCTCAGCTCTGGGGCCCCTTCCCAGCTCAAGGAACTTTGATCGAATCTGGATTCCAGGAGGGAAAGCAGGGAAATGGCTCTCGAGCCTCCTCTCCTTTCAAAGCTTTCTGTCTTGTACTTGGCTCAGTGGCTCCTGGAGTTCACAGTGAAGAATGCTCCATTTTTTATTTCTGGCCCAAAAGTAGGGGCTTGTCCTGAGCGGGCTGTACAGGCTATGGAAGGGAAGAGCAGGGACTGTGCTGGTGTCAAAGAATCCTACAGTGGGGGCAGGGCAAGGGGCTGGCAGGTAGACCGTGGCTAGCTTCGGCTCTTTATCCAGGTCCCTGCTGAAATCACCACTCATCAGAGACCCTGAGTACCCTGTATAACACAGATTGCTTCACAGCCAACCATCACTCTCTATCCCTGAACGCTGTGTTATTTTATTTTTCTTCATAGCATGTATCACCTGCGAACATATTTATTTTTGTACCTGTTAATTATCTATTCCTCATTACCACCCAACCAGCCCCCTTCACCCCTAACCACAGCCAACTACTAAAATAGCATCACCTTGAGGGCTGGACTTCCTTATGTTCACTGCTGAATCTCTAGCACCTAGAGGAATACTAAGTATCATATCAACTCTCCATATACATTTATTGAATGAATTGATGAATTGACTAAAACCCCCAAACTCTCTCACTTAAACTGGTTTTATAATAAGACTAAGACCTAGTCTTAGTCTTACAAAATTTTTGTTAGAGACAGGCTGCTGTTTGTACAGTTTACTGCCCTAAGTACACCAGCACCTGAGCGCTACCTGTGAGAACTCAACAGGGAAAGGAGGTGAGAGTCTCCTTCCTTCCTCACTGCATCAGACTCAGGGCCATCTTCACTTTCCTGCCACATTGCAGTAAAAGAGATCAATAGCCAAATGCAGTTGTGGTCTATGTGTTTCCATGGTCCAGCAGCATCCAAAGGACTTAACATGGAGTAAGTGACAGAAATAAACAGTTAAGGGAAAGCATAGAAAACTCTGGGGATGGGGTTAGGGGAAAGGAAGTTGTTAGCAATCTAGCTGGCAGTCTGAAGAGTGCAAGGTCATCAATTACCATTTCTTAGCCAAATATTCTTTCCCATGCTCTTAATAGAAACAACATCTCCAAGCCAGTATTGGTGTCAATGGCTTACTCAAGGATTATCTATCCATTTCCATGGTAAATACAGTAAATGTGGAAAAATAAAGCATTCCAGTTTGAATAATGGGATTAATTTCTCTCTGTTGATAACATTTTGCATAGTTTTAAAGATAACGGAATAATGGTTTGACCATGCAAAAATGCACCACATAACCGTAGTTGCCAAAGATCCACTATTTCAGACACACAAACACTCAGAAGTAGCTAAGTGGAAATGGTAATATGTGAACATCAAGAAAAGTCCTATGCCAAGGAAGCTCTCTGCTGGAATTGGGTTGGTCTCCACAAATTTCTTGTTATTTCCTTTGACTCTTCCAGTTTTCAGCTTAGCACAGATTCCCAAAGTGGATCCTAATATTTGCTTGGCTACTAGCTTTCAACACCCAGTTACTCTGTAACTCTGGCTGGCCGTTTTGTCTTTGCTTTTGTAGTCAGTTCTGGCTTTGACTTTCCACTGCTGCTTCTCCAATACATGTTTTAGGATGCCCAGTAATCTTGTGTGCGCAATAATAATATGGTTATCCATGCTCCACTTGACCTTGGCTTTTAAGAGTAACCTTCATCACTTTGGGAGGCCGAGACGGGCGGATCATGAGGTCAGGAGATCGAGACCATCCTGGCTAACATGGCGAAACTCCGTCTCTACTACAAATACAAAAAACTAGCCAGGCGAGGTGGTGGGCGCCTGTAGTCCCAGCTACTCCGGAGGCTGAGGCAGGAGAATGGCGTAAACCCGGGAGGCGGAGCTTGCAGTGAGCTGA
The DNA here is from genome assembly GCF_002776525.5 of Piliocolobus tephrosceles. NCBI lineage: Eukaryota > Metazoa > Chordata > Mammalia > Primates > Cercopithecidae > Piliocolobus > Piliocolobus tephrosceles. Next base: position 60,816,060 of record NC_045438.1, on the reverse strand, counting down.
GATCCAGCCACTGCACTCCAGCTCAGGCGACAGAGCAAGTCTCAAAAAAAAAAAAAAAAAAAAAAAGAGTAACCTTCATAAGCAAGTTTAAACCCTCCCTATTGGCTGCTAATGCTTCTTTGGGGACATGTGGCAGTATCTGTACATTGTGAGTAGCAAACCAAATGTTCAACATTCATTGAATTTCATTTCTAACTAGGTAAAATTGATATCAAAGATGATAAGATGTATATGGAGACAGGCATGATTACTCCCATGCATACTTTTGACTTTAACATTAAATTAAATGTGGTAATAATAAAGTATTAGTAATATTTTTACACCACTGTCTGGCAGACAGGCTGAATCTGGGGTGAAGGAAGTAGTTTCAGTCTCTGGAGAGCACAGTGGAGGTGCTTGTTCAGCAGGAGGGTGGAGAGAAGAGGAAGGAAGAAAGGTAGAGAGTGGAATCTCCAAGCAAAAGGATTGGAGCCCAAGTAATAACCACCAGGAAACACCAGCAGCTACAGGTGTGCTGACCAGGCCCTGAAATTGGCTTGCCACTGTGACTGTGAGGGACTGGACATATTTTCAGAGGTTGAGGTGGAAGGGGCTTACAAATTGTGAAGTATTTTGAAATAACGACTCTCTTTCTCTTCTACAACTAGATACCTCAAGTCAAATCTGATTCTCCACCCTCAGTTAAAATTCTGGAGGAGACATGGAGCTTTTGTCATTCTTAGCTTCTCTCCAGAGGAGGGAAGAGACATTTGTAAACTAAAAGGAAAGTTCTCTGCCATGGCAACATGGGAGATCAGACACACTTCATTAAAACCTCCTCCCCTGATAACCACAAATAGAGTCTCTTTCCTAAAGGATAAACAGAAACCAGCCCTTCATATCAACCAGCCGCCTGATGCTGCCCCTCCTTTTTTGCCTGATAAAAGATCACCTACCATGGAGTGATTCTGCCTAGTCTATGGCACAGTAAGGGTTTTTGTGTCCTCTGTATTACCTTTTGACATTGGAGGCCAAAACTCCGCCTTCAGATCATGCTAACAGAATTTTTTTGTATATGGGACCCATACAGAAGCATAAAGCTCAATTGCATATACATACATTTCTCCTTTCACAAATATTTATGACTTCTTCTATAGCTTATTGAATATGTATATTTGGCCACCTCATTTAGCATAAATTCCTGTTCCCTTTGCCCCTCCCTCAAAGTATCTGTTTTTGGCTTCCAACCAGAGGCTACAGTTCCCAGCCTATCAGAATGGCTACCCTGCTGGCTGTAGCCCTTTATGAGAAATAAAGCTTTCCTTTCCAAATGTATGAGCCCTGTCATTCTTCAGTTGACACATTCAAGACCCCCTTTCTGCCATGAGAAAAGGTTGTTACTCCATCTAAAGATGAGAAAACTCCTGGCATCAGCATCTGCTCCAAAAACTCTGTGCTGGAAGATAAGTAAACAATGAGCACATAGATGTATTAGAAATACTGGCCCATTAATGTATTAAAGCCTGAGCTCTCAAGCTCAGACCTAGAGACTGAGAGGATTACAAAAGTTTGGCACAACAAGTTTGGTTTGTTGTTTCAAGAGGAGAGACAAAAAGTGTTACCTAATTAGCTGGCTCCAGGACTTCTTAGGCACCTGCCCACTCATGCCAGGTTACCAACTACCACCAGGCATTGCCAGACTTGTCTTAATTCATCATTGGAATTGCCACTGAATATAAATTGTATTTAATTGTGAGCTAAACTAAATGAGTGCATGAAGTTGGGGTTATAATAAAAAGAAAACTAAATATGAACCTCATGGGCACTGGAATGAAGTCAAATTAAATATGAATTAAACACCAGAGCAGACCTGCTCCACTCACCCTTCTTGATCTTTTTTTTTGTAGAGACAAGGTCTCACTATGTTGCCCAGGCTGATATCAAACTCCTGTACTCAAGCAATCCTTTTGCCTTACCCTCCCAAAGTTCTGGGATTACAGGCATGAGCCATCACATCTGGCCAGTCTTCTTGATCTTCTTATAATTGATCATGAATCAAGTTGAATCTTCAAGTAAGGATTTCGGATCCCAGGTGCCACTGAGTTAGAAGCACTGCTATCCTGCATGACAAGGCTGAGACTGAGGCGATGTTTCTCTCTAATGAGGTAAGTAACAAGAGACAACCTGAAATCAGAAGTCTTTCAATTCACACACTGTTGAGAGCAGCCGAAGAAAGAGAAAAGGCTTTATTATGGGTTGAATTGTGTCTTCCTACTCCCCCAAATTCATATATGTGAATTCTTAACCCCCTAGTACCTCATAATGTAGCGTTAATTGAAAATAGAGTCATTGCAGATGTAATTACGTTGAGATGAGGTCACATTGGAGTAGAGTAGGTTCCTAATTTAATATGACTGGTTTTATAAAAAAGACTGTCCTGTGAAAAGAATAAGGCACATACAGAAGGAAGACTATGTGAACACACAGAGAGAACACCATCTTTACAAGCCAAGCAAGGAATGCCAGAGATTGCCAAGAAACCGCCAGAACCTAGAACAGAGACATGGAGCAGATTCTCCCTCATGGCCACAAAAGGAACCAACCCTGCTAACAACGTCATCTGAGACTTCTTGCCTCCAGGACTGTGGGACAATAGATTTCTGTTAAGTCACCAGTTTATGGCACTTTGTTATAGCAGCCACAGGAAATTAATATAGGACCAATATGAAAAGGCAAAAAACGCAGCCACGTCCTTGGTAGAGTCTAACACTGTAACCTAGTCAGATGCCCTTCCTGACATAAAGCATTCAGCCTGGGGGTTAGAGTTGAGGGTTGGTGCTAGAAAGGAGTACAGTGTAATTTGATATGTATATTTGAACTATTCCTTGAATTTGAGCTATTATTTGACGTTCTTTCCCTGGTGATTCTTTGTACTCATGACTTTATGACTTTTCCCACCATTGGTGGTGTCAATGGCATTATTATTATTATTATTATTATTATTATTATTATTATTATTATTTTGAGACACAGTCTCACTCTGTCATCCAGGCTGGAGTGCAATGGCATGATCGTGGCTCACTGCAACCTCCACCTCCTGGGTTCAAGCTATTCTCCTGCCTCAGCCTCCCAAGTAGCTGGGGTTACAGGCTCCTGCAACCACGCCCAGCTAATTTTGTATTTTTAGTAGAGATGAGGTTTCACCATGTTGATCAGGCTGATCTTGAACTCCTGACGTCAGGTGATCCGACCACCTCAGCATCCGAAAGTGCTGGGATTACAGGCGTGAGCCACCACGCCCAGCCGTCACTGGCATTCTTTATACAGAGCCGTCTGTATAAAGGAGAAGGGGTGATTAGCCAAGAGTAGAGTCAAATTCTTGGCTCTGAGTTTCTATGGGAGAGACAACAGTATTGAAAGCCATGGCTTTTAAATGGCAAGAGCTGGGAGTTTGGGGGAAATTTTTATTTTGGGGTTCATAAGCTTGATCCTGATTACAAGGAGGCAAAAGATCTAGAGAAATGGGGGCATAAAATACATGGGAATGGAGTGGGGAAGAATGGATGGTTCTGCACAGTCTTCCCACACAATAGGAGGTGGAAATATTTGCCAGTGATTGGAATAATAGTGCCAGATGTGGGTTGGTCTGAGCTTAGATGCTGGTGAATTCTCAGGGAGGGGACTTTACCCTGCCTTGCTTTGGTAAGCCCCTAATGATGGGAGAATGAAGTTGGAGGTCGAGGGACTAGAGTTGGGGTCTCTCACTTTGTCTCTGAATGCAGGCCTTCTGAGGAGTCCTCTATACCGCATGGGGAAGCTTCAGCAGAATAGAAGTGGCTGACTGAAGTACTGAGGCAGAAGGAACTGGAGAGTCTCCCAACCCCAAATTGCCCATGTAACCCACCATGGAAAGGATACAGAAATTCCCTGTTGCCCTGAAAGTGGTGCAGAGATCCCTGGTTGGTTATATCTCATATTAAAAGCATACATCTTGCTATGATTCAGTGTGATCAGAGGAGAAAGAGCTTGAGCAATGGATGGGTATACCAAAAATTAACTCAAGATGGATTAAAGACTTAAATGTAAAACCCAAAACCATAAAAACCCTAGAAGAAAACCTAGGCAATACCATTCAGAATGTAGGCATGGGCAAATACTTCATGACAAAAATGCCAAAAGCAATTGCAACAAAAGCCAAAATAGACAAATGGAATCTAATTAAACTGAAGAGCTTCTGCACAGCAAAAGAAACTATCATTGGAGTGATCAGACAACCTGCAGAATGGGAGAAAATTTTGGCAATCTACCCATCTGACAAAGGTCTAATATCCAAGATTACAAGGAACTTAAACATATTTACAAGAGAAAAACAACCCTGTCAAAAAGTGAGGAAAGGATATGAACAGACACTTCTTAAAAGAAGATGTTAACAAGGCCAAAAAACATGAAAAAAAAAAAAGTTCAACATCACTGATCATCAGAGAAATGCAAATCAAAACCACATACCATCTCATGCCAGTCAGAATGGTGATTATTAAAAAGTCAGGAAACAACAGATGCTGGAGAGGCTGTGGAGAAATAGGAATGCTTTTATACTGTTGGTGGGAATGTAAATTATTTCAACCATTGTGGAAAACAGTATGATGATTCCTCAAGGATCTAGAACCAGAAATACCATTTGACCTGGCAATCCCATTACTGGATATATACCCAAAGGAATAAAAATCATTATACTATAAAGACATATGCACATGTATGTTTATTGCAGCACTATTTACAATAGCAAAGACATGGAACCAACCCAAATGCCCATCAATGATAGACCACCATGGCACACATATACCTATGTAATGAACCTGCACATTCTGCACATGCATTCCATTTTTTTTAGAAGAAATTAAAGAAAAAGGATGGTTATACAAAATACAGGCTTAGAAGGATTTTTTTTTTATTTCAAGGACCCTCCACCATTCATTTGGTTCATGTGGATCCATTGCGTATCAAAGGGGCCGTGATCCATAATACCTCACTGTCTGGGAAAGCAGAAATACGTTTTGTTTTGTTTTTTTCTTCTTAAGACCCAATTGGCAAAGCACAGGCCCCAGTTGGCTGCACGTGATCATTCGTGGAGTCCTTCATCATGCTTGCTGGAGAACAAGAACAGGAGTGGGAGCAGGAGCCACAGACAAGGGCTGTTCATGCATGTGTCCCTATGGCTCACAGCATAGTTCCTGATGTGGCCCGGTTCTTTGTAAGCTTCAGAACAGCACGAATTCAGATAGGATGGATCACACTCACCAATCTGCCACCTCCCTAATCGACACAGGCTGGGGGAGCTAAATGTGTGTGCATGAGGAGTAAGATGATATGGTGCCCATTCCAGAGATGGGGAAAAGGCTGTCTTTTAGACTTTCCTCTCTGGGTCTTCATTTTGTTTCTTGGTTAATGGTACAAACACAGAGTTAGACAGAATAAATAAGTCTTCCTCTTTCCCTGCACCTTCATAGACCTCCTTCACACGTTTGAGGTTGGCTGGACATATTCACTATAGAATGGATCCAAACATTACCAGGTGACTTCAGCAACTCCCTTACCCTAGCCTCCAATGAGTAGACTTTTGTCATTATTACCTTTCCTTGTTGCATCCTCATTAAAGCATCTGCATACCACTCCTCTCACCTACTCACCAGTTTATTCAGATGACAGTAGATCTACCCATCTAAGTGTTCCACCAACCAGGGATCTTGGCACCACTGCACGTGGGCAGGTTCTTGGGTCCCCGGGCAGCCGGCATGGCTTGAGTGATGGCATCAGCAATGGTGGGAAAACACTCTGGGTCCCAAGTGGTGTGTGCTGGTGTTGGCTATGACTGTTATAGGCTGAACTGGCCAGTCTTTGAGCCCATAGGTAGCACATACATGTAGGTGCCAGCTGTGGTGGTAGTAAGGGGGTGGGTAGGCCCAACATCAGGCACCTGAGAGGGATCCTCAGATGCCAAAAGTAGTGAAGTGGTCTGGGCAATCCCCAGACCCCAGACCCCTGTACTGTGTGATTTGGCACAGAAGGGGCAAAGCCAGGAGGGGTGGCCTTTTACTCAGGCCTCTTGGTAGTGTGTGTAGGCACCTGCTGTGGTAGGCAGGGGTGGGGCAATTTCCAGGCTTCCCAACAGAATGCTTGGGTGGGAGACGGAAGCAGCTGTGTTGTGGCCCTGCCACTGGAAAGGGTGGGGCTGCCTTCAGTGGTGGCAGCCTATGCTTGGGTACGGGGAACACTTGTGCCTCAGTCTTGGTGGTGACAGCCTCAGCACTGGTAGAAGCCCATGTTTCACTTACATCTCAGCCCAGGCACCACTCAGCCCCCAGGACAGTGCATAGTCTACCGTAAGCTGGGCCCTCAAAATGGCACCTTGCTGTAACTGCTTAGAACTTGTGGGGAGTGTGGGACCCAGAGCAAACTTCCTTCCTGAACCAGTGCAGTCACATGGTATCCAGGTACCTCTCTATGTTAGTTTCAGGTTTTGCAAGGATCTAGGGCTCTCCTACAGTTAGGACTGCAGAGGTCCATGATGGGAATATGGACTGCGGGGGGTTTCTCATTTGCCCTTTTCTCACACCAGGAAGTCACTCCTAACTCCTAGCTAATCCTGACTGAGCAGGCTGCCTACCTTCCCTCTCCTTCCTTGCTTTAGGTGTTCCCTGCCACTTTTCTATTGAATTCCAGTATTTTGTCTTCTATGATCTATTTTAAGTGTGATTATCTACTTACTATTTTAGTTCTCACTGGAGGAGGCAAATATTAGACACTTCTAATAAGCCATCTTGAAACCTTTTCAGAATGGTTTTTTAGCTAAAAGCTATAAAAGACCCTCACTCTCTTTCTTTAAGTCTAACTCCTCTCCAACTACGAATTATTGGACAGCCATGATATTTGGTAAATGCACACATACACATTTACAATCTCATTTTTGCAGCAAAATGTATAGTAATTTTCACGTTCTACATTTTATAGATGATAAACTAAGGTTCATAAAGATAATGTGACCTGCTGCAAGAAAGATTACATACATCACTTGTGGAGGTATGATTCGGACTGACGTCAGTCTGACTCCACTACATTTTGTTGTCTCTATACAACTTTCTTATTCCAAATTAAAAATTAAGGCGTTCTTGGAAGAAATTCTGCCTCTAGTATTTAGAGAAAGAAAACTCAAACAGAAACACTGAATGTTTTTTAATTCAATTCAATTAAATAGATATGTGCCATGGATTTGCTGAATATAGTGAGAATTATGCTGATGAATACAATACAGTTTCTGTCCTGTAGAATGTTATATTTTGGGGAAGATGGAGAAGGGAGATGGATGTGTGAGGTTATAGAAATAACTCAAAGTTCAGATCATAATTGTCAAAAAAGGAATACCAGCAGAAGGTTGTGAGGGCCAGTTTGGCCATGTGTTAGTAACTGTTGAAGCTGAGAAGTTTGGGACGTGGCAGAAAGTGTTCATGATGTCATTCTCTTTTCTTTTGTATATGTATAATAATTTCCATAATGAAAAGTTTAAAAAACACTATGGGGCATAGGTGAGAAAGAGTTTTCATTTGCTTGGAAGATTGGGAGATTGGTTTCAAGGGAGAAATGATAATTATGGGAAATATTTACAAAACAGGAAGAATCTCAATAGGTGTAGATGGATGCAAAAAGTTGATTTCTACCATTTCCCCCAAGAATTTTCTGCCTCCTAATTTCATAAACTGAACTATGTCTTTATTGCTGGAGTCTTTGGTGGTCCTGGAGTACTTAGCTCTATCTTGCATGGTGCATTTAGCCCCACTGATACCAGTAGCTACAAATCCATCAACGGAATCCAAGTGGTGACAAGTCAATTTTCATGGTTCTGCCAGAAGCTCCCACAGGTTTTGCAGTAGCTGCCTCTCCCTGGTGCTACTGAATGGAAGTAGAACAAGCATTCTACTTCAATTCAGCACATCTGGCTATATATTAGGAAAAATTCCAACTCAACTCACATTTTCAGTAGGTTATTTATCCTGAGCAAAATTGCAGTTGAAACCATGTGTTCTGGCTTTACAGAGGAGGAAACCCTCCTCATCCTGCTCGGGCCCTGACACCCCATGCCATGAAGCATTACCTACCCCTCTGGGCTCTGAGACATTGTGTCAGCCTGTATTCCCTGCATGGATGCCCCCCTTTAATCCAACACCCAATGCTGGGCCGTACTCTACATGGGCATCCTCCTCACCCTCTTCAGGCTCTGACCTCCGCCCCAGGACACCATCATGCTGGGCCATCCCAGGCCCATCCCTTACCCTGTGAAGACACATTTCCTGCTCTGCTATGGCTCCCAATCCCTGCTTGACCAATTCCATTTTACTCTCTTTCTCTTGCCTAGGCTCCAACACCCATGCTGAACTTCCTCTCATAGAAACACACTATTCACTCCATTTAGGCTATGACATCCCACACTGTGCCACCACCACCTGGGGATGCTTTACTTACCTCACACAGGATTTGACTCCCCACCCTGAGTCACTTGCTTGTGAGGTGTCCTCTTCACTCTGTTTGGACCCTGACTACCTATACCAGGCTATACTCCCACCATGACATTCTCCTTATCCTGATGAACTGTAACACCCCACAGAAGGCCACAGCTTAGGAGTGCGATCCCTCTATCCTGCAAAGATTCTGATATTCTACTTGGACCATAGTGGCTCCTCCACCCTCCACCCTTAGCCTACCTTGCTAAGCTCACCAAGATGATTCTACAACTTATTTTTTAGTAAATCAGTGAGGGGAAAAGAAGGAAGAAAGAAAAAGTCTTGAGAAATTTCTTGGGCTTTTTTGGAGGGTCGTAGTTATTGGAGTGTAATTCATATACAGTAAAACATCATTCTTTTTAGGAATACAGATCTATGAAATTTTACAAATGCTGTAACAAGTAAACAAGTAAATATATCACCTCAAAAAGTTTCCTCATGCCCCTTTGTAGTCAATATTTATTAGTAATGTTTTCTTTTTCAAAACTTTTATATGATTTTCCTAGGGTTTGCAATATACATCTTTAATTTATCATAGTCTACTTTCAAATAGTATAATACAATTTCACATTTATTGTAAGAACCCTAAAACTATTTATTTTTAATCCCTCTCTTCTATCAAAACATGAAAGTACAGTTGTTGTGATATAGTTTACTTTTACATATGGTACAAACCCAGCAATACATTGTTGGTATTTTTGCTTGAGGAAACCAACTATCTTTTACAATGATTAAACATAATAAATAATAGATTCTATACCAAGTATCTGACTATAATCAGATTCCTTCTTCCTGAAGAACTTTAACATTTATTGTAATGCAGATCTGCTGGAAATGAGTCCAGTTTTTCTTTGCTTGAAAAACCTTTATTTTCTCTTATTTTTTGAAAGATATGTTTACTGGGTAAAGAATTCTGATTTGATATTTTCCTTTTTATTTTATTTTATTTTTTTTGCGACAGAGTCTTACTCTGTCACCCTAGCTGGAGTACAGTGATGCAATCTCAGCTCACTGCAACCTCCACTTCCCAAGTTCAAGCAATTCTCATGCCTCAGCTTCCCGAGTAACTGGAATTACAGATGCATGCCACCATGCCCAGCTAATTCTTTTGTATTTTTTAGTAGAGATGGGGTTTCATCATGTTGGCCAGGCTGGTCTCGATCTTCTGACCTCAAGTGATCCACCTCCCTTGGCCTCCCAAAGTGCTGAGATTACAGTCATGAGCCATCACACCTGGCCTGGTCTGATATTTTCTTTCAGTTATTTAAAGATGTCAGTCCATTGTCTTCTGCATAGTTTCTGAAGATAAATCTACCATAACGCTTATTTTTGTTATTTCTTTTATGTATTTTTCGTATCGCTGCTCTCAAGTGTTCTTTTATCTCTTGTTTTCTGAAGTTTGAATATAAATGTCTAGGTGTATTGATCTTATTTTATTTTTTACTTTTTATTTCTTGTTATTTATCCTAAGCTCCCCCAAGCGTCTTGGATCTGTGGCTCAATATCATTCATTATTTTTGAAAGATTCTCAGCCATCGTCCCTTGAAATGTTACTTCTACTCTTTTATCTGTAGCTTCCCTATCTGGAAATCCAATTACCTACATTGTCTCACAGCTCTTGGACGTTCTATTCTCTCTGCTTGTTTGGGTCTCTTTTCCTTTTCCTGTCTTGCCTCTTTGTGTTTCAATTTGGGTAATGTCAAAACTGCCATTTTTCTATTTATGATACTCAAAAATTTATATTAAATTTACTGAGTCTTTCTTGGACGTTGTATGCAAAACAGTAGAGACTAAAGTAAGAATTTATATCTGGAAATGTGTATGCCTCTTCTTCTGTAAGGCTATTTACATGTGATTCAATCTAGTCAGAGATTTAGTTTTATTGTTGTTATCTTCAGTGCACTACCAGGTTCAAATTCTTCTAATAATGTCTTGTGCTTAGGGTGCAGTTCTGAGATTGTGTATGTTTTTTTTTTTTTTTTTTTTTGGTGTTCATACTCCATTATCAGCTTTAAAAATTATCCTCATGTGCTTGCATCACAGAGTGTCTCTCTATGCTCCACTTCCACCCCCAGAGGTTGAATATTCTTGCTTGCTATTTTGTGCTTTATAGGCTAATAGGGGCAGGCAGTGTCCTCTGTTGTCTTGGTTCACCCTCAGTCTTCAGAAGGCTCTATGCTCCTGTACCTTAAGGTGAGACTTTCTCAGGGTTCCCATCCCTCTCCCACTTGGCAGCCAAATGTTGCCTTGTATCTGTGACAGATACTGTTCAGAAGTCTGCTCACCCTCAACCAGGAGTAAGAGATCTCTAATTATATTAATATAGGATCCTGGATGCAGAACTATTTCCTGTCTTTTACCAGGGATAATGTGGTTTCATTGTTGTTGTTTTCGTTTGTTTGTTTTTTTGAGATGGAGTCTTGCTTTGTCACTCAGGCTGGAGTGCAGTGGCGCAATCTCGGCTCACTGCAAGCTCTGCCTCCCAGGTTCACACCATTCTCCTGCCTCAGCCTCCCAGTAGCTGGGACTACAGGCGTCCACCACACGCCCGGCTAATTTTTTGTATTGTTAGTAGAGACAGGGTTTCACCATGTTAGCCAGGATGGTCTTGATCTCCTGACCTCATGATCCTCCTGCCTCAGCCTCCCAAAGTGCTGGGATCACAGGCGTGAGCCACCGTGCCCGGCCCATCATCGTCGTCATTGTTGTTGTTGTTTTATCTTTCTTGCAGCAACAGTGGATCTCACTTGTACCTTGGGATGCAAGATTTGCTCCCTTTCCCCTAGAAGCTCAAGACATTTACTCTTTCAGAGAAGATCCTCAGGCAAGGGGCAAGGCTTCAGTCCTTTTCCATAGAGGCAGCTGCCCTACTTCCCAACATTTGCACCACTAAGGGAGTTCTCTCTGTCTCCTACCTTGCCCCTCAGCTTTTTCATGAGCACCCCATGGAGGTATGTGAAAGTGCAAGCTCCCTTTCTGTCTGTGACTTCCGTGGATTCCATACTTTTGTGTTATTCCACTGTTGTCCTTTAGAAAAATTTTTTAAATTTTAGCTTATTTCTACTTACCCACTTATGTGTCAACTTCCTCTTTCTCCCATGCATTTTCATAGGTAAGCCAGTCAGTGAATCCTGGCTCTCTTGGGCAAGCCTATCCTTTCTTGAGTTTTGGACTGTTGGTTGTCCTCTCTCCAATGGGAGAGGTCAGTTCTCCAGTGGGCTCAAGAAATGCATGATTTTTTTTTCTGCCTTTTCCCATCATTCCAGTGGGCAGATACTCTTCTAGCTTTCTACTCCCTAGGTGAAAGTAGAAACCCAAGGGAGGGTTTTCAGCCTTGAAATGGTCTCATCAGAACTGTGTTTTTGAAGTCACAGTGTAAAGTAACAAATAATTATATAATTATGAGGAAGAAACTTTTAAATCTGTGACAAGGATAATTACAATGCAACAGGAAAAACAAGGCTGTTTACTATAGAATGAATTTTCTGATATGGATCAATTCAATAAAATTATGCACACACATGTGTATATAAACAACAATTGGTTGATGGACTTTGAAAAGCAAGACATTCTTCTCAACTTTTAAAAATTAAAGTACAATACACATTTGCAAATGTGCCTAAGTGTAGACTTGCTGAACAAGATATATCTAACTTCTAAATATATCCTCGTGTTATTAGAAACTGACTGTTGTTTTCCATGTGAAGTACTCAGCTCCCACAGCAGTAAGTAAGAAATGAGAATGGAAATAATTATGTTCTGAATTGAGCTGAATCTGTAGCTTTTCAGGACATCTTCTATTTCTCAACATAGTCTCTCAAGACCCAAAGCCTTCTTGGATAAAGCTGAAACTCTGAGTACATTTTGCCAAAAATTGAGTGGGAACAGGAGCTGCTATGTGGGGAAGCAAGGGTTTGAATGAACTTCTCATACCCTTGCAAATGAAGAAAATAAAATTACTCCTTTGGTTGAAACTGGGAACATCAACTTGTGTCTTCTGTTACCTGGATGGTGAGTGGGTCATGGGGAATTAGGATTCTTACTCTAAATTGAATGATTTAAAAAAAAAAAAAAAACTTCTTATGATTTACCCATCTTCTTCCTCTCTGAACCAAGTTCACCCAGGGAAGTCTCTACTTCAGAAAAGGGACATAGATTCTTATAATGATATCGACCCTGAGGAGAGGGCTAGTTTTGGAAGCTGAGCTTCTATATCTTACTTTGACCCTTTGAACATATGGCTAACCTTGGCTAAAGTCAGAGATCTCAATCCATATTCCTCATAGAGCAACTGATCTTCTAAAGTACTTCCTGGGAATCAATGTCTCCTGGAAACACATGACTTGTTGCTTGTAAGGTTTGGTTTTTTAGATCCCTGAACCTACCCTCCCCTGTGATATAATTTTAATAATATCACCAAGAAAACATTAGCAGGTTTGATAGAGCTGTGTTTTGACCCTTATCTCCAAAAAAGCCAAAAGAATTCCCTTGGAATTCATATAGTTCTTCAGAGAATTTTTGTATTAATTTTTATTTATTCATTCACTTTTTGTGGATCTACCCAGTATTTCAGTTTCTCCTCTAACACCCTGAAGAAGTCGTCCTTGATTTTCATCCTCCATCATTGTATTTATTTCCAAATTTGGTAAACCAAAATGAAGAATTTGAGGTCAGCTTCTTTTTGGAGTCTAGAATCTGGTTGTACCCATAGACAGAAAGGCCAGCAGAAAGGATGGATTGAAACAACATCCTGATTCTTCAACTGGAAGCATCAAATCAAACCAGGTCCTGCCTCCATGATGAAATGGGTCTGGGAGGCACTGGACTCCTACTGCTGTCTCAGACTGAGTCAAGGATGAGGATTCCTATATGCAGAGGTGGTGAATGACTTGTGATGTACCTGGCTTTCTCCAAGCCCAGAACCCAAACTCTCCAAGGACAAAGAAGCCCAGGTATCAGAGCAAGTCCCAGTTAGCTTTTAGGGTGTGGTTCTGTCTTCATGCAGACACTGAAGTTCTGATAAAAAGCTCTCACTTCTGTTAGGACACCTGGAATTGCCTCATCTAACATTAGCACTTTATAAGAGTCTTCCCCACGGGGGTGAATAAATAGCCCTGGTCTACACCTTGGCTAAAAGGCTCTAGAATAGCTGGGTATGGTGGTTCATGCCTGTAATCTCAGGACTTTGGCAGGCTGAGGGGGGTGGTTCACCTGAGATCAGGCGTTCAAGACCAGCCTGGCCAACATGGTGAAACCCTGCCTCTACTAGAAATACAAAAAATTAACTGGGTGTGGTGGCAGGCACCTGTAATCCCAGCAACTCAGGAGGCTGAGGCAAGATAATTGCTTGAACCCAGGAGGCGGAGGTTGCAGTGAGCCGAGATAGCACCACTGCACCCCAGCCTGGGCGACAGAGTAAGACTCTGTCTCAAAACAACAACAACAAACGCTCTAGAATAAAGCTAACCCCAGCTAGGGAACATCTCTCTCTCTTAAGGCAGATCTTCTAGGCACGTTTATTTTAGAAGATTTTCTGTCCTCCCTGCTGCTGCCACTACTGGTCTGCCAGGCTACCTCTCCATCTCTCGTTTGTCAGCATCCCGCGGACACAATGTCCTTTGTGGATCACTCACCCACAGTTAACTCTAGCAGACCTGATCAGCTCTTCCAAGTACATTAAAATTAAGAGCTTCTAAGGAGGTCTGAGTCTCCCCTGACTGGCAAAGAACAATTGAGTCAGCTAAAATTCAGAACTAAAAATGCATTCAAAGAAAAACTTCAGTTGAATTAAGCTGAACAGGGTTTAATTGAGCAAAGAACGATTTGTGCATCAGGCAGCCTCTCAAGTCAGAGTAAGCTCAAAGACTCCAGCACAGCCACGTGGTGGAAGATTTATGAACAGAAAAAGGAAAGTGAGTTACAGAAAACAGAAACAGCCAGATTGGTTACAACTCAGTGTTTGCCTTATTTGAACACAGTCTGAACAGTTGGCCACCTCTGATTGGTCAGAACTTGGTGATTGGCGTAAGAGTAGGCTACAGTCTATGTTCAACCCCATTTAGGGTATAGTTCACTATGCACAGAGAAACCTTTAGGCCAAACTTAAAACATGTTTAAGTTCAATATTAAACATATATTTAACTAATTAAATTAATATATTTAATAATTATAATAATTATATTAATTTAATATTAAACATATTAAACAAATATGTTTAATGTAAAATATATTTATGTGTGGAGGCAGCTTTAGGCTAAACCTGATTTAACAATTCCCCTCTTTTGGCTATTCTCTCAATTTAGAGAGATTGATCAAAACTTTAGTCATTGATGTTACTATCACCATTGTAAACGTACTTATTTGGTCTTGAAACACACTGGGAAACAGCAGAACAGTGGGTTTTGTAAAGTGGAACAAGGACTTCAGGGTTAGAGTAAAGGGTAACTTCCTTATGTTGGAATGTCCTGTTTGCAGAAGAAAAACAAAACCTAGTCCGTTTTAGGATCTATGTATGTATGTCCTTAAAGTCTTTTTTTTTTTCTTCTATCCTTAAAGTCTTAATTTGATTATGTCACATGTAGCATAAGTGACTCTATTTTGGTTTGGTCTGATCTTTTGGAGCCTAGTGCAAGAGCTCAGTCCAAAACAATGGCCTCCTCTAATTTGCTTAAAAATCACCCCCTTTTGGTCAGGTTCTCAGTTAGGTGAGAGTGTAACCAAAACTTAGGGCCTTAGCACCACTCTCAGTTACCATCAGTTTGGGTTTCCAGTTTCAGCACGTCATTCACAGGCTATAGTGCCATCATGGTAACACATTTCTTTCAGCTCTTATCATTCCAGTTGAAGAGAGACCATTTGACATTCTGGAGATTGCTTCATGCAAACGTTTAAAACCAGCGAGAATACAGTGTACTAGCAAGACTACTATTATGACTATCAGGAGGATAATACCATAAGCCAAACTAATGAAAGTCGAATAGATCAAAGAATAAACTAGACTAAGAGCCTACTCGCATAACTAAGAGGTCTCTTTGTTAACCCCCTACAACTGAACCTATCATACCTGATGTGAGGTATTTCTCTCTGGGCAACAAGAAGTGCCAGCAGCTACATAGATACTTCTCTATCTAGTTAGTGAAAAATCTAGAGCAATTATATTATTTAGTGTAACTTTCACAAGAGAATTTAAAATCTGTTGGGTAACCATAGCCTTTACAGTAGCATCTGCTATAGAGCCTATCGTGAGGGATAAATTTCTAATCTTGCCTCATTTACTCCTAACCATGGGAAAAAGGACCCAAACAATGATGCCCTTCTATAAGAGTGAAAACCTTCTGGGACTGTTCTCTTTAACCCATGATGCAGGTTAAGAGGAGCTGACCAATGTTCTGTTTCTGACTGACTATGAGGCAATGTATGTATCGTTAAAATTTCTCACCTACATTGGGCCTTTATCTTTCATCTATTAAGGCATAAGGTTATCTGTGTATAATGATGACTACAAAATCCTTGACAAATAAAAGCATACCCCATGAGTGCACACAACAAACCCCCTCTTCACTTTTATTGTTCATAAGGGCATAAGCAAGGAAAAAAATTGAAAGAGAAAAGTCTTGTGATAGTATAGAAGTCTCGACCTGTGATCTTGGGAAAAAGCCATCCACATCAAGGATGCCATCTTCTTCTGGAGAGAAACTAGCTTGATTAGCTTTCCCATGGGCGTACAGTTCTAGGAGTGTGGAAGGACCCTTCTGAGTTGTGAGATTATGAACCCAAAGTTCAAAGTCCTAAAGTTTTGCTGCAATGTTGATGTCAAGGGCAGTCTCTCTCTGATGTTCTCAGAAGATCCAATCTTTGGGTTCTAGACTGTGAAGGGGTTGATTGTCCTTAGTTAGTAAATTTATTTTCTTTATCTGGTGAAAATACACTGTGGCCTAATGAGCTACTGTTAAAACATTGGCCCTTTTGTATGGGAAAGCTTTTATGCAACCAGAAAATGTGTACTGAAAATGACAACTGAATGAAATTCCTCTATAAATGTTTAAATGGCCCATCGGGTAGTGGAATGTACCTGAAGTTTTGATTGTCTTCCCAGGAATATGGATTTGACAAACCAAACATTGGTCATAAACTTAGAAATTTATAAATCACTGTATATATATGTGTGCATATATATACATATATACACACACACATATATATATACACATATATATACTTAATTTGGATCATTATATTTTTTCCATGATAAGACAAGGAATGCAGAACTTTTAATTACAAAAACTCTAAGGAATCAGGAAGTATACGGCAGTTGTCCTGGTTCTCCATGCATCCATGCTTAGCATTGGATTTATTTCTTCTTGAATACCAGTTGTTTCTCCAATTTAGGTGCGTATCACTGATAACTGACGGGTTGTCAGAAGTAATCTGACTTACATCATAAAGTTAGTTCAAATTGTATATCTATATGATTTTAGTACTGGCTGATTTAGCATGAAAATCTGGCAAAGTATTTTCTTGACATTCAATTAATTTTTATTCTGCTTGGGTTAGCACTTTTATAAACCAGTCAGTTTCTGCATTAAAGTTCCAGAAATTCTTACCCAGTCCAAATGATATGATTCTAAAGTTATCAGAAACCTATATTCAAGAATGTTTCTCTGAGTTCTTTTCATGCTTTCATGAATCTCCTTAAAGATACCGTATTTTAGGACTTTGCATGCTTGTGAAGTTTGCAGGAACTACATCGGAATTAAGCAATTAATGGTAGAAATGACTTTAAATTGTCATAAAAGCACAACTAACAAGGAAGTGTAATTCTTTATTTGATCTACAATAACTTAGCATACATATGAGAATTCCAGAAATTCTGTACATTTTAGAACATATATTAAAAACATTTATTGAAATATAACCTGAAGAAGGTTAAACATTATTTCTTATTTGACAATGCTTCCCATGTAACTTAACATGTCAAATAATCCTGTTTACCTCTTTTTTTGTATGCTTCAGGACCCCCCATAGCATTCCAGATTTAAAGGTCAAAAAAGACTTAATTTTGAAGCTGAAATTTTATTTTGGGAAATTTGTCGAATATGTCAAAGATTTAAAACACTTGACCAAAATAGAATCACAAGTCACCAAAAAATAATAGTCTAAAATAATAGTCATTTAACCAAAGTGATAATTAAAAGATTTTTAAGAACAAAAACCTGTACTCTTTGATAAAGAAGATTCAGTTTTCCAAACAATCAAAAGACCTAAGACAATATGAGACAAAATCTGTCTCTTCTTCTTTCCTCTCTACTTTTTCCTTTGTGCAATTTACTCAAAAGGTAAACAGTATTTTACTGTGTCTTATTAATACTACATAAAATTTTTTCAAAAGAGAAAACCAAATTTTACTTTTGTATTAGTGTATTATCCATAAAACTAATTTTAATGAAATCTCATAAATAAATGTATCAAGTCTATCATCGTTTAACCACACAAGATTTCCGTAAATCTTTCATTTTACCTTTTTCCATGACTTTCTGTATTTTATCTATTTTATCTTTCTGTGTTTTATCTACTGTTTTATTCTTCAATTTGAAACCTTTAAGTAACTTCAAACTGACAAAAATTTTAACACATACATTTGTGTCTGTATAACTTTTCTCATCAAATGCATATCGTGCTTCTGTTTATACACTCTATATACAGAATTATTTCTCTCATATTTGGTAGTTTTTAACTCTTAGTAACTCTAATTTCTAATGAAAACCCAAGAAAGTGATTTTGAACTGTTTTATATTTGCATTTGTAGATAAAAACCATTTTATAATTTCTTTATAAAGGTAGTCCTTCAAATTATTATTTATTAACAGATCTAAATATATTTAGCTTTTCTATACCATATAAAACAACATGTCAAGGTATATAGACTTAAACATAATTAATAATTAATGTTTTACTATCTTAAATTACAGTAACTCTAACATTTTATAATTATCTATTACTTAATTTAACATAACGGAGCTCTAAGATTTTAAATTACTGAAAAGAATTTTAAAACTATCACACAGGTAACCTCCTTAATGTCTTTCCCCAGTCATTCCAGGTCCCAAGTAGCCATGTGGCACCCAGGAGGACTTTGAAGGTCATGGCCTGTGTGAGTCCATCAGGACAGAAGCCAAAGCTGTTAAAACTGTAACTGGCGGATCCAACCCCCTCCAAAATAGCCAGGAGGCTAAACAGGGAAAGTAGAGGAAGAAGGGACCATAGTGGGTTTGATTCTATCTTGTAGCTGCTGGTCCAGGCACTAAGAACATGTCTCCAGATGTCATCATGGTCACCTATCCAGAACCCTGAATCCAAAGACCCTAAACTAAAGAAATAAGTTCACAGTCAAATCAAGCAACTATATAATTATATTTAACTGAAATTTAAAAGCCATTTCTATTTTACTAACAATTTTTAAACTAGCTTTACTTACTAAATATCGTGTACACATAACACATATAGACATACAAACACACAAAAGCAGATCTTATAGTTCTCATAAAGAATTTTCGGCCGGGCACGGTGGCTCAAGCCTGTAATCCCAGCACTTTGGGAGGCGGAGACGGGCAGATCACGAGGTCAGGAGATCGAGACCATCCTGGTGAACATGGTGAAACCCCGTCTCTACTAAAAAAAAAAAAAAAAATACAAAAAAAAAATCTAGCCGGGCGAGGTGGCAGGCGCCTGTAGTCTCAGCTACTCGGGAGGCTGAGGCAGGAGAATGGCGTAAATCCGGGAGGCGGAGCTTGCAGTGAGCTGAGATCGGGCCACTGCACTCCAGCCTGGGCGACAGAGCCAGACTCCGTCTCAATAAATAAGTAAATAAAAGGCCGGGCGCGGTGGCTCAAGCTTGTAATCCCAGCACTTTGGGAGGCCGAGACGGGCGGATCACGAGGTCAGGAGATCGAGACCATCCTGGCTAATACGGTGAAACCCCGTCTCTACTAAAAAATACAAAAAACTAGCCGGGCGACGAGGCAGGCGCCTGTAGTCCCAGCTACTCCTGAGGCTGAGACAGGAGAATGGCGTGAACCCGGGAGGCGGAGCTTGCAGTGAGCTGAGAGCTGGCCACTGCACTCCAGCACTCCAGCCTGGGTGGCAGAGCAAGACTCCGTCTCAAAAAAACAAAAAACAAAAAAAAAAAAAAAAAAAAA
>NC_045438.1:60733630-60796234 GCF_002776525.5 Piliocolobus tephrosceles | reverse complement strand
AAAAAAAAAAAAAAAAAAAAAAAAAAAAAAAAAAAAAATTTCATTTTGCAGCTTTTAGATAGTGTTTCTTTTCCCCATTCCGTCTATCAGTCTTCCAATTACCTAGTTCATTGCTCTAAGCAATTGTTGACTAGGCATCAAATTTGCATTTATAAAGGGACAACTCTTAGGTGGAACAAAAAAATTATATTTCATAAGCACAGAAATAAGATATTAGGCCTAAATATTGCATCAAATCAAGGGAAAAAAAAACTACTCAAATAAAAGTTCACTTAAGACACAATGGCCCGAAAAGCACCTTAAACAAAGGTATGATTTATTATGTAAATTTAAAAGAATGATAAGAGTTTCTAATATACATAGGAAGACACCTTTAATAATGGAGATTTCCTTTATACATGTCAATTTATTTTACAAAAGAGTTTCAAGATAGCCAATTAAATGGCCAACCAGAAAGGTATATTTTAGTTCATTAAGTTGTTCTTTTTAACTTAGCTACTGTTTCTGAGCTAAAATTACTAAGCTCAGGGTAATGGATACAGCCCATTAAGAATGAGGGCCAAGAAGCCAATGCCTGTGCCTGGCTTCTGCATGGATAGATCTGAACAAGAAGCAAACCTATTTTAGTTGAAGGCCTACCTTTTGTAAACACTTTATCTAAGATAGCTTTCTTTTCACCTTTGGGGTGGGATAGTAACTAAGCCAAAAGGTTAACAGATTTAATTTTTCTTGTCAATTAATCACTTAAGCTTTTTATTTGCCTTTCATAAAATTTTCAAATAAAAATATTGAAATCTTTTTAGAAGCTTCTGCCTATCAATAGATATCCTTAGGTGAGACTCATTTGGGAGCCCTCATTTTCAAATGCATTTCTTCAGTGCATATTGTTCATTTGGAACATTTCACTCTGACTTATCTTTAGTAAGATTTCACCATTTCTGTAAGATTTTGCTGCTTCTGAGATCTAATACTTATGCATGTATAAGCCAGAAGGAACTCAGTTCTTCAGAAATTAAGGATTCCATTTTTACCTCAAATATTAACTTTGGCTCTCAGTTTCCCTTAGCCAATAACTTTTTTCCCTACCTAAGCACACAATAAAAATGAAACAAGGGAGTAGAACACAAAAATCCCTGTGAAGTTCCAAAAGCCAAATTTTACAACCCTGCAATATTGTCATTTACTACCAATTTTTTCTGACCCAGACGGATATAAGAGACCCCTAACTGGACCCAAGCCAGTTTATTATTGGATCCAATCCGATCCTTGACCCAGTCCAGTTCCTGTCACAATTTCCAAACCCAGTTTACATCAGAAACTTGCTCAAAAAAACTTGGAGAGCTCAAAACACAAATCCAGGGGGCTTCAGAATCCGAGGGATAACTCAAGTATGATTCCCAGTTGCTCCAAGAGTGCAATGGACACAACGGGCCTGGCAGGTACCTCACTTGGTCACTCAGCCCTCCTGGGGGTCATTAGAAGCTCTACCTTGGATCTCACTGACACCATCTATTAAAAGAAAAACTTTAGCTGAATTAAGTTTACAGAGTTTAATTGAGCAACGAATGATTTGCAAATCAAGCAACCTCTCAAGCCAGAGCAGGCTTAGAGACTCCAGAGCAGCCACTTGGTGGAAGAAGACTTATGAACAGAAAAAGGAAAGTGACATGCAGAAAAAAGGAGTGAGGTACAGAAACAGCTGAATTGGTTATAGATTGCCTGATTTGAACATGGTTTGAACAGTTGCCCGTCTTTGGCCAAAACTTAGTAATTGGCACCAGAGTAAGCTACATCTGTTTACATCTTCATTTAGGTTAGAGTTCACTATGTACAGACAAATCTTTAGGCTGAACTTAAAATATGTAAGGAGGCAGCTTTAGGCTAAATTTGATTTAACAAATGCAACCTCCTTTTCTGTAAGGTCACTCTCAAAATTGTGAATATTGGTTTCTGTATCCATTGTAATATTTTCCTTTAACAAAGCTCTTTGTGTTTATTTTCCTATAAAAGTGTGATTATAGATCATTCACGCTCCTAAAACTTCCCGGGTGAAGAGATGCAATTCCTCTTCAATTACCAATTTGGTAACTTTCCAAACTCATTCTGCTGAAACTCCAAAAGCTCACTTTAAAGAAAATGCTTGAGCAGTGGATGTTAACGTCTTTTGAAGCTAAATTTACCTTGAGATTGTTTCTCTGCATTAACACAGGCATCTTTTGAGTAAAGAAACTTCTTTAAGAAAAAATCATTTGGCGTTTTATAATTGTTATCCTGATTTTCATGGGGTCTAAACCCATAAACTCAAATGTCCTTTTCCTTATTTAACATGATTTCTACTCTGTATCATTATAAAACTGAGATTTGTGTTAATGAACTTTCATCATGGGAAGCTTCTATGAAGAGTAGGAATACAGGTGTAATGTTGGCTCATACATTCTTAAGTAACTCATAAGAGCTCATCTTTACTGAGTCCTGGCACAATGCTGAGGAAAGGGATCCTCACCTCAACCCTAGGAGGTTGGTTTTATGACCTCTGTTCTGCAGATGAGGAAACTGAGAGGTTCTAAGAAGACAACTAAGGCCTCTAAGGGGAAATGGCTGTTGAATGATGGCCAGGGTTTGATTCCTAGTCTGGGCCAGACCCCAAAGTTTGTTTTTCTGACTCCTCCCGCTTCTGGATTTATGCCACCACTCCCCACAAGTAACCAAGAAGCACCCCCTTCCACACCCTTGCAGCTGTCCATTTTTTCATGCCTTTAGAATGAGGATTAATGGTGGCTAATATGGAGTTTGCCAGTCCCCAAGGCACTTACGGCACCACTCACAGGACAAATAACTGCCCCAAGACAGGGAGGAAAAGTTTTCAAGGGAGGGCATCTGCCCAGCTCCCAACAGAGCCCTGGTTCTCTCCTGAAGTTAGCAAGGCTTTAATAGTGACTATTAGGATTCCTTTTTGAAACCCAATACGCTTGACAGATGATCCTGGCTTCAGGCCTCTCTTGAGTTTCCACATGGCTGGGATTACTTAAACTGCAGTGACAATTCAGGGATTTGTCTGTTTCCAAGCACACTGTGAAATGGAAAGTTTGTTGGCCCCTCCCACCCCTACCCCACCCCACTACCTCCCTTCTTTTTTAATCCCTGGCCGAGGATGCAGTTACAGGATCTACTGCCACCAAAGCAGAGCAGGGTCCCTTGTTTGTGTTCAGCTGTGGGGCTGTGTGCAAGCCAATGGGGAACACGTGAATTCAGTTCGCTGCATCCAGCACCGTCGCAGGTTTTTCTGGACACTGTTTCAGAGCCTTGGATTTTCTTCCCCGGGAAGTTTGGTTTGCACAGGACTGCACGCTGTTTAGCTTGGATGCAAAGACAGAAACAAAGCTTCATCATGCCACCCGGGGTCTGCTTTATAGCTCTCTATGAAGAGAAAAATCTATTTACCATGGTTGGAGACAAGAACGTTGCCTTGAGGCTAAAGGGCAGATTCCCCAGGAGACGTTGGAAGGATTTACTTTTAGTGTAAACTTTGCTTTGCTTCAAAGCTTGTACTTTTGGAAATTTCAGATTTCACTGTGTATATGTGAAGCCCAGTCCAGCTTCTTTCAAGAATCAACCTGCACTTCCCCGAAGTCCTGATTCCTGTATTCATTCTTCAGTCGAGCCCCTTCCATCTGCAGTCAGGGGAAGGATAGGCATATTTTCTTCTGAAATCCTTCCCGAACTGCTATTTTCTTCTTTTTAGTGCCCAAACACTAAAAACATAATGGTAGAGAGAGAAGTACATGTATCAAAATCAACAAGAAGTCCAAGTCCTGAGTGTGGCTTTGAGGGTTTTTGTTTTTCTTCTAAGTGAACACTCTGTTTTTGTTCTTATAAAGTTAAGGTAAAAATTGAGATGTATCCACTTCCTTATTTGTTAATTCAATCAACATATATTAAACAAGTCAGTCTGTGAGCTGTGTCTTGAGAATCCTCGGACACGTGCTGGCATGAGAGGGAACACGGGCACACACGCAGAGGAGAAAGACACGTGGAATAAACAACCGTAATAACTGCAAAGAGAGCAGTGAGGGGACTTGTGTGCAGGATGGGCACCAGCAGTGTTCTCCATCATGGGTTCATGTGCAGCGTCTGTCATCAAGAGGTGGAATCCATTTCCCCTCCCCTGGAACCTGGGCTGCCCAGACTTTTGGCCAACAGGATTCGGCAGAAGAGCAAATGTGCTACCTCTGAGCCAAGACCTCAGGAGGCGTTACAGCTATCATGTTCACCCTGTTGGAGGTTAGACCTGAGGTGGAGACCCAGGCTAGAGCATTGACTAGTGAGAGGTCACGTGGGAAGAGAGAAGACACGCAGATGAGGATGGAGCCACCCCAGCCGACACCACACGGAAGATTGATATGCCTTCCCTGTTGCCCCCTGCCCAGACCCTGAAGCACAGCCTTACAGGCAACAAGAACGTGTGGTTTTGAGCCACTGTGTTTTGGGGTGGTTTGTTATACAGCCAACTGATAACTAAAGCAATACTGAGAGTAACCTATGTAATATGGAGTAAAGGGAAAATATGATGAATGCTGCATGGTTCATCTGGAATGTCTCCCTGAGGCTGTGATGTGCACTGTGATGGCAAAACACCTTATCAAAAGTTGCTATTGTCAAGCTTCCAACTCAGGAAACTCATTCGTGTACAGCAGCAGCGCATCCCCATGCTGACAACACAACAGGTGCTGTGCTAGGCACCTCACACTCACTCATTCAGGACTCTCAGCGCCCTCCCGAGGCAGGTGTGTGAACATCATCTCTGTTCTACCAGTGGGAAAACAGACTGGCGGGAGTGCGTGTGGGGACTGGGGTTTGAGGAACTTGTCCACAGTCACACAGCTCGTGAGTGACATGACAAGGAATCACTTCCGGGCATTCCAGCACCATTATTAGGGTTTTTGTCTCCACATGTCTCTCTGCCTGGAGATGGCTCAGGACAGGAGCCCTGGCTTTGCCCCTTAAAGATTCAGTGGGCCTTTGGTAAGCCGTTTAGCTGCTCTAGGCCCAGCTGTCAAATCTGTGAAAGCAGGGAGTTGGATAAGATCAATGATTTTCAAAGCTTGAGCCCTGGCGCTAGAGGGGGCCACTGGGACCAGGAGAGGATGGGGGTAGCACCTTCTGTTTCTCCCTTGCTTGGCCGGAGGCAGCTCTCCTTGTAGCTGATTTACATAGTGGGAGGTACTTAAGAGTTATTTTGAGGAGAGTGTTCTGCTGATGAAGACATATTTGAGAACCACAGACCTGGATGACCACCAGGGTCCTGTGATTCTGCAACCTGATAGGCTGGGCCTCAGCGGCCCAGTCCCTCACCTACAGAGCTGGTCTTTTTAATGGATCAGGAAGCACCCAGTCTAGGAGGCTGGACACGGCTCTCACTCTGCCCGCGGCTCTGTGGCTTTCAGGCCCCCTTCTCCCTTGGAGCCCCTGTCTCCTTCCTCTTCTCCTTTCCCACTGAGCTCCTGCTTCAATTTAGTGCCAGTGTTCCTCCCCATTATCCTGGCAGTGCTGGTCTTGAACTAGGTACAATTTCCTAACTAATGAGGAAAAGCAGGCCTTGTGGGCATTGCTGGTATTGCTCACATCTCACAGCTTAACTTTGATGGCCCGTTGTGTGGGAGGGTGAGCAGGAAAACCAAGACCAAAACCCCGTACATGCCTGGCAAGGATGGGAAGACATAGGGGCTGAGGGAGACCTGTTGGGCCCCAAATGGACACAAACTGGGCTAGGACTGGGGAGAACCAAATTCCCTTGGCTCCGACACTCATCCTCATGTGGCTTCAGGCAAGTCACCTTTACAAGGCAAAGATAATCCTATCTGTTCTTTCTTCATCATAGAATAGTTATAAAGATTAAATGAAAATAGGCCGAAGTTGAATACTGCATATGCATGTAAAACATCATTATCTCTAAATGATAACTGTATATTATGTAGAGAAAATTTATTTCGTGAAGCTGTGGCCTTCTTTGTTTTCTCTTATTATTTTTTGGCAAGAGAGAAAAACAGGACAAAGTGACAAATATTAATCTTTTTTCTAATACTCTCTTAATAAAAGACAAGTCCTAAATTATTTTGCTGCACAGAAAAGAAGTAATCAATTTGGTATTATAATATTCAAACAAAAGGTCAATAGTCAGTGATTCTCCTTTTCTTTTCAAGAAAAGCCTTTGGAAGTTCTTCCCTCCAGTAACCTGGCAAGTAAGGTGTTCAGAGCATCTGAACGGACCCTGGAGATGGCCCTAGTCAGCAACAGTGGATGGGAGAGTGGCTGGCCATAGAAGTGGACTGTGTTTCATGGGACAAAACGCGGATGACAGATCCCGCAGTAGGGACACTAACACCCTGTTTTGACAGAGCAAGTCAGAAAGCATCGGCCTTCTGTGTTTTCTGAGGAATTCTGCTGGAGGAAAGGCCCAGGACCTCAAGGCCGGCATCTGCTGAGGTAAGAATGCTCATCTGAGAGAAGATAAAGCTAAGGAAGTTTGTGTTGGATGTTGCAACTGGGACACGTGTTTCTTGGCGGAGAGCAGCACCTGCAGAAGTGCAGTTACACTCACCAAACCCCTGCGGAAACAGCAAAAGCTGGAACGAGAGCCCGCTACTTTGAGGTTCGCCTCCCGCTGACATGTTTTCCTATGGTTCGAGCAGAAACTTCACGTGTCCTGGAGCTGACAAGAAGGGTGTTTTTCTGCTTTCATCACAGTTGTCTAAGGGACCAGTGACAGACGAGGACCCCAGGCCCAGAACAAGTTTTGGGAGGGGCTATGCGAGTATCTGGTTCCCCAGCCCTGGTGCGGTGGAGGTCTAAGCACGTGGCATCCTTCAAAGTCAGTTTGCTCTCCTATCCCACCTGCAGGGCTGACTGCAGTGCCTGCTACATAGTTTACAAACATATAAAAAATTTTATATATATGCTTTCACTGTGCCAAAAAGCTTTTCTTTTTCTATTCTGGACTCTGAAATACTTTATCATTTTTAAGGAAAAAATGTAGATATGGAAAGTTCAAAATACCCCTGCCCTACTTCCTGTGCTGCCTCTTTAAGGCCGTGCCTGTGCTTCCCCCAGGCTCAGAGGAGCTGCTGCACTGGGGAGAAATGTCCCCAGAGAAGCACTGTGTGAGGTCAGCAAATACTAGAAAAGAATGGAGACATTTTCCTTTACTTCTTGTATTTTGCTTTTTAACATATTTTTTTCCCCCAAATTGGGGGACTTTTTAAACATCGGCACAGGCTGTAAAATACCCTTAATTAAAGTTTTGTTAAAAGAATAATTTTGGACAAATTAAATTTAATGGGCAAAGAATGATTCATGAACAGGGCAGCTCTGAGAATAGGCAGATTTGTGGACAGAACATGGAAGTGAGGCATGGGGCTGCTCCCCTCGTTAGAGCCCAGTCTCAGCCTTATTTGGGTGTGGTCTGATCAGCAGGTCATGCCTGACCGAAGCTAGGCTGCTGTGATTGGCTGAGACTCAGTTATTGGTTTCTTTGAGTAGAATAGTAGTTGTGGTTTTTGCATTGTTGGAATTTGCCATTTGATATTGGAATACATTCTTAAATAAATGTTATGTTATACATCATTTTGATGGGCACTTCTCACTTTATTTATTTTTTTGCTAATACTTATTACTTGCTGTTTATTTTAGACTATGGAAATGATGTTAGACAAAAAACAATTTTTTTTTTTAGACCAACTCTTGCTCTGTCACTCAGGCTGGAGTGCAGTGGCATGATCTCTGCTCACTGCAACCTCTGCCTCTTGAGTTCAAGCAATTCTTCCGCCTCAGTCTCCAAAGTAGCTGGGACTACAGGTGCGCAGCACCACACCCAGCTAATTTTTGTATTTTAATAGAGATGGAATTTCACCATATTGGCCAGGCTGGTCTCGAACTCCTGACCTCGTGATCCATCCACCTCGGCCTCCCAAAGTGCTGGGATTACAGGCATGAGCCACCGTGCCAAAAAGCAAGTTTGTGCGATATTCTTACTAGAGTTCAAAATGGGTCGGAACATCAACAACACATTTGGTCCAGGAACTGCTAACAAATGTACAGTGCACCAGAGGTTCAAAAAGTTTTGCAAAGGAGATGAGAGCCTTGAAGATGAGGAGTATAGTGGCTGGCTAGCAGAAGTTGACGACGACCAACTGAGAGCAATCATCGAAGTTGATCCTCTTACAACTACGTGAGAAGTTGCTGAAGAACTCAACATCAGCCATTCTACAGTCATTTGGCATTTGAAGCAAATTGGAAAGGTGAAAAAGCTCTGTAAGTGGGTGCCTCACGAGCTGAGGGAAATTTTTAAAAATTGTCGTTTTGAAGTGTTGTCTTCTCTTATTCTATGCAACAATAATGAGCCATTTGTCAATCGGATTGTGACATGCGACGAAAAGTGGATTTTATACAACAACGAAGAATGACCAGCTCCATGATTGACCCAAGAAGAAGATCCAAAGCACTTCTCAAAGGCAAACTTGCACTAAAAAAGGTCATGGTCACTGTGTGGTGGCGTGCTGCCGGTCTGACCCACTACAGCTTTCTGAATCCCAATGAAACCATTATATCTGAGAAGTATCCTCAGCAGATCGATGAGACGCACTGAAAACTGCAATGCCTGCAGCCAGCATTGGTCAACAGAAAGGGCCTAATTCTTCTCCATGACAATGCCCAACCACACATGGCACAACCAACGCTTCAAAAGTTGAACGAATTGAGTACAAAGTTTTCCCTCACTATTTACCTGACCCCTCGCCAACTGACTACCATGTCTTCAAGCATCTTGACAAATTTTTGCAGGGAAAACACTTCCACAACCAGCAGGATGCAGAAAATGCTTTCCAAGAGTTTGTTGAATCCCTAATCTAGGATTTTTATGCTACAGGAATAAACAAACTTATTTCTCATTGGCAAAAATGTGTTGATTGTAATGTTCCTATTTTGACTAATAAAGATGTGTTTGGGCCTAGTTATAGTGATATAAAATTCATAGTCCAAACCACAATTACTTTTGCACCAACCAAATAGAAAAGCACCCTCCTACATTAGGCTGTCAGATCCTTTATGTATTAAGTTAGGGGGTAACCCACAATAGGGAGACAGCCTCAGGCCTAATGTAGTTTAGTTACAGTTTCAACATTGGAATACAGTTGTACTGATTAGTTTGAAGCCTCTTCTCTCTGAAAATGAAACAGATACATTCACATAGACAGATGCCATTCCCCTGGAAGCTGGCAGGCACTGGGCTTCGCTGCCATGCGGGCAATTTCCATAAGACATCTTGTTTCTATAAGACACATCAGTGTCCCAAAGCTATGGAAGAGCACCAAAAGCTGAAAGGCACCAGAGCCATTAGGGGGAAGAGAACTGCCTCTGCCATGTGCTTGCCTCAAGGTAGCTCCTAAAATTGATGTGTTGAGTTTCATGGATGTCTAGCAGGGCTCACTGTGTACTGGGGCCTCATCACAGCACTTTGTAAATGTGACCTCAACCCCCATAACAATCTCACAAGGCAGGTCCTGCTATTATCTTCAGTTCGGAAGAGGAAATCTAGGCATGGAGAGGCTAAAAACCTTGCCCAAGGACACACTGCTCCTAAGTGGCTGAGCCAGGGGTTTGGCCCAGAGGCATCTCTTTTAAGAGGCATCACATCATGGTGTTGACAAGCAAAGTCCAAAATAAGAACATGCGCTTTCTGAAAACATGCACGTCATGGGAAAGGCTTCTAAGAGGGTGGAAGTCAGTGCTAAGCAGAGATAACCCCTGTCAGAATCTTTTCATTATGTAGTGTCAGCTATGACTTCCCATCACCACCATAGAGGCCACCATCTCAAAAAGAGTGCTAAGTGACCAGCAACACCAGTAGTAGGGAGAGTAAATCTCTTAAGGAGAGAAACCTCAGGTCTTTGTCTCTTTTTAGGGTAAAAAAAGGAGGAAGAATTGGCAAAGTAGGGTCTGGGGAAGGCTTGGTTTCATTATATTCTGAATCCTCAGCCAAAAGAGTCTCTATGACTGTTATTGCTGTCAAACGGAAGGTTATTTCTTTGTTATTTAACCTTGTTCTTCCACAAGACATGAGAGGCTACACTGCGGTGTTAGGTTTGAGCTCTAACCACATCTTTATCACCTGGTGCACATTCCTCACCTTGTGGTCCTGCTGATCCCAAATAGTGGTGCTTCCCAGGCTTTTCTCCTGCACGGAGAGCCCTGTAAATGCAGAATTCTCTAAGGTGAACAACATTCTGGTTTGTCCTGGACCGGGTGATGGACTGAAGGGGTTCTGGGTACAACAGACCTTTGGTGCAAAAACTGGGAAAGTCCTGGACAAACTAGGGTGAGCTCTAAGAAGTGCTCCTAACTGTTTCTTCGTCAATGGCAATGGATTTATAGCTGTTAATCTGTGTCCTCTAACCTTAGCCCACTTGTGACAAGTACTATAACAAGTACATATCAACTACTTAGTTGGAGGAAGTAATCCCTCTCTGGTATCAGGCCATATCCACCCAGGCTCTTGAACCGTTTGAAGACATGTTGACTTGGTTGAAAGTGGAGCAGACAAGCACTCCTGACAGAAGGCTCTATTTCACAGCTGCCTCACTGCATGTAGCCCTCTGCAACTTGCCATAGGTACCAGGTAGATGGCATGCAATAAAACGAGCATCCTTCACTCAGCCCAGCTTTCCCTATAGCTCACCTCTCAGCCCACTCATTGCTTTTCATTCTATGAGTAGAGCAAAGTGCACCTCCACTGTCTTGCCGTAAGACTCCCAGGTATGGGAACCCTGGAAGTGAATCACAGGGTGTTGTCTGATTCCAGTCTACAGAGTGAGTTTGAAAGTGTTCCCTTCTCTACAATGTTCTGGAAGAGTTTGTGCAGACCTAGCATTATTTCCTCCTTAAAGGTTTGGTGTAATTTACGAGTGAAGCTGTCTGTGTCTGTAGTTTTCTTCATGGGGATGTTTTTAACTAAAAATTTAATGTTTTTGAAAGACATAAGGCTTTTCAGGTTTTCTATTTGTTCTTGAGTGAGTTTTGGATATTTGTGTCTTTCAAATAATTTCTTTATTTCATCTAAATTTTCAAATTTATTGGCATAAAGTTGTTGAAAACATTCCATAATTATCCTCTTAATATCTGTAGATGCTGTAGTGATGTCACCTCTCTCATTCCTGATATTAGGAATTTGTGTCTTTTTTTTTTCTTATCAGACTGGTTAGGGTTTATCAGCTTTATTAACCTTCTCGAAGAACCAACTTTTCATTTCATTGATTTTCTATACATTTTTCCTATTTCTATTTTATTGATTTGTGCTCTAATCTTAATTATTTCCTGACTTCTCCTTAATTGGGGTTTAATTTGCTCTCCTCTTTCTCTAGTTTCTTAAGGTAGAAGCTGAGATCATTTGAGACCATTCCTGTTTTCTAAGACAGGTGTTTTAGTGCCATAATTTGCTGCTTTATCTGTATCCCCCAAATTTTGTATGTCATTTTAATTTTTATTTGGTTGAAAGTAGTTTCTAATATTTCTTTTTATAACTTCTTGGACAATTGGTTATTTAGAAGTGTGTTACTTAGTTTCCAAATAGTTGATGATTTTCCACATGAGTTTCTTTATTGATTCTAATTTAATTCCACGTGGTCAGAAAATATGCTATCTGTTACTTGAATTCTTGTTAATTAGTTGAGATTTTTTATGGATGAGGAAAATGGTCTACCTTGGTCTATTTGTTCTGTGTGTCCTTGAAACAAATGTATATTTTGCTCTTTGGGGCTGATACATTCTATTACTGTCTAGAAGGTTAATTTGGCTGACAATGTTGTTTAAGTCTTTTATAGTCTTCCTTATTTTTCTCTCCACTTGTTCTGTGCTATTAGGAGGGATACTGAAATCTCCGAGCATAATTTTGGATTTGTCTATTTCTTCTTTTTAGTTCTATTTGTTTGTTAGTTCTATTTGTTTTTCTTCATGTATTTTGAAGCTCTGTTAGTAAGTGCATAAACATTTAGGATGTTATATCATCTTAATTATTTGGCCTTTTACCATTATGAAATTGCCCTCTTTATTTCTGTTAATAGTCTTCTAAAATGAATTTTGTTTGATATTCAGCCTTCTCTTGATTAGTGTCAGCATGATATGTCTTTTTCTAGCCTTTTACTTATAACCTATTTGTATATTTGAAGCATATTTCTTGTAGGCAACATACAGTCTGGCCTTGCTATTTTATCTATTCTGACGGCTTCTGCCTTTTAATCAAGGCAAGACTTTTCTGAGCACTCTACCCAATGCCTCAGAATTATGAACTTTTTATCTGACTGGTAGAACAGCACTATTATTCATCCTGTATGAACCCCAGGTACTGCCTTCTCTAATCCTGTTGGATGTTTCCTTTGCTTTGCCTTCTGTATTTTTCTTACATGCATGAGCTAATCACTCTCTAACCCACAGAGCTCTCAGCTTCTCTCTGTGGAGCTCTCTCCTCTCTAGTCTCTGCACTGTGAGGTTCAGCCACTCTGATCTCCCTGGACTCTCAGCTCCAACCTCTTCACTCAGGGTTTTCACCAGGCTCCACCTGGGATCCCCCTTCCTGTCCTATGTCCTGAAAACTTTTTCAAGGCAGTGAGCCAGGGCAATTACAGGGTTCACCTCATTTGTTTCCTATTTCTCAGGGACTACTATCTTTCACTACCCAGTGCCCAGTGTCTTGAAAACAATGGCTTCATATACTTTGCATGGTTTTCCAGTTGTTTCAAGTGGGACGGTAAACCTTGCCCCTGTTACTCCATTTCGATTGGAAGGAGAACTCCCAAGCAAAAAGGAGTCTTTCCCTCTGAAGTGAGCAGAGGTTGAGCCCAGAGGTTCAGAGGTTGAATCTGGAAGGCATTTGGGTGAGTTTTCCTGTATTTGATTTTGATGGGATGGTATGTTATTATTTTTAAAGCAGGTTTGAAGTGTTTATAAATTAATTAGACCACTTAATTATTAGCTATTTTCATCCTTTTTAAGACTTTCTGTGATTCCTCTTTTCCGTGGAATTTAGAAAAGATCTAAAACCATGGGAAAATAAATTAGTTTTTACACAACCTTCAACACACAAAATAGCAAAATCTAAGAGCACTTGGAAAGCATTTGAGCCCATTCTGGATGCATCTTTTTCATCTTGTAATCATAAATTAAACCCACTATCTTGTAGAACTGCTGACAAAACCCACAACAGAACAAATTGCACATATAATTTTAAATCGAAGGGATATAATTGTATTGGCAATGTTCTGTATATATAAGGATTGTCTCCAAATGGAAAATTAGAAAGTTAAGCCCTGCCCCTATAGGAATAGTAAAAGCTGAATTTGCTGTAGGTTCTCTCCTATCCCTGTTGAAGAATGAAAATGTCTCGTGACTTTATAAGGACCCCAGCAATCAGCTTTGCTGCTGTAGGAGGTGGCATGGCTCCTTTGTCTCTGAGACAAGCCAGGGAAGTTTCAGGTAACAGATGCTCAGCACACCTCACTGGAGAGGCCAGAAGGGTACTTCCAATGGGAGTAAATGGCTTGTCATTAGGAAGATCAAACATCCATAGAAGTCCAGGAAATTGGAAATAAGGAGGGTCTATGTTAGGAGAAGTGACAGAAACAGAAAAATGACACTGAGCTGCCAGAGAACGCCCATGCATGTTGCCTGCAATGAGGCCCAGACCTCCATTTTAACTCACTCCAATTTCTTTTGTTGTTGGAAGTTAGACTGTAAACATACTGTCTCCAAGGGTGTTTTAACTGCTCAGAACATGTGTTTGATTTAATGAGGCACCAGGACCCAGCCATCTTCCAACTTAGCCTTCCACAGAGCACGATGTTCATACGGCCAATCTGGATCATTCATTTCAAATCAAAACAGAAGAGAAAAGATCAAACAGTGGGTGAGGCCTTATGACGACCCTCGTCCGAGAAGGCTGAAGTATTATTCCAGCAGGAAAACATACAGTTTCTGTTGTCCTGCTGTTCAACAGTATCCAAGTCAACTTTCCTTCCCTGCCCACAAAATGCACCAGTTTCTAGGAGTGGATGTTCATGGAGGCCAGTCCTAGAGAGGGATGGAGCAGGGTCTCGGATGGGTGCTTTACTTTTAAATCTAAAAGGAAAGCATGAGAGGCTAGAACATGGAAACAATCACGAAGACTAACAAGGAATCTACTTGGGGTACATTTTTTATTGTGTTAGACGCCTAGAGCAGTCCCTTTACTGAAGCCTGGGAGATCTGCTAGCAGTGGCAGTGTGTGTTTCCCTCCTTCTGTGGTTGCTGCTGGTGGCCTTGGACTGCTCTGTGCTGGAACCTTCTTCAGCGATTCTAGATACACTTGGTCACAGCTCAGCTCTCACTCCTTGCCTCCTCCATCCTGCTTTTGCTCCTTAATGTCTGTGTCAACAGAAGTGGTTGAATCCAATGGGTTACCACCCTCCTTGAGACCACAGTCATGGCACCACCAAAGGCACCCAGCAGAGTGGCTCTCCGGTAACTCATGCTGAGCTTTGTGCCATGTGTCACACCCATCTGGTTAAACGATTTAACTACTTAATTGAACAAAACTGATGGATAACATGAGATGGAAATACACTCAGATTGCTTGTGGCCAATCCTTTCCCCTAACCGAAATACCAGTTCATAATCCTCATTGAAACCAACTCAGTACTCATTTGATTATTCCAGACATGAACTGAAGTGGTTGGCAGGAGAAAGCATAAATCAGCAATAAATAAAATGATACCTTGTGGAAATCTCACTAAAGAGTCATCTTTGGGTTAAAACAGAGACATATTGATGTTTTGAGTGCTTTCAAAAATGCTGACGAGAAGGACCCAAATTGGGAATAAGTTCTCTATATAGTGAATAATGCTATAGAGAATACAGCAAAAGTTGTAAAATTAGAACTAAGAAGAATGAGTATTTGACTTAAAGACCTGAAGTGGAAGTTTTACTGGTGTGATTCCCAGCTTGACAACACAAAACACATTTCAGGATATCCCTGTCTGCCCCCACCCATATACCCCATTGAGTCAGAAATGGGGCAATGTCAAAGAACAACACTTTAAAGTTAATTTGTACTTCACTCATCCCAACAGCATCTACATACACATGGAAATATCATCAGCAGTATTTATTGTCCCTATGGACTTATGGACCCCTTGCTCTGCTCCCAGCATTGAACCATTGCTCAATGTTTGGGAAACACTTGCCCACTATGTGCAATATCAATGATGCCCCAAAGGCTAAGTCTGGGAGGAAGTGAAGCCTTTGAGATACTGCTATTGTTTATATGATCACTGGTGACAGAAACCATTGATTCTGACTTAGGGTCCAACTCAAAAGAAAATCATTCCTAGAGATACAAGGTTTCATTTTTGTCAGATGACTGTGGTTAATCTTCACTTGACAGTCTTTAAAAAAAAATTCTCATAAATCAAAGATAACAAGGAATCGTAATTTCTTTAGGCAGTTAATAACAAACAACTAGGTTTCCAGATCAAATATGAATGGAAATTACATCTCTAGGAGAAATTCACTTATTCCAAATCCGAGCTTTTCCAGGTTTGTGTTAGTCTGGACAATCTTAGGCCGTTTTACAAGGGCTACCATCAATATTTTTGCCTGGGAATAGCTCTTATTAAATGGGCTTTGTCAATTATTTAATGTTTTTAAAAATTAAAACACCGGTTTTAACTTTCACCTGTTTCAATATCTCATATTCAACATGAAAACACATAAAGCACCCTCACCTTGCCTGCACGTGTGGATTTATGAAGTAACAGCACAACCTCTGGTTGGTCTGCTTTATGGTTCTTGAAAAGCTGGATAGGAATGGCCGGTATGTGCCCTAAACCACACTAGGCCCTCTGGACAAGTAAGACATTGGCCGCAGGAAAACTCCCAGAGTCCAGGAAGAGGCCAGGGTTACCTGTGTGCATTTGACAGTGGAGTTATCTGCACTGTAAGGCCAGGTGCGGTCACCCCTCTGAGGTCAGGAGGCTTTATTGAGGGCAGCTGAACCACCTCAGGGGCTCCAGCCTCCTGTCCTGGCCAGCGACTTGCTGGACTCCAGTGGGTGTAAAATGCCCATTGCATAGGTGATCTGTCCTTCTGGGGTCAACTACATCGAGGCCATTGGGAACGCAATAAAGAAGGTCCCTTGGGGAGGAAAAATGTTGTCTCTGTATCCCCTAGGGTGGGGACTTGTCGATGACTGAAGACAGAGAGCTCTAGAATGGCAGGGGATGAGAGTCGCATACAGGAAAGCGGGTTGGAGAGGAGGGAAGGGGCGGCCCACCTGTGGTCACCACGTGCAGCCCCTGCCTCCCGGCAGGAGAGGATCAGCATCAGGTGAGTCCAGGGCGAGTGCGAGGAGGAGAAGGCCCAGCTCGTCTGCGCCCTGCGGGGAGGGAAGACCCTGCCCAGGACAAGGCGCCGGCGCTGAGGGATTTGGGGGTGCAGCAGCTTGGCAGCCCCTCGCCCCCGCTCCTCCCAGCTGTGCTCCTGGGTGCGAGGCTGCCGCGCCCGCCAGGGGCTCCCAGGAATGCCGATCCCGCGAAGCGGCCACAGGGAGCCTCCGGGACTGGCTTGTGAGCTCCGGGAAGGCCCAGAAGGAGGGAAAAGTCACTGTCCCTAGATTGTTCAAGTCACTGTCCCTAGATTGTTCATGTGACTGTGACCCTCTTCTACCACCAGCAGTAAGAACCTAGGATGCTCTGTTTGCCACCAACACATGCCTGTGGCCCTGCTAGCACTGTCGCCTGTCCTGTCCTATTTCTCTAGGGAGCATCTGGGCAGCAAGTAACCTGGCGCCAGGAACAAGGCGGAAGCCTGATGCTGTTACTTCTGCATGCAAATCCTTCGCGGTTTTTCCGGTTCCTTGCAGCTTTAGCCGGGTGGGCGCAACGCCCTGGGGAGCGCCTCTTCCAGGCAGGAGCTCCCGTGGCGCGCCCACCCCCACATCCCCACGATGCTCCCAGGGACAGGAGCACCGGAATTTTCGGCATATCCTGGACACACACCCTGAGCTCAGGGAGGCAGGGGCACCTTGGTTCAAATCCATGGAAACAAGAACAGGCCAGGAAGGAAGGCCTGGGCCTTTGGGCATGGTACCTGAGGTACACAGGAAGATTCCGGGGAACTGGGATCTTTTTTGTTGTTGTTGTTGTTGTTATAGCTGCACAATTCCATTCATTCTTCTTCTAAAACCACAGTATTTCAGGATTAAAAAAAATAAAAACTGTTAAGCCATCTAGCCAACCTTCCTGATTTCACAGATTAGGAAATCGTGGCCCGTAGAGGTTAACCACTTATGGTGGGGAGGGGGTTACACAGCAATTTAGTGGCAGAGCTGGGATTAGAACCTGTGTCTCTCTTGTCTAGTTGTAGGGCTCTTCCCAGCTTATCCTGTGTTCAGAGCCACTGTTCTTCCCAACTAGGTCAGTGTCTCCAGGGACCAGATTCCCATTTGTTCCCACAGGCCTGGGGCAGCACCAGGTGGAACATGAAGATGGGGACTCAACCCTGCTGCACCTCTGTTCCATTTACAGAATTCAGAATCTGTGCCTGCTTTTGGGCACCCCATCCCTGCTCCATCCCTACTTGTTCCTCATCCATTCCTCCCAATCCTGGGACGACCTACCCTGGCATCATCGTCAGCTGACGGTTTGTGATGTTTGCAGTCTCACACAGACTCCACAGAGCCACATGTGTCCTGCACACATGGACGCACAGGTGTGTGCACCTCTGATGCCAAGAGGGCGTAGCCTCCGTGGCTGAACCATGGCCCTACTGGGCAGACGCATTGGGAACAGTTCGCCTGGCACATCAGTGCTGGTCTGTCCTCGCCCCTTCTGTTCTCAGAGCCACATTCCAGGCCCAGCCTAGCCAGCATCTGGGGGCCCTCATGACGCTAGACCAGGGCCAGCACAGCACCTTCATGGAATGAGGGAAACCTGTCCCCTGCAGTGGATGGTTTAAATGCACCACATCTGTGTACCTGAATGAGAAAAAGGCTGCCAGCAGCTCCATGCCAGGGCTCAGGGCTCAGCAGAGCTGGGTGGGCTTCAGCCCTCGGGTACCCCTACCAGATAGAGTCTGCCCAAGCTCGTGCAGACCCCTCCAGTAACATGGTCTTTCTTTTCCTCCCTCCTCCCCAGAACATGGGATAAGAGAATAAAAGTGGGCTCAGGCCTGTAATCCCAGCACTTTGGGAGGCCAAGGTGGGCAGATCATGAGGTCAGGAGTTTGAGATCCGCCTGGCCCATGTGGTGAAAACTCATCTCTCCTAAAAATACAAAAATTAGCTGGGCGTGGTGGTAGATGCCTGTAATTCCAGCTACTTAGGAGGCTGAGGCAAGAGAATTGTTTGAACCCGGGAGGCAGAGGGTGCAGTGAGCCGAGATCACACCGTTGTACTCCAGCCTGGGCGATAGGGCAAGACTCCATCTCAAAAAAAAAAAAAAAAAAAAAGTGAGATTAATTAGTGAAGGAAAAACAGTAAAAACAACAGGAATATGGAGGCAATGATTCAAAAGATGACAACCCCTAATTCCAATGATGGGACATGATTTCCAACTCTGACAGAAGCATCCTTTAATCACGCACTTACGACAAGCCACTAGGAATCGGCACAACTCAGGCACACAAATCTGTGAACAAGAAAACACAGGGCAATCTGTTTTCTCTTTTCAGGCAAGACCTTAGGAGCTCTGTTTATAAGTATTTTGAGGCTTCCTGCAGTCACGGAGTTGCTGTTCTTTCCCATAGTAAGGCCACAAGGTAAATACGTTTCCTTCTTTACTCTCTGGCCCGGCAGGAGATTGCCTCTGCTCGTAAAATCATCTGTAATCTCTTCAGCAGGGAGGGTTCTTCCATGGCTTAGGGTCTTCTTTCCTTCCAAACTGGTCCCCACCTCCCAGCCCCCATATCACATGGGCATCTCGCCTTTGCTGGCCTGATGACCCCTTCTGGTTAAACTTCCCTGGCAGCCGGCTGAGGTGCAACCTCCTGTATCTGGACATGAGCTCTGGGCTTTGTCCCTGCCCCTGTCACAGCCAGCCAGCAGCAAGCCAGACAGCCTGGTAAATAGGGCAGTGGAAATTCAGCTGACGAGTGGAGGGTTTCCAACATAAATTTCCCTTTTCCCACCACAATTTTATAGAACTTTGCAAAGATGCACATCAGCACTTTTGCAAGTTGGCTCTCTTCTGAAAAGCATCAAGCTTGTCAAAGCTTTAACTTTTTATGTTGTTATTTCAAATGGTTTGATCAATGATCAAGCACATGATGTCCCTGTAACCCTATCCTAGGCCATAAGAAGAGGGTTTGAATACCAGGGTTTTAGAAAAGTCTGTTTGCCACATCAAGGAGAGTTTTATGTAACCCTTAGTACATTTTCTCTTTATCCTGACATCTCATTGCTATTTTTTTTTTTTTTTAGTATATTGGAGTACATTTAAATTCTGGCTAGACAAGCCAACATTTCTGTAAATCGTCTTTCTGCCCTCTGTTAATAAGTGAATCTCCAGCAGAGAGGACTGTCTTGGTTAGCTGACAACTCCTACGCAGTGGGACTGAAGTAAGAAAATGTTATTAACAAAGTGACAGCCCTAGGTGAAAGTGCAAGAAGTTCTAGCAAATTCCAAAGATATTTTATAGGCTCTTGATCTCATTAGGCTC
Organism: Piliocolobus tephrosceles; assembly: GCF_002776525.5. Classification (NCBI taxonomy): domain Eukaryota; kingdom Metazoa; phylum Chordata; class Mammalia; order Primates; family Cercopithecidae; genus Piliocolobus; species Piliocolobus tephrosceles. The sequence continues at coordinate 60,776,500 of NC_045438.1, read as the reverse complement.
TCTTTTGCAAAGGAAACTTACTGGGCAGTTTCTTAACTTCCTGTACTTCTCAGACTAAACTCAGAGCATTCACAAAGGCAAATTGGCTTCATTGACTTGATTTTAAACCCTTTCCAGTGAATCAAACAGTAATGAATGTCTAAAATACACGTCAGAATCAACACTGGGAACTTTTCTAACTTACAATGTTTTCTTAGTTATGTGCCAAAATAAAACCTTGCCAAGAGGAATTATTTTGATTTAGAGATATGACTGATCTTACACAATTTGAGCTCTTTGAGAGCAAAACTGATATGTGATTATCTTTATATTTAAACATCTCAAAAAGTAGATTTTGTAACTGAATGGAACCTAATACCAAGGACTTGACAGCCTCTCCAGGCCCTAAGAGGCCACAGCATGCCCCCGGCCTTGGCTCTTACAGCTGCCCCTGCTAGGAGGATTCTGCCTGCCCCACACCCCAGCTGCTGGGGGAGTGCCTCCTCATCTCTCAAGACTCATCTTTCCAAACTCTTTCTTTAGCCTCTTCCATTCATTGCACCCCCTGGCCCCCTGCACACACTCCAGTACTATTGATCATCCTTTCTATCAAATTCCCACTGCATCTTATACATCCTCATCTCCTCACAAGGGACACTTCATTGCACTTACAGATGTATGCGTAGATTCCACTTTCTCCACCAGGGTTTCGCAAACTCCGCACTGCTGACATTTGGAGCCAGATGACTCTTTGCTGTAGCATCCTGTACACTGTGAGGTATTTAGCAGCATTCTGGCCCCTGCTGCTGGATGCCACTAGGAACCCTTCCCCAGTAGTGACAGCCAAGTCTGTTAGCCATTGTTACATATCCTCTGGGAGGCAGAATTGTCCTCACTGGAAACCACTGTGCTAGACTCAAAGCTCATGAGGGGTATGGCAATGATTTATTTCTCTTTAAATTCTTAGCACTTAGCTGAATTCTTTCTATGTATTAGACATTCAGTATTTTTTGAATTTTGAGAATCAAGTGAATTAATACATGCAATACAGTATGAATATTCAGCAAACCTTAACTATGTGACTACTATTATCTGGAACTATGGCCCATCTCAGCAATAGGCAGTGATTATAATGCTGACTTTATAACTTTCTGGTGAAATTAAATGTGCAGGGTGGGTGTTCAGCTGCTGTGGTGTGTGGTTGTGTCCACTTTGAACTTGGGCTGTCCTCTGAGATGGGTCATAATCTTTGAAACCCCAACTAAAGCTCTGGACCTGTGTCCACAGGTTTATGCTAGACCTGGTAATTCTGGCCTCCAGACCTTTATTAGGTGCTAACTTTAGTTACTAGAGCTTGCTTCTGCTTCTGCCTGCAGGCCTGGCCTAGGTCTCTGCCACTCTACTTCTTGCCTATCTTGATTTCTAGAAAGCCCAGACCCCTTACCTGTTGTAAACCTCCACCACCATCTCTCTCTTCTTGTCTCAGTCACACCTGTTAAGCTAGCCCATGACCCAGGGGGACTTGTTTCGCCATTCTCTGGGCCATGTAATTAGGTTATCTTCAAACTGCCCAAAAACCAGCAAGATCTCACACATTCACCCTGGCCTGGTGTATATCACACTAAAGACAGCCTGCTGAGAGGAAACTGTTCCTTGGAACAGTTGAATTTGGGACTCTATGCCATGTGAAGTTCAGCCTGACTGATACTTTGACTCTCCCACTGCTTTAGTGTTGGGAGAACATCACTCATCACAGAATTCAGTGAGTTGTAAATTATCAACAGTGGTGACTTAATTGACAATTGCTGTGTTATAATGTTGTTATCACTTATATTAGGGTTCTCTAGACGGACAGAACTACTAAAACAGAACTGATAAAGGGGAGTATATTAAGGAGTATTAACTCACACAATCACAATGTGGGGTGCCACAATAGGCCGTCTGCAAGCCGAGGAGCAAGGAAGCCAGTCCGTGTTCCAAAGCTGAAGAACCGGGAGTCCGATGTTCAAGGGCAGGTAGCATCCAGTATGGGAGAAAGATGTAGGCTTGGAGGCTAAGTCACTCTAGTCTTTTCATGTTCTTCTGCCTGCTTTATTCTGGCTGCACTGGCAGCTGATTAGATTGTGCCCACCCAGATTGAGGGTGGGTCTGCTTCTCCCAGTCCACTGACTCAAATGTTAATCTCCTTTGGCAACACCCTCACAGATACACCAGGGACAATACTTTGCATCCTTCAATCTAATCAAGTTGGTACTCAATATTAACCATCACATCAATATAGCAGTTCCTCGGTAACTATGGTCCTTTTGAGACCCAGGATAATGTAGGAAAGACAAGACTCTGACTGGTAGCTTGGGTAATATCAGCCTCCTGGTAATATAGGTTGCCCCTGTTAGGCTGGCAATGTGGCCCCTATTCAGAGCAAGTTTAACATACATACATACATCCTATTATAAGGAGTATGCTACGAGCAGAGATCAGAAAAGCTAATCTGTAAATGGGACTTTTACCCTCAGTAGTATTTCCCAAGCTTGGCTGCTCATTTATTTGTTTCCTTGACCTTCACTCGGTCACTTACCGATCCATTCATTTATTTGTTCACTCAACAGACATTTATTCAATACTAGCATGTGCCAGGCACCCCATGCTACAGAGTCAGGGAAGCAGTGCTTAAGCCAAACTCTGGCAGACAAGGAGGAGTCCACTAGGCAAGATGTCAAAATAGCACAGGCAGCTTAAAAACAGACTCTAGGACTTACCCTCCAGTGTTCTAATTCAAAAGGTCTTAAGGTGGGCCTAAAGGTAGATTTCCTAAAAGCACACTTGAGGGCTACTTTCAGCTGTATGGACCTTAAAGGAGGGAAGGCCCTATGGTCCTGGAATGGCCCAGTGCCCTGAGAAGGTCAAGCGGGGTGCTGGAGAACTGTCAACATGTCACTCTGAGGCCAGGCGAAGGGAACGCAAGTTAGAATAAGTCTGGTACATTCACCAGCCTCAAAACTCCTCTTCCTAAGCTGGAAGGCCAATGTATGCTAATTCTCTTTTACTCTGCCCCTTTTTAAAGATAATTATCATTCAAAAAATAAACATGAAAGGATTTGAATGTTAATCTCCTCCAGCACAGGTTAAAGATGGTGATGCAGGTTTCTAGTCCTGTTGGATTTTGGCCAAACTCAGTTATCTGGATGGACTTTTTGCCACTTACATGCCCAGCCAAGGTCCTAGATTCCCTATAGCCGATTCCATTTCTTCAGAATCCCTGGGCTTTGAAAATTCATTGTGAATGTTTTTCCCAAGAGAGATGTCCCAGATTGCATTTAGTTATTTAGGAACAAGCAATTAAAAAGCAGGATGGCGTTCAATGATTTAATTTGCATTTTTTTCTTGTATGACTCCAACTTCAAATCCAGCAGGCCCGAATCCATAAACAGTCGAAGTTAGTAACCTATAAACACCTCCAGCTCTCCCCAGTTAAGTCAAGGCCCATGCAACTCTAGACTCTGGGATGCAAGAACCACATCAGCAGATATTTCTTCTTCTATCATTTGAACATAAAGATTTTGTTTCTTATTTATAAAAATTGTTTCACATTTACATATACCAGCTTTAAATAAGTGTTAGCCAAACAGTGAGTTTCAGAGGCCCAAACTCAGAACTCGATGGCTCAAGGAGGTGCAGGAGCCAATTAATCAATTTCACGGCATTATAATAAACTCAGACCTTGGGAAGGCTTTTAATGTGTTACTCAACTGACGTCAAGAAGAAAATGTCAAAATACTAAAAACAGACTGGAGTTAAAAATCTAGCCTCCAATTCCACGAGAAGTTTATTCATCCCTCTCATTTTATACACACAGAGGTGATCTCACAGCATCACATGGCAGTGAGAGCAAAACGAAATAAAATCAACCAGGCAGGCGGCACAGAAGTTCCAAAAACAGACCCTCATGAATGAGTGGGGAAGTAAGCCACCCTAAATGGAGCAAAGCACATCCTGCTTCGTCTGTTCAACTTTCCCCCAATATAACTGATTTCCAGAGGTTGTTATTTTAATCAATGCCCAGCACAACCATATTGAATTAGACCTAGCTGATTTACAATCATAAATGTGTTGAACTGGAAGAGTATGCAAAGAATCTCTTGCCTAGCGGTTTTCCAAATTAGTACCTCAAATTGCAGATATTCCAGGGACTTCCATAAGACTGAGATAGAGGCTAAGGGGAAGGATATGGCGGTCAGGACCCAGGCTCCAAATGTCAGCTTCGAACAGAACTGCTACATTTTCACCTATCATTTATATTAGTATGCTGAATCTAGATCATTTTTGAGGGGGAAACATGAGCTTTACAAGATTACTCACACTCCCTACCCCTACCACAAAGCTGAAATGTACAGAAGGGTGGAGAATTGCCCCAGACGGCATAATTAGTGAGTGTCAAAGTATGATGGAATCTTGTTATTCTGGGTCTCAATATAATTTGCAGATTTATCTAAATTTCAGATTTCAAAACTCTGATTAATTTCTCAAATGCTTCTTTGCAATAATGTATAAATTCATGTTGTGAGTCAAATGGAAAAAATTCAGTAAAGATTCATGCTGTTTTAATTCATTCTTGACCAATAAATCCTTGTAATTACCAAGCTACTTTATTTTCTTAAGCACAAAACCTACAGGCACAGTCCCAAAGGAAATTCTCCAATTTGGAATCCCTCTGAGCATTTATGTAATTTATTCCAGGAATGAATAAGAGGCTTAGCTAGCATGCCAGTAACGATTGATTGATAGTGACTGACTGAGAAAGATCCTGAAGACACCGCTGGCCACAGAGATTTTGCAGCAATGATTAGCAATGTCTGCCATGGATGTGGGAGGGGGAAATATGGTATGGTTGCCCCATGTTTGTCATCCCTGGCCTTTCCTGTAATCCCAGCACTTTGGGAGGCCGAGGCAGGCCGATCACGAGGTCAGAAGATCGAAACCATCCTGGCCAACATGGTGAAACCCTGTCTCTACTGAAAACACAAAAATTAGCTGGGCGTGATGGCACATGCCTGTAATCCCAGCTACTCAGGAGGCTGAGGCAGGAGAATCACTTGAACCTGGGAGGTGCCATTGCACTCCAGCCTGAGCAAGAAGAGCAAAACTCCATCTCAAAAAAAAATAGAACCAACATTTTGTGGATGTTTGCACCCTCTCGTTCCCTCCACTGAAGACTCTGGAAACACAAAGCCAGAAGAGCGTAATGGGCTCTATTGTTCACAGCCTGGTCCTTGCAGTTGAGATCTGTGTCCAGCATGAAGCACAGTAAGTATTTGTGAAATGAATTGATAGCTGCATAAATGAATGGACATCTGTATTTCACACCACCATATCCCCATCCTGAGACAATGAGCACAGCAGCACTAGCTGCTACAATGGAGAAGAAAGAGGGAGAAAGAAATCCTGGGGTGGAGGGTGTAATTAATATAGTATTTCCAAAATAGTATCCTAACATGTGTTCTTTGACCTGAATTTATAAGGAACTCAAAGACAAGTCTCTGCAGTTTAAGATCTATACTTTGAAAATACATTAGGCCCTGCCTAGAAAATGGGTTCCCTTTTGGTTGGGATTTACAATTAACTGAACTGGGTGCTAATCCTCCATGTATGAAATATGGGAGATGTGAGCGAAATGCTTTTGCTCCTAACCAACTGTGTGAGCCCCTTAGGTCTGAAACTCCTCGTTTGTAAATAAGAGAGTTGCTCTCTTCCACTTGTTCTTTCAGTAAATATTGGTTGACCGCTGAGAGCTCCAGGCACTGGGCTGGAGGCTCGTAATCTAGGGAGGACATCAAACATTAAACAAACATCTCATTGCAAAGCCTGCTGAGTGCCATGAAGGTCACAGGACTCTGAAGGAACCAAGGTCCCTTCCAGCACCAGTAACCTGTGATTTTATAGTGGTTTCCATTGTTTCCCATCCCTGGGTGTCCACATTCCGACAGGGACCCTTTCTGGGGAGTTGTGGGTGGGCACAATTAAAGGCATGAAGAGATACTGGGCCTGGAGTCCTGCCTCGATTTTGCAACTGGGAGGTCTCAGGAGCTTCTTGTCCCTCCTTTTCCTCAGAGCCTTACAAAGAGGAGGAAAGTCTCTTGTACTTAAAATATTTTCTTGGATGAAAATGTAATTTTCTTAGAAGAGCTGTTTGCCATTAAATTCTTCCTTGGCTCGAATTTAAGTCTTTCTTGTTCCTTCTGAGATGGAGAACCCCTGGCTAGCAGCCTGTCACCACCAGCCCCCTATGAGATGCTTGAAGCCAGTCTGTCACAGCTTTGCCTCCTCTTCTGCAGAGAGATGCTCTCATTTCCATGAAACTCACTTCCTCAGAGAGATGCTCTTATTTCTGTGAAACTAACTTCACAGGTTTTCTTGCCTCTTCCTTTTAGACACTTTTTCTCCTGAATTCTTCCCCTGAATTCTTTCCAAGTCTCTTCCAACAGGACAAAACTAGACCCAATCTTTTGGAAAGGGTCTCACCAAGAATAAAAAGAATATTAATGTATTAACTGTCAACTGTCTTTTCTGTCCTTTTCCTTTTTCAGCTTGGGGCAACAAGTATTTATTGATCTTATTAGATCTCAAATAACATTTATACTAGTTGGATTATTATTCATTTATTCATACATAGCCTCCTAAACATTAGCATTGTATGTTTAAGACTTCGAAATAACATTAACAGGTATAATAACCAAAATACCAACCATAATGGGATTGGCTTGGTGAGCAGAAGGCTCTCTGGCCAGGTCTACGTTAAATTTATCAGGTAATTCGTGCATGCGGAAATCATCCACTGTCCGTAAAACTAACCCAAATTTGCCCTCCAAAAACTTTCTAAGTCAGTTAAGGCAACAAACACAAGGGACCTTTGTGCAGCATGGATTTCATTGTGAAATGCATCACTTATGCTTTCTAAAAAACGTTTCCTGATAAAACAGTATCTTTTTCTTAGCCTGTTATTTTTATAAAATCATACTCAAAACTTGGACATTTCTAGGATATCATATTAGTCCTTTTCCAACGCTTCTTTATCATTTTTCTGAGAATGTTAATACAGGATAAAAGTAAAGTCTGTAGAGATTTTTGAAGTTTTTTAACGTCAAAACAAAAGTTATAAACAGAGGAATTGGAACTGAGGAGAAAGAAAGTGTTCTACCAAAGCAGTTCTACAAACCGCACGCTACAAATAGACACCAAATTTGTAAACTCAGAGACCCATAAGGCTCAGAAACAGAGCACTAGCAGGTTCAAGAAGCTCAGTTTAAAAGCCAAATGGAATTGAAAAGGACTTCTGTCATAGTCTGAGATCTCTTGAAGGACATTCAAGAAGCTGTAAATATGTGGTTTCAGACTCTAGGATCGTTGACTAAAACCCTGTGCCTACCGTGGCTCTCCTCCCGGCTCTCCTCCCTCACCCCTCCTACCTCACCCCCACCCCTCCTCCCTCACCCCTCCTCAGCCAGACACCTCTCCCTTACCTCACTGAACAAGAGCTCCTAACTTTTGATTCACCCTCTTCCCCTCTCGCTTAGCACTTATGGTGCAAAAGGATGGTCTTAGTCTAAGAGATGGGTACATCTGTGAATTCCCCATCATTCATTTTTCTCCTAAATGTATTAGTCAGGATTCTTTCAGTTCCAAGTTTCAGAAACCCACTCAAACTGACTTCTCCATAAAAGCAACATTACTGACATGTAATTGTGATGTTACCAAGGGCATTATTTCAGGCATAGCTGGACCCAAGGACTCAAATTAAATCTCTGGGAACTCATTTCTCTCACATATTGGGTCTGTTTTCTTTTGTATTTGCTTTGATATCTTCCAGTTGGTGGCAAGGTGACCACTAGGAGCATCAGCCTACCAACCCAGGGGCACGGGGAGCACCTCTTTACAAAGTGTTGCAGAAAGAGTCCTGGAGGGATGTGCATTAACTGACCTCGAATCATGGACATCCTGAATTTTAAAAGGATGGGGTACTCTCAGGCACCTGACTCTTCTTGTGGATCCATTTCTGGAGCTGGAGGACCCAAATCAGAGCAGCTCCACCCAAATCAGACTGGAATGGGTGGGTCCCCTGGTTCTTTTTCAGGGAAGACGGAGGAACATTTATCTGAGTGGGGGAAACAGCCTGGGCAAACCAAAACAACAGATGGCGGTCAGGACAGGCTGGGAATCACAGGAGCAACACAGCAGGGCTGGACTGTGCCCCTGTGCATGGGCACACGAAGCCGGCCGGCAGCTCCGCTCCTGGTGCTCACCCAGGGCGCAGATGGTCAGGGATCCATACCACACTTGCCTCACAACCTCCATAGCAGGAAAAAGGGGTGCTGGAGTGCCTCCCACTGGCAGGGAGGAGGTCCTTCCAGGAGCTGGTGCACATCACTTCCACTGGAAGAACAGGAATTACAGCCACAGAGTGTGCTTGGAAAGAAGAGAACCACTGGGAGGCCCAGGCGGGCGGATCACTAGAGGTCAGGAGTTCAAGACCAGCCTGGCCAACAGGGTGAAACCATGTCAGGTGTGGTGGGGCGCTCCTGTAGGCCCAACTGAGGTAGGAGAATTGTTTGAATCCAAGAGACTGAGTTTGCAGTAAACTCAGATCACGCCACTGCATTCCAGCCTGGACAACAGAGCGACACTCTGTCTCAAAAAAAAAAAAAAAAAAAAAAAAAAAGAGAGAGAACCAGAATATTTGATGACAGTCCCAGTGACATCCCATACCTATTCATTAATAAGACAGCAATGTCTCCCACAGGGAAGAGCTCTGCACACCGTGGACATCTTTCTGCAAAGGGCGCACAGGCCATTCACATCCTACTGACAGATCCAGGTCAACCTTCATAGCTGCAGACCCAACTCAGAGGGCACGACAATGCTCAGCGGCCAAGGCCCTCCAACCCGCCCTCTTTCCTCGCCTTTATTTCCACCTGCAGCCTCCCTCCCATGTTCCTAAGAAGAATCTCAATGCTTTATTATATCTAATTTTCCTCCTAACTCCAAAAGAGAAAAGAAACTTTGGAGTGGATGCGGTTTAAGATGCTCCTTGCAGTACCTCTATGTGGAAGGGTCTGTGTGCCCCTTACAGCTACTGCTGACAGGGCCCTGGGTCTGCTCAGCAGGGAAGACAAACGCAATCACTTTTCCTGGTATATTTGAGTTACTTCATATGTTTAATAAGCAAAATACTCTGTATCTTCTCATACATGTGAAAATTAACAGTCTAATTTTATCTCGAATTGGGTAACAGGTTTTGGTTGTTTCAAATACAAGAAAATTAAAGCAATTGAGATCTTAAAAATTCTTTTTAAAAATCCTTTTTTAAAATATTTTTCCACATTCTGTGCAGCCTATACAATATGACATGCACAATTACAGCAGCTCAGTCCTCATGTTCTTCCACAGTGTTTACAAACACCCTGAGGCAGGCATCATTAAATAGAAGCAGGGAAAAGTCACCCAAGGGGAGCAGGCTCTCTGCATGTGTGTTTACAATGCCGAATAAAGCTCTAGAACATCTCAGAAAGGGTTTCCCTAAAATACACTATACAACTAACTTGATTTTGCCATAGAAACAGACATATATAACTCTTCATAATTTCTATCTTGTATACATATAATTTATTTCTATACATAGGTACGACATTTAGAAAACGATTTGATGACAATCACAGAATTCAGGTGGTTTTTTTAAAGGAGATTTGTATCAGGAATATTTGACAAGACTTTTGGAAAACGTTTACAAGGCCGTGATGGCTTCCTCGGGAGAAATGAATCGAGGAATGTTTGGTTTGCACTGGTGATCACCACACACGCAGGGAAGGTGAGTTCTTAACTATGAATCTTTCGCAAGCTGAGGATTACTCGTATTGGCCCAGATCAGAATCTATGGAAAACTAGTGATATAGTGTTTCAGATTGAATGAAGGTTTTTGTTATTTCCCACTTGAAAAATGTGACTTTAGGCATCTTTTTTGCAAGAAAATGGTGGTCTTCTTGGCTCCAACTGAATACCATTTTAGTCAATGAGCATGGATCAGCAACATAGGATCACATTTCCATCAACATGTGGGTGGGATTCAAAATTGAGGAAAGGGAGCTGCACAAATGCATTTGAGGTTTTAATCAAACCCACAGTATTTTCAGCAACGGTTCTGTGTGATTGATGAGCCCAGAACAATGCCAGGGTTTCAGCCACCAGGCTGTGACAAAACAACTTAGCAAACAACATGCATTTATGAGTGTGATTGTTTCTCAGCAACCAGAAAACCAAGGAGCAGTCTGTCTGTCTCATAAAAAGTGTTGTAATGTGACTGGGCGTGGTGGCTCATTCCTGTAATCCCAGCACTTTGGGAGACCAAAGCAGGTGGATCACCTGAGGTCAGGAGTTCAGGACCAACCTTCAAGACGAGCCTGATCAACGTGGTGAAACGTCGTCTCTACGAAAATACGAAAAAATATTAGCCGGGCATAGTGGTGCATGCCTGTAATCCCAGCTACATGGGAGGCTAAGACAGTAGGATTGCTTGAACCAGGGAGGTGGAGGTTGCCTTGAACTGAGATGGCGCCATTGGACTCCAGCTTAGGCAACAAGAGTGAAACTCCATCTCAAAAAAATAAATAAATAAATTGTTGCAATGTATGGAATATTTACCACACACAAGGCATTGTCCTAATCACTTTAAACAGATTATCTCACTGAACCCTCATAATGGTCTTATGGGTAATTATCACAATTTTACCACCTCCTACTGCATAACTTTGGGAAAGTTACTTAACCTCTCATGCCTTGGTTTTTGTGAACCAGGGATAAAAACAGACAGATCTCAGGAGGCAGTGCGTACAAATGGCGTAGATCAGGAATAAGCCTCCAGGAGAAGGGATATTTGAGCAAGAACTCGAAGGAGGGGAGAATGTTAACTTTGCAGATATTGAAAAGAAGAATGTTCCAGAAAAAGGCAGCAACAAGTGCAAGGCAGGACTGACCTGCCCAAGGACCCATGCTTTAGAGGTCCTCAGGTATCACAAGTGCACACACCAGAATAAATTCTCTGACACAATGCATGGGTGTTCAGACGCATTGAGAATCTGGGGCTCAGACCTGGTACACAACGCATCGAGGGGGTTCACAACGCATTGAGAAACTGTGGCTCAGACCTGGTACACAACGCATTGAGGGGGTGCACGACGCATTGAGGGGGTTCACAATGCATTGAGGGGATTCACAATGCATTGAGAATCTGGGGCTCAGACCTGGTACAGTGGGACCAGAGCCCTAAACATCCGCTCTAAAAGTAGCTCCTCCGGAAACACTTCTCTGCGTCTGTCACCCCCTGTCCTGGAAACTTAAGGTGACTGTTCCAAAGCCCAAAGGTTGGTCATTGTGCTTTGGCTGACATCAGTGCAGAGAGAATTGAGCAGCAGAAGCACGTAGGCAAAAGAAAAGACAAATTAATGAATTTGCCAAATCCGCAACATAAATGCATAGACTCTTGCATAATAAATTGTTTTTCTTTTCCTAGTTGTGTTAAATGTCTATTTCATTCCTTCTCTTCATATGCTAATTCTTGATTTGGAAGGTGTCACAAACTAGTGTGGTATTTTCAACAGTTACACATGGATGTTGAAGAATATTTTGCAATGTTAGACAATTCCCCTGACTCAGGTTTACATACATTTAGATGTAAACAAAGCATGTATGGAGCACCGTACCAATTCTTTCCATTGGCACATAAATGGATTTTGGATCTTAAGTTGCAAAATAATTCAATAGTTTTAAATATATTTATTGTGCTTTAATTCATATCCCAAACTAAAACTTTTGGCTTTATGTAAATCATATTTATTTTAAACTGTATATCAATAATTGTATTTTATATTTTGTTCTATATCTTAATAGATAATTATAAATAATTTAAAACAACACTCTTTTAGAAATGTGAAAAAACTTTTAAGTTTTAATTATTTACATTTAATTTAAATTTTGAGGAAGCTATCTTAAAATTTTGTCTACTTTGACTATATTTACATTTTAATTTTAATGCTTAGATTACAACTGTCAACAGAACACGTTACGTAAAAATTGTTTTAACAATAATGTTTCTGAAATGTGGGCCAAAAACATGGAATAAATACAAAATAATTTATGAATGTCTCTATAACTTATCCAAACATCTCCAGTCCATCAACAGCACACCAAGAGGTCAGAATAATTATGAAATGTAGTCATCTTTAATATTTTCCAGACATTTTGTCACGTAAAACCATAGCTTTGTACATTTATTTTATGTATACATACTTATTTTTACATGTATTCCAGTCACTTTTTCTTTGTCATTTTTAGTTCTGAGGTATATCTGTCAAGGTAAGAGGAGAGGAGAGGTTTTGCTGATTGTCACGGTTATCTTGGTTTATAAATTCACATTCAGACACCTAGTGTGGGGCCTCCATTTGCTTTCTCCTGGTGGCCCTCTGGGAGCTTGTGAAGAACCTGGCCTGAGACTGGGTGGTAAGGCCTGATCATAGATGATGGTGAAGGCCCTCCTGGCAGGCTGCGTTGGGACAGCTGGCCCTCCCCACACCAGACTTGGTGCACAGCCTGGACGCTGCAGTCTCCCAAGGGAGCTGCAGTCAGGACTCCAGTCCCAGTAGGTTGTGCTCTTAGGCACATCTGCAGGCCCCTCGGCATGAAGGCCCAACTACTGGGGCCTTCTCTGAGCATCCCTGCTGAGCCTCCTCATCAGGAAAGGGGGCTCTGGGGACACTTTTCTCCACTCTGACTCAGTACTCTGAGTTTTTTCTCTCCTAGTCCTTCCTCCTCTTTTTCCCCCAGCTCCTCACTCCATAAAATCTCAGGAGCCTTTTGAGACAGGCTCCTTCTGCGTTGGTGGGTCTCCACATCTGTGCTGACCCACTGGTGTGGTGCTGTCCCATGGGGACAAATGGGATAGGAGGGAACCGGTGCTTTTCCAGTGTGGCCCTTGTTTATGCCATCGCACAGGGTAGGGAAAGGCTTGCCTGAGCCTCACTGTGGCTGGCTGTCTCCGCCAGCCACTTTGACACTTGTCAACTCTGCTCTCAGCTCAGCCAGCTCTTGATGCTCAAGAGGTCTTGGAGGTCCTGTAGGCCAGCAGTCTCTAACCTTTTTGGGACAAGGGACCCATTTCGTGGCAGGCAATTTTTTCATGGGTGGGGATGAATGGTTTTGAGGTGAAACTGTTCCACCTCAGATCATCAGGCTTTAGATTCTCCTAAGGAGCACGCGGCCTGGATCCCTCGCACGTGCAGTTCACAGTAGAGAGACTCTAATGTTACCACAGACCTGACAGGAGGCAGAGCTCAGGTTGTCATGCTGAGCCACCTGTCACTCACCTCTGCTGCACAGCCCAGTTCCTAACAGGCCATATACTGATACAAGTCGTAGGCCACTTAGAAGCTGATGAGCAAAGAAGTGACAGTATTTGACTTTTGTTGTAAAAAGCTGACTCTGGGTACCATGTTGAGAGCACAAGGAACAGGAGGAGAAGTGGGAAGATGAGCTAGGGAGGCTCCTGCAGTACCCAGGGGAGTGGGAAAGAGGCTCTGAGGGAGGTGGTAGCCATGGAGCTTCAGGAATTATTTTGAAGATAGACCAAAGTGACTTCCTGACAGACTGGATGTGGTGTGTGTGAGACAGGAGTCAAGGGTGACTCCAAGGCATGTGGTGACTTCCCAACAAATGTTAGCTATTATGTCAATACCTTGATTTTGTGAATGGAGAAAAGGAGATAGAGAGAGGGTTCACACTGATGAATGAAGACAAGGTAGTACCCGGTCCAGTAAGTGGGTCTCAAATCACAAGCATAGCTACTCTGCTCTTAAACTGGTTCTTTGTTTATAAAATATTGTTTTCTAAGTATTTCTGAATATCTTGTAAATAAAACATTACAATATGAAATTCCACAACTAACTTCATTCCTTCAAGACGTCTTAATAGAATTTCAGCACAAACTGAGAGGTTGTACAGTCTCAAGCTTTCCCATGTAACCGATATTCATGGAACAACCTTCCTTGTGCCTTTATCCTTCTTTAGGATCTACATTCCCAAGTGTCCAGAATTCACCTGTTTATTCTGACGCCATCATTCTTATTTGCTGATCTATTTAAATTAGTCTAGCCAAAGACAGTGGACATCTTTCTTCAGGGAATGTTAACAAGGGACATAGGAGTTGCCTTGGCCATACATCAACTTAAAACCACAGGCAGAATCAAAGGAGAAAATGTCTAGCCTCTTACCCTCAGATGAAGTCAATAAATTCCATAGATGTTGCTTTAGGGTGCATAACGGCTCCCAAGTAAGTTCACACCTGATGCTCAGAACCTGCAAATGTTATCTTACACGGCAAAAAGGAGTTTGCAGATGTGATTAAGTTAAGGGTCTTAAGACAGGGTGATTTTTCCTGGATTATCTGAGTGAGCCCAATGTAATCAAAATGGTTCTGATCAAAGGGGTGTGGCGGGGATTCAGAGTTGAAGGAAAAGGCAGAAGTAAAGCTTGAGAGTGGGTTGCTTTGTTGATGGAGGAAGGGGCCACAAGCCAAGGAACACAGGCAGCCACTAGACACTGAAGAAGGCAAGGAAATCGATTCTCCCTGAGCCTCCAGAAGGAACCAGCCTGCCACCACCTTGACCTCGGCCCAATGAAACTGATTTCAAACTTGCGACCTCCAGGATTGTAAGAGAATAAATTTGTACTCTTTTAAGTCATTAAGTTTGTGGTAATTTGTTATAGCATCTGAAGAAAACTATTAGAGATGCAGAGAATGAAAACATTATTTTTAAAAATTGTATGTAATCATTAACATGTACATTTGCTGAGCATCCATAGTCAAGATTTTTAAAAATATCTTTTTTGCCAGTCTCTTCATTTGCTTTCATTTTATGGAGAAGAATAATGGTAGTGAATTCTGCATTTTGGACAGAACCCTATTTATCACTATAGGCAGATGAGATCTGTATTACTTAAGGCACAGTGTAAGCTACTATGCCCCAAATACCTTAAAATATAACAGTCTAACCAAGACAGGACTTCTCCCCTCTCTCACACAGCAGTCCAAAGGCAGCAACCAGGGCTGTTAGGATCCTTCTGCCAACCTCTACACCAGCTTCCAGAGTACAAACTGGCTTTGAATTCACCATCATTTTGAATTGCAGCTAAAGAGAAGGTGAAAGTTTCAAGGAGAGCAAATACCCATTCTTTGTAAGGTCATGATCTTTGGAGGTACTCATCATTTCTGTTCCTATCCCACTGGCCATAAGTTAGTGAGATGGCCATAAGGGAGGCATGTGTCCTGCTAAAACCTGGGAGTGCTGTTGCTAAAGGAAGAGGGGAGGGCAAATGTTGCCAAAGCTCCATCCATCCTTGCTGCATCCTGTGTACAGCAAGGGAGTGAAAAGCCTGGACTCTGAGGTCGGGCCTCCTGGGTTCAAATCCTCAGTCTCCCCTCGCCATCTAGCATTCTGCAATCACTGTTAGTTTCAAGCTCTATAAACTAAAGAGATTAGGAACATCTACCGAAAGTTGTGTTGTGAGGATTAAAAAAGAGTACTTAGAACAGCGCTTGGCACAAAGTAAGTACCTCAAACACATTAATTATTATTAAAATCAATTCTTATATTGAAATCATTTAACATTTTAATAAATTATTTATTACTGATTCTTGTATTCAAATGTTTTTATTAAAATTATTAAAATCAGGAGACACTCATGAGAGTAAAAGTGGGTGCCTTTAGTGATCACGCTGAGGCATCAAGCTTAAACCAGGATCCCTCAAGACAAAATAGGGCTATCTGGTCACCCTAGTTATACAACACTAGGGTTAACAGCACCATCAAATCTACTTCCTGGATACCAAAGGAATTAAGAGAAGGAAGAAAAGAGACAGCGATATTAAAGATATTTGCAAGAATTGTGTTCCAAATACAAATTCCATCTTTTCAGAAATTCTTTGCTAGTTAGTTTCTGGATATGGCTTCCACTTTTAACAAATGTTAGCTTCTCAGAGTTTCTACTTTCTAGAAACTAGAGACCATCTCTAACGTTGCCTGATTTTTTTTCAGTGAATTGATATGATTCCAGTCAAGAGAAACGAGATAAGAAACAGATATCAGCAACAATGTTTCAGTCAGTACAGCCAGAATTCACACCTCATCTTCTATTTTCTGAATTAGAGAGTTTAGTATAGCATATAAGGCTGTGGCCCAAAGACAAATAATATGAGAAGATATTTAACTGCACTATGATGTGAAGAACTGAATATTGAAACCATAGGCAGGTACTTCCTTGGCCTACAGAACTGGCAAAAGTTTTATAAAAACTGAGAAAATCTAGTGTTGGTAAGATTTTCAGGAAATGAGAATACTCACATATTGTGGGTGGGAAAGTAAACCATTAAAATTTTGTAGAGGAACATGTAGACCCTCTGACTCATCTACTACATTTCTGGGACTTTAAAGGGAAAAAAACAGATAGATGAAAAAAGACACATTAAGAGTTTTATTTATTATGTTGAGAGATTGGAACTAAGTCTCTAACTAACTAACTCTCCTATGACAGAAAATTAAGTAAATTGGATGGCACCCATATATCAGAATACTATCTAGTATACAAGAAGACATTGACAATACACTGTTAATGAAAAGAAGAAGTTACAAAACAGCTTCAAGTGTAGTCTAATTGCAGTTTTTAAAGGAACTCAGATGCAACCATTACATTCAACAAACCTGACTCATGGGATAAAATCACAGAGAAACTCTCTCTCTCTCTTTTTCTTTTTCCTTGACATTTATTTCATAGAGCTAGATCTTTCTCTTTCCTTGGCTAAAAACTGCATCAGACTTCGTGACATCTCTGGTCACACTTCAGTAACAGAAAAGCCTTAAGTTACTCCTAGGAAAAGAAGCCTCAATTATTAATGAACATGTTCAGTTTCAAGCTTGATTTAGAGTTAAAACTTTTCCCAACATTCAAATCATATCTGAGGCTTGCTGCCTGGAAATGGAGTTGTATTTCATGTCTTTTCTCTGCTTCTTCTTGCCTTTGCTCCTACTCTCCCCAACCCCCTTGCTACATTCTGATTCCCTGAGGGTTGGAGCATAGGTTGGAGAAGACTGGAGGTGGGATGCAAGCATCTCCTGACTAAGCCGCTAATAGCACAGTGGCCTAGGATTGGAATTCTCTGGGCTTGGCTTTGTTTTTTGGTGGCCCCTCTTATGGACATTTCTTAGTATGTCAAGTAGTTTTGGATTGTATCCTGGACATTCTGAGGATTGTGTTGTGGAGATTTTCATTCTTATGTCCCCTTATAATCCTCTGAAGAATGTTGATATTTTAGAGTAAGTCAATTAACTTATTTAGGTTTAGACAGAAAATTCTCTCTCGCCTTCTGCAGGCAACGGTCTTAATCTTATGCCAGTTTCCGAAACCTTAGCTATGCTACTCTGTTCATGCATGCTCAGCTTCAGAGGTTAGCTTGAGACTTAGATGGTGGTTAAATCTTAGGTCAGTTCTCAAAGCCTTTGCAGTGTTGCTTTGGTCTTGTCCATGTATATCACGGAGATGAGCCTGGAACTTGCACAGGTTTCTATAGGGAAATAAGGAAGCTCCTTCTCCAGCTGTCTCTTCTGTAGGATTCCTCCCACATTCTCCAGACTTTGAAATCCATGTAGCATACTATAATTTCACATTTTAAGGAAATACATGGATAAGCGATTCACTTCTAAATAACCCATGAATCTAAGAGAAAATTCAAAGGAAAATTTAACATATACTATAAATTAAATGAAAATGAAAACACATGTCAGAATTTGTGAGATGCAGCTAAAGCTGTGTTTGGAGGTAAATTCACAGCATTAAAATGTCATATTAAAAAAGAAAAATTTCTCAAGTCAATTATTTAAGCTTCTACCATCTTAGAATAAGAGAAATAAATTAAACCTAAAGCAAGAAGACAGAAAATAATAAAGATTAGAGCAGAAATCAATGAAGTTGAAAACATCAAAACAATTAAAATTAAAAACAAAGCTGATACTTGGAAAGTCAACCAGATTGCTAAGCATCTTGACAGACTAACCAAAAGAACGAAAGCAAAAGTTGCTCATGTCAGAAATTAAGGAAGGGACATCACCACAGGCCATACAGATGTTAAGACAATAATAAGTGAATAATGTGCAAAACTTTATACTATAAATTGAACAACTTAAATGAAATGGACCAATGTTTTTAAAGACATAAACAAATTACCAAAATTTATTTAAGATGAAATAGACATATTGAATAGCCCTATGTCTATTACAAAATTTGAACATGTAGTTTAAAAAGTCTCATAAAAAACGTCTTCCAACAAAGAAAACTTTAGGTCTGAAAAGCTTCACTGGGGAATTCTACCAAACATTTAAGGAAGATATCAAAGCAATTCTGCACGAATTCTTCAAAAAGACAGAAGAGAAGGAAACACCTAACAACTCATTTTATGAGGTCAAAATTTCATTGGTACCAAAAGAAAACCCAAGTTCATTATGAACATAGTGAACATAGATGCAAGAATGTTTAACAAAAATATTAGAAAATTAAAGCTAACAATATATCATTACAATAAAAATAATAATAATAATACATCATGGCCAAGTGTGGTTTACCCTGAGAATATAAGACTGTTTTCACACTTGAAAATCTAATGAAGTAATTCATGACATAAATAAACTGAAAAATAAGAAGTATTTAACTATCTCAATAGATGCAGTAAAATCTTTTGACAAAATTCAGTATCCACTCATGATAAAAACTCAGAGGAAACCAGGAATAAGAAGGAGCATTCTTAACCTAATAAAGAAAATCTAGAGAAAAAGCTTACAGCTAACATCATACTTGGTGGTAAAAGACTGAATGCTTTCTTCCTAAGACCAGGAGAAGGCAAGGAAGTCTTCTTTCACCATTCCTATTCAACATCTTCCTGGGAGTTCAAGACAGAGTGATAGGGCAAGAAAAAATGAGGTATATATAGATTGGAAAGAAGGAAATAGGGCTGTCTATATTGACAGATGACATGATTGTCTATGCAGAAAGTTCCAAGATGTCAACAACATACTAATAAGTGAGTTTAGCAAAGTTGAGGATACAAAGTGCACATACAAAATGAATTCTAATTCTATGTACTAGCAATAAACTATAGAAATAAAAACTTTTTTAAAAGTACCATTTACTGTAGTGCCCAAAAAAATACAGGAATTGCTTAGGCATAAGTTCCACAAAAAAAAAAAATGCAGGATTTGTATACTAAACACTAAGAACACAGATGAAAGAAATCAATCAAGAGATGAAGAAATCAAAAGATTATACCATATTCATAGTTTGGGAGATACTATTCTTGAGATGTGAAATCTTCCCAAACTCATTTAAAAATTCAGTACAATCCTAATCAAAATCTCACAGGAAATTTTGCTTTTTATAAATCAGCAAGCTGATTCTAAAATTTACAAGGAAAGGCAAAGGAACTTGAATAGCCAAAATAATTTTGCAAAAAGAAGAAAAAAACTTCTTTGCAAAAAGAAGAAAATCACATTACCTGATTTTCAGATTTACTATAAAGCTACAAAAACAAATGAACAAAAAAGACAGTGTGGTATAGATGGCCCAACAGACTAGTGGAACAGAAGAGAGAGGCCATAAATAGACCTATATTTATATGATCAATTAATTTTCAACAAAGGTAAGTGAGTTTAGAAAGGCTAGTTTTTTTTTCAGCAAATGGTCTTGCAACACCACCCATATGGAGGGAAAAAAAAAAAAAAATGACCTCAACTTATACTTCATACCTTAGAAAAAAACTAACCCAAAATGGATTATAGACCTATAAGTAAGAGACAAAATTATAAAACTTCTATAAGAAGACATAGGAAAAAGTCTTTGTAATTTCGTAAATATTTAATCCAAGTCACAATCCGTGAAAGAAAAAAAATGATAAACCAGGCCTTAGCAAAATTAAAAACTTCTGCTATAGGCCGAGTGTGGTGGCTCATGCCTGTAATCCCAGGACTTTGGGAGGCCAAGGCGGGCGGATCACGAGGTCAGGAGATCAAGACCATCCTGGCTAATACGGTGAGACCCCGTCTCTACTAAAAATACAAAAATTAGCCGGGTGTGGTGGTGGGGCTCCTGTAGTCCCAGCTATTCATCAGGCTGAGGCAGGAGAATGACTTGAACCCGGGAGGCAAAGCATGCAGTGAGCTGAGATCGCGCCGCTGCAGTCCAGCCTGGGTGACAGAGTGAGACTCGGTCTCAAAAACAAACAAATGAAAAACAAAAACAAACAAACAAACAAAAAACCTTCTGCTATATACAAGACACTATTAAGGAATTAAAAAGATAAGCCACAAACTGGGATAAAATATATGTTGATCGTATGTCTGACAAAGAACTGGTTTCCCAACTATATTAAACACTTTTACAACTCAATAATAAGAAAACAAGGAACCCAATTAAAAGAAATGGGCAAAATATTTTTAAAAACACTTCACCAAAGACAATACCTGTATGGCAGATAAGCACAAAAGATGGTCAAAATCATTAATCATTAGGGAAATGAAAACTAAAACCACAGTGTGATACCACACCACATCTGTTAGAATGGCTAAATTTTTAAAAACAAACTGACAAATCCGGATGCTGGCAAGGATGCAGAAAAACTGACACTCTCATAAATTACTGGTAAGAATGTAAAATAATACAGCCACTTTGGAAAAGAGTTTAGCAGTTTTTTACAAGGTTAAACATACATACACGTATCATGTGAAATTCCACTCCTGAATATTTACCAAGAGAAAATCTTATGCTCATACAAAATCCTGTAAATAAGGGTTTATAGCTGCTTTACTCATAGTCACTCAAAACTGGGTACCACCCTGATGTCTTCCTCCTAGTGAATCCATCACCAAACTGTGGCATATTTGTGCAATGGAATAGTACTCAGGAATTAAAATGAATAAACTCCTGATATATGCAACAATATGTAGGCATCGCAAATGTATTATGCTTTTAAGAACAAAGGCAGATTTGAAAATCTATATGACTCAGAAGTCAAAATGAAGGCAGACTTTAAAATCTGTATGATTCCTTTTATACGATATTCTGGAAAAGGGGAAATTATACAGACAGAAAACAGATCAGTGGTTGACAGGCTCAGGGGTAGGTAACAGGGATTTTGCAGGTGAGGTAACTTCTCTATTTAAATTTTAGCAGTAGCTACATGACTATGCAGTTGTCAAAACCAGTACACCAAAAGAGTGAATTCTACTTTACATAAATTTTCAAAAGGAAATAAAAAGAAGAAATAAACCTGCACTTAGAAGTGTCCCTGATAGATCAGCTGGCAAGATGGTTGAATACGAACAGCTCCAGTCTGCAGCTCCCAGCGAGATCGATGCAGAAGGTGACTGATTTCTGCATTTCCAATTGAAGTACCCAGTTCATCTCATTGGGACTGGTTGGACAGTGGGTGCAGCCCACAGAGGGCAAGCCAAAGCAAGGTGGGGTGTCGCCTCACCTGGGAAGCACAAGGAGTTGGGGGATTTCCCTTCCCTAGCCAAGGGAAGCCTTGAGGGACTGTATTGTGAGGAACAGTGCACTCCGGCCCAGATACTGTGCTTTTCCCGTGGTCTTCACAAGGCGCAGACCAAGAGATTCCGTCCAGTGCCTATGCCACCAGGGCCTTGGGTTTCAAGCACAAAACTGGGCGGCCATTTGGGCAGACACTGAGCTAACTGCAGAAGTTTTTTTTTTTTTTTTTCATACCCCAGTGGCACCTGGAATGCCAGCAAGACAGAACCGTTCACTCCCCTAGAAAGGAGGCTGAAGCCAGGGAGCCAAGTGGTCTGGCTTGGTGGGTCCCACCCCCACAGAGCCCAGAAAGCTAAGGTCCCCTGGCTTGAAATTCTCGCTGCCAGCACAGCAGTCTGAGGCTGACCTGGGATGCTCAAGCTTGGTTGGGGGAGGGGTGTCTGCCATTGGTGAGGCTGAGTAGGTGATTTTACTCTCACAGTGTAAACAAAGCCACCTGGGGAACTTTGAATTGGTTGGAGCCCACCACAGCTCAGCAAGGCCGCTGAGGCCAGACTGCCTCTCTAGATTCCTCCTCTCTGGGCAGGGCATCTATGAAAAAAAGGCAGCAGCCCCAGTCAGGGACTTATAGATAAAACTCCCATCTCCCTGGGACAGAGCACCTGGGGAAAGGGTCTGCTGCAGCTTCAGCAGACTTAAACGACCTGCCTGATGGCTCTGAAGAGAGCAGTAGATTTCCCAGCACAGTGTTCGGGCTCTGATAAGGGTCAGACTACCTCCTCAAATGGGTCCCTGACCCGGGTGTATCCCGATTGGGAGACACCTCCCAGTAGGGGCGAACAGACACCTTATACAGAAGAACTCTGGCCGGCATCTGGTGGGTGCCCCTCTGGGATGAAGCTTCCAGGGGAAGGAATAGGCAGCAATCTTCACTGTTCTGCAGCCTCCTCTGGTGATACCCAGGCAAACAGGGTCCGGAGTGGACTTCCAGCAAACTCCAGCAGACCTGCAGAAGAGGGGCCTGACTGTTAGAAGAAAAACTGTAAGACAGAGAGGAACAGTAGTAACATCAACAAAAAGGATGTCCACACCAAAACCCATCTGAAGGTCACCAACATCAAAGATCAAAGGTAGATAAATCCACGAAGATGGTGAGATACCAGCGCAAAAAGGCTGAAAATTCCAAAATCCAGAATACCTCTTCTCCTCCAAAGGATAACAACTCTTTGCCAGCAAGGGAACAAAACTGGACAGAGAATGAGTTTGATGAACTGACAGAAGAAGGCTTCATAAGGTGGCTAATAGCAAACTCCTCCAAGCTAAAAGAACATGTTCTAACCCAATGCAAGGAAGTTAAGAACCTTGAAAAAAGGTTAGAGGTACTGTTAACTAGAATAACCAGTTTAGAGAAGACACAAATGACCTGATGGAGCTGAAAAACACAGCACTAGAACTTTGTAAAGCATACACAAGTATCAATAGCCGAATCAATCAAGTAGAAGAAAAGATATCAGAGATTGAAGATGAACTTAATGAAATAAAGTGAGAAGACAAGATTAGAGAAAAAAGAATGAAAAGAAACAAAGCCTCCAAGAAATATGGGCCTATGTGAAAAAACTAAATATAGGTTTGATTGGTGTACCTGAAAGTGATGGGGAGAATGGAATCAAATTGGAAAATGCTCTTCAGGATATCATGCAAGAGAAGTTCCCCAACCTAGCAAGACAGGCCAATATTCAAATTCAGGAAACACAGAGAACACCACAAAGATATTCCTTGAGAAGAACAACCTCAAGACACATAATCGTCAGATTCACCCTGGTTGAAATGAAGGAAAAATGTTAAGGTCAGCCAGAGAGAAATGTCAGGTTATCCACAAAGGGAAGCCCATCAGACTAGCAGTGGATCTCTTGGCAGAAACCCCATAATCCAGAAGACAGTGGGGGCCAATATTCAACATTCTTAAAGGAAAGAATTTTCAACTCAGAATTTCACATCCAGCCAAACTAAGCTTCATAAGCAAAGGAGAAATAAAATCCTTTACAGAGAGGCAAACGCTGAGAGATTTTGTCACAACCAGACCTGCCCTACAAGAGCTCCTGAGGGGAGCACTAAACATGGAAAGGAACAACTGGTATCAGCCACTGCAAAAACATGCCAAATTGTAAAGACCATTGATACTATGAAGAAACTGCATAAACTATCGGGCAAAATAACCAGCTAGCATCATAATGACAGGATCAAATTCACACATTACAATATTAACCTTAAATGCAAATGGACTAAATGACCCCAATTAAAAGACACAGACTGGCAAATTGGATAAAGAGTCAAGACCTATCAGTGTGTTGTATTCAGGAGATCCATCTCATGTGCAAAGACCCACATAGGCTTAAAATAAAGGGATGGAGGAATATACCAAGCAAATGGAAAGCAAAAAATTGCAGGGGTTTCCAATCATAGTCTCTGATAAAACAGAATTTATACCAACAAAGATCAAAAGAAACAAAGGAGGGCATTAAATAATGGTAAAGGGATCAATGCAACAAGAAGAGCTAACTTTCCTAAATATATATGCACCCAATGCAGGAGCACCTAGATACATAAAGCAAGTTCTTAGAGACCTACAAAGAGACTCAGACTCCCATACAATAATAATGGGAGATTTTAACACCCCACTGTCAATATTAGATCAACGAGACAGAAAATTAACAAGGATATTTTTCAGGACTTGCACTCAGCTTTGGACCAGGTGGACCTACTAGATATCTACAGAACTCTCCATCCCAAATCAACAGAATATACATTCTTCTCAGCACCACATTCCACTTATTCTAAAATTGACCACATAATTGGAAGTAAAACACTACTCAGCAAACGCAAAATAATGGAAATCATAACCAACAGTCTCTCAGACCACACTGTGATCAAATTAGAACTCAGGATTAAGAAACTCACTCAAAACCACACAACTGCATGGAAGCTGAACAAACTGCTCCTGAATGACTACTGGGTAAATAATGAAATGAAGGCAGAAATAAAGATGTTCTTTGAAACTAATGAGAACAAAGACACAATGTACCAGAATCTCTGGGACACATTTAAAGCAATTTGTAGAGGGAAATTTATAGCACTAAATGCCCACAAGAGAAAGCAGGAAAGATCTAAAATAGATCTATACCTAACATCACAATTAAAAGAACTAGAGAAGCAAGAGCAAACACATTCAAAAGCGAGCAGAAGACAAGAAATAACTAAGGTCAGAGCAGAACTGAAGGAGACAGAGACACACACACAAAAAAAACCCTTCAAAAAATGAATGAACCCAGGAGCTGGTTTTTTGAAA
The DNA here is from genome assembly GCF_002776525.5 of Piliocolobus tephrosceles. Taxonomy (NCBI): domain Eukaryota; kingdom Metazoa; phylum Chordata; class Mammalia; order Primates; family Cercopithecidae; genus Piliocolobus; species Piliocolobus tephrosceles. The sequence continues at coordinate 60,751,548 of NC_045438.1, read as the reverse complement.
AGATCAATGAAATAGATAGACCACTAACCAGGCTAATAAAGAAGAAAAGAGAGAAGAATCAAATAGGCACAATGAAAAATGATAAACGGGATATCACCATTGATCCCACAGAAATACAAACTACCATCAACGAATACTATAAAAACCTCTATGCAAATAAACTAGAAAATCTAGAAGAAATGGATAAATCCCTGGACACACACACCCTCCCAAGACTAAACCAGGAAGAAATTGAATCCCTGAATAGACCAGTAACAAGTTCTGAAATTGAGATGGTAATTAAGAGACGACCAACAAAAAAAAGTCCAAGACCAGATGGATTCACAGCCAAATTCTACGAGAGGTACAAAGGGAGCTGGTATCATTCCTTCTGAAACTATTCCAAACAATAGAAAAAGAGGGACTCCTCCCTAACTCATTTTATGAGGCCAGCATCATCCTGATACCACAACCTGGCAGAGACACAACAAAAAAGAAAACTTCAGGCCAATATCCCTGATGAACATAGATGAGAAACTCCTCAATAAAATACTGGCAAACTGAATCCAGCAGCACATTAAAAAGCTTATCCACCACGATCAAGTTGGCTTCATCCCTGGGATGCAAGGCTGGTTCAACATACACAAATCAGTCAACATAATCCATCACACAAACAGAACCAATGACAAAAACCACATGATTATCTCAATAGATGCAGAAAAGGCCTTCAACAAAATTCAACAGCCTTTCATGCTAAAAACTCTCAATAAATTCGATATTGATGGAACATATCTCAAAATAATAAGAGCTATTTATGATAAATTCCCAGCCAATATTACACTTAATAGACAAAAAGTGGAAGCACTCCCTTTGAAAACCGGCACTAGACAAAGATGCCCTCTCTCATCACTCCTAGTCAAGATAGTATTGGAAGTTCTGGTCAGGGCAATCAGGCAAGAAAAAGAAATAAAGTCTATTGAAATAGGAAGAGAGGAAGTCAAATTGTCTCTGTTTCCAGATGACATGGTTGCATATATAGAAAACCCCATCGTCTCAGCCCAAAATCTCCTTAAGCTGATAAGCAACTTCAGCAAAGTCTTATGATACAAAATAAATGTGCAAAAATCACAAGTATTCCTATACACCAATAACAGACAAACAGAGAGCCAAATCATGATTGAACTCCCATTCACAATTGCTACAAAGAGAACAAAATACCTAGGAATAAAACTTACAAGGGAAGTGAAGGACCTCTTCAAGGAGAACTATAAGCCACTGCTCAAGGAAATAAGAGAAGACACAGACAAATGGAAAAACATTCCATGCTCATGGATAGGAAGAATCAATATCTTGAAAATGGTCATACTGCCCAAGGTAATTTATAGATTCAATGCTATCCCCATCAAGCTATCATTGACTTCCTTCACAGAATTGGAAAAAACTACTTTAAATTTCATATGGAACCAAAAAAGAGCCTGCATAGCCAAGACAATCCTTAGCAAAAAGAACAAAGCTAGAGGAATTACACTGCCTGACTTCAAACTATACTATAAGGCTACAGTAACCAAAACAGCATGGTACTGGTGCCAAAACAAATATATAGACCAATGGAACAGAACCGAGCCCTCAGAAATAACACCACACATCTACAACCATCTGACCTTTGACAAACCTGACAAAAACAAGCTATGAGGAAAGGATTCACTATTTAATAAATGATGTTGGGAAAACTGGCTAGCCATATGAAGAAAACTGAAACTGGATCCCTTCCTTACACCTTGTACAAAAATTAACTCAAGGTGGATTAAAGACTTAAACATAAGACCTAAAACCATAAAAACCCTAGAAGAAAACCTAGGCAATACGATTCAGGACACAGGCAGGGGAAAGACTTCATGACTAAAACACCAAAAGCAATGGCAACAAAAGCCAAAATTGATAAATGGTATCTAATGAAACTAAAGAACTTGTGCACAGCAAAAGAAACTATCATCAGAGTGAACAGGCAACCTACAGAATGGGAGAACATTTTTGCAATCTATCCATCTGACAAAGGGCTAATATGCAGAATCTAAACAAATTTACAAGAAAAAATCAAACAACCCCATCAAAAAGTTGTCAAAGGATATGAACAGACGTTTCTCAATAGAAGACATTTATGCAGCCAACAAACATATGAAAAAAATGCTCATCATCACTGGTCATTAGAGAAATGCAAAGGAAAACCACAATGAGATACCATCTCATGCCAGTTAGAATGGCAATCATTAAAAAGTCAAGAAACAACAGATGCTGGAGAGGATGTGGAGAAATAGGAACACTTTTATACTGTTGGTGGGAGTGTAAATTAGTTCAACCATTGTGGAAGACAGTGTGGTGATTCCTCAACCACCTATAACTAGAAATACCATTTGACCTGGCAATCCCATTACTGGGTAGATACCCAAAGGATTATAAATCATTCTACTGTAAAGACACATGCACACGTATGTTTATTATGGCACTGTTCACAATAGCAAAGACTTAGAATGATCTCAAATGCCCATCAATGATAGACTGGATAAAGAAAATGTGGCACATATACACCACGGAATACTATGCAGCCATAGAAAAGGATGAGTTCACGTCATTTGCAGGGACATGGATGAAGCTGGAAACCATCATTCTCAGCGACCTAACACAAGAACAGAAAACCAAACATCACATGTTCTCACTCACAAGTGGGAGTTGAACAATGAGAACACATGGACATGGTGGGGGAACATCATACACTGGAGCCTGTCAGGGGGTGGGGAACTAGAGGAGGGATAGCATTAGGAGAAATACCTAATGTAGATGATGGGTTGATAGGTACAGCAAACCACTATGGCACATGTATACCTATGTAACAAACCTGCACGTTCTGCACATGTACCCCAGAACTTAAAGTATAACAATAATAATAATAAAAGAAGTGTCCCTGGTATTTAGTAAGCACTTATGGAAATTGGCTATTACTGATGTATTGATGAACACATTAATAATACTTACCCTGTATTTCAGCTGTGAACCAGGATACAAACTATTTTCCAATTTAGTAATTACACATTAACTCTGAAATATCCTGACTACAGATGAAGCCCTGAATTTTCACCAAGAAAATCTCCTGGGCTAGTGTTTTGAGAGCCCCCAGCAAAACTGGAATTTTATTACTAAAGCAGCTGCCAATGGCTCCCTAGTGGGAAAGGAGGGGGAGCTAAGCTTGGGTATCTCCAGTGTGCCTTTCAAGGGATATTTTTCTTTTCCTGAAGGACTGTCTAGTCCCTAGTCATCTGACTTGAGACTGGGGTCCCTTACATGGGAAACCCATTTATGCTGGCAGATGCCCTTGTGGTCATTGTGTGACCTGTGTCTAGTTTATGCCTGCCTGGCATTGCTGTGGCACTGGGAGTCCAGCCTTGTGTTCTCCTTGGTGTTCAGAAAAAAAAAAAAAAAAAACCTGACCTGGGGCAGCCCTTGGTTGTCCAGATGGAAGGTACATATTCAGTACACCTCCACAACAGAAAAAAATCAAAGATTCATGCAAGTCAAGAATGAAGAGTCAGGCAAAGAGAGAGTGACAACTAGCAGTACAGTAGTCCCCCCCTTATTTCTGGGGAATACATTCCCAGACCCCTAGTGGATGCCTGAAACCATGGATGGTACCAAATTCTATATGTATACACGGTTTATATATATATACACACGGGTATATATATAGGTGTATATATGCACACACATATATACAACCATATATATATATATATGCACCGTAGCTGTATGCATATGTATATATCTGTGTGTATATATAGATATGTATATATATATACAGATATATACACCATATATATGTATGCACTATAGCTGTATGCATATGTATATAGACATATATATGTATATAGGTGTGTATAGACATATATATGTGTATAAGTGTATATAGACATATATATGTATACACCATAGCTGTAAGCATATGTATACATCTGTATATATACACATATATACACCATGTCTGTGTGTGTATATTTATATGGTGTACATATGTGTGTATATACATATATATACACACTATGTTTTTTCTATACATAAATGCCTGTGATGAAGTTTAATATATCAAGTAGGCACAGTAAGAGATTAGCAACAATAACTACTAATAAAACAGAACAATTTTTACAATACACTGTAATAAAAGTTAAGTTGAATGTGCTCTCTCTCTCTCTTTCAAAATGTCTTGTAATGTATCACAGGTAACTGAAACTGCAGAAAGCAAGACCTTGGGTAAGGGGGACTGCTGTATGCATAAGGGACTAGGGTGTGGGCCACGCTAAGTTCTCCAGTAAATGCCTTCAGGACATGGTGGGAATGCAGGGAGCCCAGTCTACTGGCCGAGAGAGGTGTCTCTTAGTGTTTAATCTCTGGCTACCTGCTTGAGCCATTTGGCTGTGACGTAGAGCTGGAAACCGCCAAAAACACAGCTGAGCCCTGCTTTTGGTACGAGAGAGTTAAACCAGTTTTCAAAATGAAGGCAACAGAAAATTATAAAAATTCACTAAAACTGGTCAACAAGCTTTGTACCTCTCAGACCACCATTTGTTTCCCATTAACTAGAGCATTCTCAATGGATAGACAGCATTTTCCGATTCAGCATCAAAAAGAGAAAGGAGCTGTGGTCACCAAATAAATATTTCCTATATAACAGGCCAACCCAAAAATGTTGTAAATGGAATTTAGAGTCTCAAAGCAGCTGCACTTCACATGGAAATAGAACAACTGAGATGCCAGCACACAGAGAAACAAATAAACAAAAGTATCCAACATTTAGTTCTAATTCCCCAATCTTATAGGAAAGTCCAGCTTTGCTAGTCCTATGCATATGTATATATCTGTGTGTATATATAGAGATATATAGATATGTATATATAGATATATACAGATATATACACCATATATATGTATGCACTATAGCTGTATGCATATGTATATAGACATATATATGTATGTTGGCTGTGAACCGTGAGATGGGCATGAGCTGGATGCACTCATCACCCCATGGCACTCCCTGGCTCATGTGGTACCCTCAGCATCTGCTGAGTTAAAGAGAGGATGGGTAAACGATAAGCCATGAAGAAAGTCCTTCAGGGCTTGGTGCAGTGGCTCATGCGTATAATCCTAGCACTTGGGAGCTGAGGCGAGTGGATCACCTGAGGTCATGAGTTCGATACCTTTCTACAGCAAAACTCTGATCACGTCAGCCAAAATTCTTCTCTGACTCACAGTGCCTACACAGCGTCGTCTAGCTCCCAGGCTCTTGGGTTTCATGACGGGGCCCACTCCTGCCCATCCACCTTCACCCCAAGTACTCTAAGGAAAGCTGTAGCTCTGGCTGAACAGAGAGGCAGCATGGTGGAGTGGTTCTGAGCCTGGACTCATCGCTAGACAGCTTGTTCAAGCTTGACCAGCCTGGCCAACATGGTGAAACCTCGTCTCTACTAAAAATACAAAAAATTAGCTGAGTGTGGTAGCAGGCACCTGTAATCCCAGCTACTCAGGAGGCTGAGGCAGGAGAATCGCTTGAACCCAGGAGGCAGAGGTTGCAGTGAGCCAAGATTGTGCCATTGCACCCCAGCCTGGGCAACGAGAGCGAAACTCCATCTCAAAAAAAAAGAAAGAAAGAAAGCTTCTGAAAATCCTCAAATATGGAGGGCACAAGTTTGGTTACATCCATACTCCCAACATCACCCTAATTCTGACTTTGGGGCCCATGAAGTCCTGTGCCTGAGTGAGGAGCTGGTGCTGCCATCACCTTACCCCAAGGAGCTCCTCACCCCAGGGAGCTCCTTACCCCAGGGAGCTCCTCACCCCAGGGAGCTCACACACATTCATCCCTGAATGTACCTCAGACTTGGGCCACAGCGGGACTAGCTGACTTTCCACACTCGTCTTTAAATCCCCCTACGAAATTCACATACTTTTCATCCTGATACTAATCTACAAATTTCCAGACCTTCCAAGGAGGTGACAGTGGAGTGGGCTTATTAGGGTCTTCTTAGTTTGAGCAGGTGGAGCACAAGCTATTCTGTCTAGGGCTGTGAGGTGGCCTCGGAGAGAAAGAAAGTTCATCCACTCTGAGGCAGGGAACCGGGGCGAACGCAGAGCTCCTCCGGATCCAGGTCCCAGGAGTGGGCGCAGAGCACAGCTGGGCAACAGCACCTCCCCCAGACCCCGGTCAGCCCAGGTTGCAGAGGATAGCATGGATGTCTTTTTCCCTAAGTTTCATTCAACATTTTGAAGGCAACAAATACCCAGCTAGACAGCAGTGAGTATACAATAGAGGCTGACCAAATCTGATGAATTGAACCACATGAGAACTTAGTTCTGAAGGAAGCCAAAATTTGTCAACTTAAACAAAAAGCCGGACCCCCTTGGGTAGAAAACACTGATTACCTTGAAACTATATCATTTCTCCTCTATTCTGATCACATGTCACGGGTCCCTGAGTGTTGAGGGTTAGTTCCTGTCAGGAATCAAAACTGAGACATTTGCAGTGAATACAGAGGCAGAGTGCAGAGTTAGTGAGTAGGTTTGGACTTGACCGCAGGTGCTTTTCAATGAGAGAAAGGCCAAGAAGTCAGTGTTGACAGGGAGGGCAAATTCCATGGAGAAAAATGCCTTGACTGATTAGTGACATGTGTCCCGGCTCAGGGAAAGAGGAGTGGAGCCCCAGGACCGTATCTGCCATCTCTGTGGTGGAAACACCGGGGGCCTGAAGTTCTCTTCCCAGGCCTGTAACTAGCTCTGTGACTTCCCCTGGTTATTTCAGCTTTCTGGGTCTCAGTTTCCCTAATCATATATGATTAACAAGGCAAAATAGCCTTGCTTTCTACCATCTCTAGGAAGAGAAGGGACTCTGAAGCCCTTTTCTTTTTAAATGAGCTCTCTAAAAATTGTTCTTGTGTTTGCTCACAGTATCATCATGTGCTAGATGTAACTAACAATTGTAGGAAATGCATTATCAATTCCCACATGTGGCAGATGCTTTTATTTTGTTCTTCCCAGTCTGCTGTCTTCCTTTCTCCACTCTGCTCTCCTGCAGGGGTTGATCTACATCAGCCTCGTCCATCAGCTTCCTTGCCACCTGGCTTCCAGATGGATTTGACCAATAGGGACACTGGCAGGAAACAGGAGGGGGAGGGGGAAGGGAAGGCCGGGAGGGGTGTGGGGCTGAGGAAGCCCAGGCTCCCTCCCTGCAGGGCTGCCTCAGGCTGGTGCCGTCCCTTGAGTGAGATCATCATTTCTCTAAAACTGGACTTCTCTGTAAGACTTTCCAAGATTCTGCCAACCACTACTTCCTCTGGCCCTAGGGCTCCGTGGTATTCCTATGGTACCTGTCCACACCTGCACACATAGCTTCTGCTAACCTACAGGTCACATTTGGCAGACTTCCAAGTGAGCCGCCTAGGGAAGGTCTTATGAATCACCGCTTACATCCTGTCCTTGCGTAGAGTCTTATCGTGAGTCCCTCAAATTGTATCATGAGACATACTGATGAATATGCAGCCAACTAACGTTGAAAAGGACATATATTTGTTCCTGAATGATAAAGTTTTGCTGACTTTCTTGCTCGTGAAGCATTTTAGCCTATATGTTGTCATCTGCAGCCAATGATTGTAACCTATGCATCCTACCCTCCAATGGACAACCCCGATAAGAGGAGTCCCTCTCCCCTATCCTAAACTTTCTTATAAAAACATTCCAACTTGTAACAGATCTGGGGACATACCCCTCTGTTGGTGTGTCTTCGTAGCTCGATTGTCACATTTGGTTTCCAATAAACCTTGATCAAACGGTTTCTGCCTCAATAGCCTTTATTTCGGTTGGCTCTCCTTTATTAAATCTCCTTGAATTTCCCCAATGTGAATGGGACATCTGTTTACCGTTGGGCTGCTCATCTCCCATCACAGTGCCTTATGTAGTTGGTAAATGATAAACGTTTGCTTAATTTATGCATACAAGATCGACATCTGTTTCAGTGGTTTTACTGACTTTGTGGAAGTGGGACTAAGGTTGTGGAAAGCAAGGATAGAGAAGAGTCGTGGAGCAGAAACCAAGGTTTCCGAGTGAGAGTGAACATTCCAGGAGCAAACAGAAGGATGGGCACTCCCAGACCAGCTTGACTCTTCCGGTGTCTCTCTCGCCCTCCAACCCTCTCCTATTGAAATCTTGGCGGGCATTACTAGATGGATGGATGGAGATAGATAGATAGATAGATAGATAGATAGATAGATAGATAGATGATAGAGTACATAGGTAGATAGATAAAATAGGTGATAGATTAGATAGATAAAGATAAGATAGATAGATGATAGATAATATAGATGATAGATTAGATAGATAAAATAGATAAAGACAAGTCAGACAGACAGATAGATGATAGAGTAGATAGATGATTGATTGATTGATAGATGACAGACAGGATAGATAGATGATAGATTAGATAGATAGATAGATAGATAGATAGATAGATAGATAGATAGATATAAAGATTAGATATATATATAGAGAGAATCTCTCCCCCTATCTCCTCCTACTGGGACACCCTAGGGTCCCATCTGGAGTGTCCCCGTGGTCACCTTCTTGCAGCATCATTCTTGTCCGATGAGCTGTGGCAGGCAGCCTACCTTTGCTCATTCCCAAAGCTGCTTTTCTCAGGAAGGATAATAGAATAAGGTGTAACTTTCAGGCACTTTGAGGAGTCCTGGCCTGGCCAATGCAAAGGGATGCCAAAGACATGAAAAACAAGCTAGAAGCAGAGGGAGAAAGCAAGCAGTCACTATAGACAGCCACCTTGATCCCTTTTTGGCCACCCCTTTCTTAGCCTGAGCACAGCTCCCGGATCCCCCGAGTGCTGGTGTCAACCTGGATTCTGGAGGACTAGGGGAAGGAGGAGACTTCTGGGGGCCACGATGGCTCAGAACCATTTGCACGGCTTTTTCCTCAACTGTCCCATTTTTTTGCCCCAACTGCAAGTCTTCTTTCCAACAGAAACAAACATAATAGCTTTGAGTTACCAGACTTTTATATTCCAGGTTCTACTTTACAATGGCATATAAGGTACCTTGGCTACTGGGTTTCAAATTTCTAAATGGAAAAATTATAAAAAATGAAAAACATGATCACAAAACTTGAAACAAACTAACAGAAGTCTGCTGTCAGACACTGGAGGCATTTTTGCATGTCAACGGGACTTCCTGGAGAAAATGACCCTGGCCTCCTTCATTCGGTTCTCTGAACAGACGTAAGCAGGGCCAGCAGGCTGAACGAAGTAGCACACATAGGAGAAATGCAGTCAGGGAGGCGAGCAGCAGGGCCTCCATGTAGTTGGTCACGGATCCATCCTTCCAACTAAGAATCAAGAATGGAGCACCTGCTCTGGGCCAGGCTGGATTAGATGCTAGGGATAGGACAGTGAATGAAGTAACAACCTGACCTCAGTCTTCAGGATCTTTACAATTTAGTGGGCAGTAAAAATTGGCAAAGTTTCAAAAATGATCTAAATAAAACAAACGATAAAAATAAAAGTTTTTCTATTAATTTCTATGTTTTCTAAAAGTTGCCGCAATTTTCCATCACTGGAGGTAGGTACACTTTATCCCGGGAAAAATTACACATTTGAGTCACACAAATACATGGTAAGATCCAAGACACTGTTTGGGAGGGAGATGAAGCCTGATTGGGCCACCTGTGGTGGGAGGATCTTGTCCCTCCTTGTCCCCTCCATGCCTGGAGCTTGAAGGTGGCTGACTGGTGGGGTGAGTGGATTTGGATTGGATTCACCCTGTGGGTAGGATCCCCTCTGTTAGGTATCCAAGGTATAGCAACATAATGGAAAGCGGGCTAGTCCCGCTGAGTGCAGAGGTGAGGAAGTGAGCATTCCTTTATCATTGCTTTGAAAATTGCACCTGAGGCAGGGCGTGGTGGCTCACGCCTGTAATCCCAGAACTTTGGGAGGCAGGCGGATCATGAGGTCAGGAGATCGAGACCATCCTGGCTAACACGGTGAAACCCTGTCTCTACTAAAAATACAAAAAAAAAAAAAAATAGCTGGGCATGGTGGCACGCACCTGTAGTCTCAGTTACTCTGAGGCAGGAGAATGGCGTGAACCCCGGGAGGCGCAGCTTGCAGTGAGCTGAGATCGCACCACTGCACTCCAGCCTGGGCGACAGAGACATACTCTGTCTCAAAAAAAAAAAAAAAAAAAAGAAAAAGAAAAAGAAAAAAGAAAAGAAGAAGGGAAAAAAAGAAAATTGTACCTTAGGTTTTTAAGTCCCAGTCATTTTTGGTGCTCTTGCCATGCCCGCCTCCCTTCTCCCAGCTACAAGGTGTCTGAGGCCTCTGCAGGAACCGAGCATTTGAGGGTCCTCTTTGTTGTCTTCAGGACCTGCTTGCCTATGGTACCATCATCGGTTCTACTCATGTTCATTCACTTTCACCACCTGACCCCTGGCACACTGGCTGTGTGTTTTCTGTCTGCTTCCACCCAGACACAGTCTCCATGAAGGCAGGGGCCCTGTGTATTTCTGTGCCACAGTATCTCAAAATGTGTCTGGCATGTATTTTTGAGTCAGTTGACACTTGCTCGGTGAATTAGAGGAGTAACGTGTCACCAACTCTGTGTTCACTGCCGGAGCCTCCATGGTCTCCTGAAGGAAGGCAGGCACCCCACCCTCCTGCTCGCACAACAATGGCGTGGGGAGTAAGAATGGGGGTGGAGCAAGCTAGGAGCCTCATGGGCTCACCACAGCTGTCTTCATTGTGCCCCATCCTGGAGAGGTGGGAAGGAGGGGTCTGCAGGGTCCCCTCCCCGGAAGCCCAGCCTGGCGTCCACTGTGCAGTCTTCGGGGAAACGTCTCCTTGTCCACTGCTCTTCGCAAGTCTTGCCTCAACCCCACCACAACCCCAAAAGCACTCACTTACCCCCACTTCTGCCCTTACACATTCTCCTCAGCATGTTTAGGCTTTTGAAAGAAAAGTCCAAGGAGAAAGTGGCATTCAGGTACCATCTGTTTTCATCCCAAAGCACCACATCTTCTTAAACAAGGAGTTAGAAGGCCCGGCTGCTATTCTGGAGTGGAGAGGGGAAAAATCCAGGCAAGAGAAAGTTCAAGAGGACAAGCTGGTGAACGCTGCCAAGTGCTGCTGAAAGACCGAGACAGAACAGACTGCCTAGCAGCAACTGGATTCAGCCTCCGTGTGTGACTGGGGACCTGGGAGAGTGAGGATGTGAGGAGGTGGTCCTGGAAACCATAGTTCAGTGGAGTGATAAGTGAATGGAATGTGGAGGAGACTCAGAGCTAAAACAAAGGTGATAATTCCAGAAACTCAGCTCGAAGTGGAGGACAGCGTGATGGGAGCTGAAGGGGCAGGAGTGATGGGGAGACTCGAGCACGACTGAATGTTGGAGAGAATCTTTAGAGGGAGACGCTGAAGTCACAGGGGGTCAAAGTGTCTGAGTCTCCCATGGGGGCCAGGCACTCATCTTGGCCTGAGGGGACAGCTTTCTGCAAGAAGGTGCAGGGATGAGCACAGATGCAGGTCCCGCCGAGGAGAGCTACAATTTGGTGGCTCCAATCTGCTTTGCAAAATGAGGTCATCTCCTGGAATTTAGAAGACAAGTAAGGGGTGAAGGAGAGGGAGACAGAGTAGAGTTGGAGGACGCGGAAACAGAGAGACAAACCCTGTGGAAACTACAGGGAGCTGGGGAATCAGAGAAGGGATGGCAGGAGTTTAAGGCATTCACAACACATGAGGTGTTCCAGCAACATGGGACGATTCTATCCGTGGAATCATTTTGTCATTGTGCCCAATCGACTAGGAACTCTTTCCATGCCCAGAGAGGCAAACCCATTCTAACCCCACCCCTCACATTCTCAAATCCCCTACCCTCTCGAACCGACCAAGATATGTGGCTTGAATAGGTCAAAGGAGGAAAAATAAGTCAAAGCTCCTCTGGTAAAAGCTGGAAATTATCAACTATTATTAACAAAATGGTTATATTGGAGATGCACGATCCCGCGTGAAGAGCATGCCACTTCCTGAGACCACCCCACAGGCCAGGGACTGACCAAACAGGAAGTTGGCAACCCAGGATCCAACCACAAAACACAGAGTTTAGTGTTTGGCACTGGGAGGTGATGGTGAAATAAAGATAATTTAAGTAAGAGAAGAGGGAACAGACATCTGTTAGGTAGTTTGTGCTCATTTTTAAATTAGGACGTAACTTAAACTTTTTTCAAACCTCAAGAAAACGCTAATCTGTGGGTACAAAAGCTTTTTTCTTTTTTTTTTTTTTTGAGATGGAGTCTCACTCTGTCTCCTAGGCTGGGGTGCATTGGCGTGATCTTGGCTCACTGCAACCTCTGCCCCCTGGGTTCAAGCGATTCTCCTGCCTCAGTCACTCAAGTAGCTGGGATTACAGGCATGTGTCACCATGCCCAGCGAATTTTTTTGTATTTATAGTAGAGATGGGATTTCACCATGTTGGCCGGGATGGTCTTGATCTCCTGACCTCACGATCCACCCACCTCAGCCTCCCAAAGTTCTAGGATTACAGGCGTGAGCCACCGTGCCCAGCCAGGTACAAAAACTGTTTTCTAAAGGACCAAACAGTAAATATTTTAGACCTTGTGAACCTCATGTGGCCCTGTTGAACACTATTTAGCTGCTTGGCTTACAACCCTTTAAATAGGTTAAAAAAAAAAAAAAGAAAGAAAGAAAGAAAGAAAGAAAATCCTGAGCTCCCAGGCCATAGAAACAAGCCAGGGGCCTCAGGTTGCAGGTTTAGACATTTCCAGTTATATTTAGTTTTTCAGGGACAGATATCTCATCGTTTCCCGATGAGGCTTACTTGACAGTTGGATCCTTTTAAAATTCTTTGTCATATTGGGCCAAGTTTTGTTTTCCTGATTCCCACTCGTATCTACTTCTGACCTCAAGAGTTGGCAAACTGTCCTCTTCCTCACCGGCTTTTTAAATAGATGAGCTTTTCCCTCTTCAGGTAAACATGCCCATCAAGTTCATCCTAACTTGATATGAAATGGCTTTCAAACTTCTTACTTGAATGTCTCCTTCTTGGCATCTCCCTGCAAATAGCCTTCCTAAAATGTGGCTTCCAGAATTTACATAGTTCTGGAGATTTCGTTAATTTGGGCAGAATATTGATAATCAATCTTACCACCTATACTCGGATGCATTGTTTTTGTTTTTGTTTTGGCAGCTCTTGTCATCTGGGAATTATGGTAATTTTCATCTAAACTTGCAAACATGTATATATAAGTTCAAATTTCTGTAATCAAATACAGCCTAAAGATTTCAGGCCGACCTCAAAAATCATTGCACGATTGCATGCCAGTTAATTCTTTGTATTTCTGTGAAGTGAGCATAAACTTCTCTGAGGGGTGGCAAATCACAGAGGAGCAGTCACTTGTGTCTCTATGTTGAGCCCTAATGCCCACCTCTTCCAGTGGGGCCCCATAACCAATACAGGCTTGTTAGACAGACCAAATGGCTCTTTTCTCGTGCATTCCAAGTTATTTAGACCCAAGAAAACATTTGCAGGAAATGAGCAATCTGCTGGTGGATGTTGATATGGTTTGGCTCTGTGTCCCCACCCAAATCTCATCTGTTAGCTCCCGTAATTCCCACGTGTTGTGGGAGGGACCCTGTGGGAGATTACTGAATCATGGGGCAAGTCTCTCCTGTGCTGTTCTCATGATAGCGAATGAATCTCACGAGATCTGATGGTTTTAAAAATGGGAGTTTCCCCCCACAACCTCTCTTCTTATCTGCAGTCATGTGAGATGTGCCTTTCCCCTTCTACCATGATTGTGAGGCTTTCCCAGCCACATGGAACTGTAAGTCCAATAAACCTCTTTCTTTTGTAAATTACCCAGTCTCAGGTATATCTTTATCAGCAGTGTGAAAACTGACGAATACAGATGCTGACACAGAAATCTGGAGGGAGATGAGATAAAGGAAGCAAGCTATGTGCCTATTAGGAAATTCAGTTATATTTAAAGATCTTATCTTTGGCTTGGCATTGCAAGCATATTTGAATGTGGATTAGTGTGAAAAATAGGGCATCTCCTTCTTGAAGTCCCTTTTTATGTATAAGAGACCCCAAAGCTGCTTAACGATTCCTACCCTATTTTCCAAACTAAAACATGGGTAACACATGATCTGTCTCCATAAGGAATTCTAGTACTTTTCCAGGAGGTCAGAATGCTTGTATTTTCTTTGCTGTTGTTGACTGTAGAAAGGAGCTTGTAGAATACGAGGAAAATATCAGACATCATGGATCTGTCACAAAGAGCCTGCAAAGTTACTTCCTTCTTTGTACATTTTACCTTCAAACCTACCAGACACATCAGGTTTCACCTCAATTCAGTGCTGGCACTGATAATAATCAACTCCAGGAGCAGGAACTGTATTCTGCAGTTGAATGGGTTGCATAGGGGTGTAGCCCAAAGACCCCAGAAAAGCAATTTCCTCCAGTCCATTTCCACCATTGCTGCTCTTCTGCTGACAGCTTTGTGAAAGAAGATAAGCTCTCCATGGCACTGTGCCGTCTTAGGGACAGGGACCAGTCATGCTCATGGAAAAGACAGCATGTTTTAAAAATAATCAGAATGAGGGCTGGGCATAGTGGCTCACGCCTGTAATCCCAGCACTTTGGACAGCTGAAGTGGGCAGATCACCTGAGGTCGGGAGTTCGAGACCGGCCTGACCAACATGGAGAAACCCCGTCTCCACTAAAAATATAAGATTAGCCGAGTGTGGTGGCGCATGCCTGTACTCCGGAGGCTGAGGCAGGAGAATCACTTGAACCCAGGAGGCAGAGGTTGCGGTGAGCCAAGATCGCGCCATTGCACTCCAGCCTGGGCAACAAGAGTGAAACTCTGTCTCAAAATAATAATAATAATAATCATCATCATCATCAGAATGAAATGTCTTTAAATAAACCCTATTGTGCTACAGTCAGGAGAGGCAAGATGCTTCTATTTCAATGAGCAGATGTTGAGCTAAGAAGGAAAGACAAAGGGAATTCTTAAAAACAAGACTTTTAAATCATTTAGGACCTAAAATCTTTACCCATCTGGAACATATTGGATATGCCTCCATGGTGGCAACAAATATATTTTCCCCATGGCTGTGGAAAGATCGTCGCTTTAGGTGGAAAGCACTTGGTGTGCAGTGGTTAACGGTGTGGCCAGTTCTAGTACTGATACTGATGGTATCTCATCCTCCTCATCATTTCAGAGCCCCGCAGCACCCACAAAAAGAATGCACACCTTCCACTGTTTCTAGAGTATGTATAGTACATATCCCTGGATGCTTCTAAAGGATGTTAATATACAACACTTTTGCCCAAAAAGTCCCACACACATTTATCTGGTGAACAAGTACAAATTTAGCAATTTTAATCAATATTCTTGCAGACAAGTGTGGATATGTATATGCATATATACATATATATATCAAAATTGAGAATTTACAAATAAGATTTGATACATTTAGTCTAGCAGTGGGTGAGTCCATAGAGTAAATCTCAAGTAGGATATATTTATTTTCTTTGGCAGTGTTTTTAATAATTCGGTTCTACTGCATACAAAGGGACCTGAAGCTTAAATTCAGCTAGTTTTGGAGAAATCCAAAATGAGAAAAACTGAAAGCATGTAGCATTCCATGAAGCGAGAACAGCAAGCATATGCTGTTCCTGGAGATACTGAAGTGTCCGAATTTCATGCCTAAAAAGTCTGGAAATCATACTGAATCAGCTGCTGGTTTCTGATGTCTCTGTGATGTGCTATTACAAACAAAAAAAAAAGTGGAGAAGCAAAGTTAACAGCAAAACTGAATCCTGTTCATTGTCCAGGCCAAGAAGTGGGACTGAGTTCCAGACTGAGATGACCAGAATGGCCAGTGTCCATCTGTGGCCTTCCTGGCACCTGGGGCAGCAGGGCTGAGCATGCTGGCTGTCTGCTCACAGTCCCTAGTGCGACTTAGTTGGTGGGACTGGGCAGGGCAAGCTTGCAGCATGATGGTCCTGTGATTACCACTTTCCAGGGATGGAGACCCCACACTCGTACCAGCCCACATAGTAGTAGGGGGTTCCAAAGCCAATGTTCCCAAAGCTGACGGGCTCCTGACGATACTGGCGATAGTAGCCTGGAAGGGCAACAGGAGAAGGGAAAAGAATCAGAGGCCCCTAAACCAACAAGTAAAACCCATCCTTACAGCCTCCTTCAGACAGAAGGCCTCTGGTAAGTTGTTCTTGTGACAAAATGCTACTTCCAAATAAACTGCACCATTTTTGTGTGGAGTTGTCATAGCCCTGGGGAAGGGCCAGGACCTCAGGCCCAGCCCCAACCCCAGCCTGGGGTGGGGTCTTCCCCGACCTGTCTCTTATGCCTTTTGGGAAGGCCCAGCTGTAACTCGAGGACCATGATGGAGCTAGGGACCAGCTCAGGCCTCCTCCATAGGAGCCCAGTGACTAAGTGTAAAGTATTTCTTTATCCCAAGCAGATCTGTAGAGATCGTCCTGTTCCCACACGTGTGTGACACAGCTAGGATGGCATGATCTCTGTCTCCCCACAGAAGAGGATAATTTTAGCCAGTTGCTAGTCAGCACTCACTACCGGGCAGGCCCTGACCTGGATGGACAACATTGAGCCAGATGCCTGCCCCGTCCTCACAGAGCTCAGGGCTTAATTCCTGGACTCTGGGGTAGATTTTTAGACCTTTCAAGGAAATCTCTCAAAGAAATCCTGTAACATTTCTGACCATTTCTCCTTTGAAGTAGGAGGATGCTCCAACCTTCTCAAAACGTTTCTGGAAACTCAGTAACTGCTCTCACATTCTTGGCCCTGTTTACTTTTGCCAAATAAATAACTGCCTGCCCTTCCACCAATGAGTGTGCTGAGTACCCAGCAGCTCTATTCAGGGCCAGTCCCATGGCCACAGTCACAGGGACACCATGAAATATGGATAATGCAGGCACTAGTAACTCTGGGGGACTGTAAGATCCAGGAAAAAATGAAGAAAGGTGATATATTCTGTAGATTTGTTGTAATAGTTAATTTTATGTGTCGACTGGACTAGGCTACATATCTGATCCAACATTAAATGTTTTTGTAAGCTATTTCTTAGATGAGATTAACATTTATTATTTCATTTCTTTTTCTTTATTTTGGAGACAGGGTCTTGCTCTGTTGCCCAGGCTGCTGTCCTCTTGCAGTCTGGCCACAAAACCAAGACAGGCTTGTAGGACAGACCAAATGACTCTTTGACCCAAAGGCAGCCTAGACCTCTAGATCACTAGGTCACCTCTAGGTCACTGCAGCCTAGACCTCTCCAGCTCAGTCCTTCCATCTCAGCCTCCTGGGTAGCTGGGACTACAGGCATGCACCACCACATCTGGATAATTTTCTTATTTTTTGTAGAGATGGGGTCTCACTATGTTGCCTAGGCTGGTTTCAAACTCCTGGCCTCAAGCAATCCTCCCACCTCAGCCTCCCAAGGTGCTGGGATTACAGGTGTGAGCCACAGTGCCTGGCCAAGATTAACGTTTAAATCACCAGACTGAGTAAAGCAGGTGACCCTCCATAATGTGGGTGGGCTTTGTCCAATCAGTCAAAGGCCTGAAGAGAAAAAGACTGGAGGTTCCCCTAACCAGAGGTAATTCTGCCTGCAGGCGGCCTTTGGATTCGAACTGCAACATCAGCTCTTCCCTGGATCTCCAACCTGACAACCTACCCTGCAGATTTTGCACTTGCCAGTTTCCACAATTGTGTGAGATGGTTCTTTAAAATAAATCTATAGATAGATAGATAGATAGATAGATAGATAGATAGATAGATAGATA